>NC_084482.1:3180000-3526695 GCF_030035675.1 Rhineura floridana
TTGGAATCAAGTACAACCCCGAGGCTGCGGACCTGGTCCTTTAAGGGTAAACTCACCCCATTGAACTTCAGGTCAACGGTTCCCAACCTTCTCTTGTCCCCCACGAGCAGTACCTTGGTCTTGTCGTGGTTCAGTTTCAGCCTATTCCTTCCCATCCATCCACTCACGGACTCCAGGCACTTGGACAAGGTCTCCACAGCCAACTCTGGTGAAGATTTAAACGAGAGATAGAGCTGAGTGTCATCCGCATATTGGTGACACTGCAGCCCAAATCTCCTGATGATAGCCCCCAGCGGCTTCATATAGATGTTGAATAGCATGGGAGAGAGGATAGAGCCCTGTGGCACACCACAATTGAGAGGCCAAGGGTCTGAAACCTCCTCCCCCAATGCCACCTGTTGGTACCTATCAGAGAGAAAGGAGTGGAACCACCGTAATATGGTGCCTACTCAGAAGCAGGTCCAACAGGGTTCAGTGGACCTTACTCCTAGGTAAGTTAATACAGGCTCGCAGACTACAACTATGAAACTTCAGGTTTCATAGTTTTAGGCAGTTCTATATAGACTATACATTTTGATACTTAATATGCAGTAAATTTTTGATACCCACTGTCAGAGATTTGTATACTTGTACCCCTCTTAAACTTGATTTATTTCCAGTTGTTTTCAGTACAGATGCTACAGATGACCTTCTAATTAAATAAATCCCAGCTTTGCACTGAATATGCACCCCCATTCTCCTCAAAATTATATTCTGTGAAAGTTGATATTGATGATACGGATACATGTAAATATTGGCACCAGCATTTTACATTCAATAACTTTTAATAGCATATGTTTCATAATATCTGATGGCTGACTTGTTAAGCATAAAGATTTTACTAATTTCTTTCATTCATTCAGCCATCTAGAAAGCATTAACTTGAATAGGGGGGAAAACCCACAAATTCTAGTTGTGATGGCCAATTTATTTGTTGGCCACATTTTTGTGCTTCCTTCCCTTGGCTCCTTTGTTGTTGCTGGTTTATTCTTAAATTTGAATGCTGAATTGCAAAATTTAAAAATTTGCCATACTTAGAACTTGATCAATGTTTTGCTTCATTTCTACTGTTCACAATCCCGCAGTCTCGTATAACAACTTGGGTTAACATTGGGATTAGGGACATTGCTAGGTCCCAGAAACATTCGGGGAACAAGTTCATGTAGATGAAAATTTAGACTGACTTCCAGAGGGAAAGTTGCTCTGTGAACAAAGTTACCAAAAAAAAAAAAAGTCTAAAGAGACGGGGTGAAAACGGCAGGAGATCCAGGCCCCTAGGACCACCCCCTGAAAATACCCGACTGGGATGGCATGATTTTGAATCCTGATCTCTCTACTATGTTGTCAGTTTGCTGAGACACATCCTCCTCCTTCCAATGTTCCATGTTGGCTTCTCATTACAGGAAATGTTGGTGCCCTCCCTGGAGGAGATTCTGCAGAAGCTTTTGCCGCAACTTCCTCATCCAACGAATGGGACCCAATCTATGCCCCACCAAAGGATCTGGCTGACTATTATGGCAGCTGGCGTAGCCAGCAGGGCCACAGTCCCTCAGAAGAAACCTGGGGCTTTGAACGTGGAGCCCGAGATGTTATAGCAGGCCTGGGCAATGCCTGCTGTAAGTGGGGATGTAGTAAGAGTGAAATCAGCTCCCTGTGTTAAGTGGCGCTGTGTGTGTGTGTTGGACAAAAAAGGAAGAACATTCAAGTATTTGAGGCTTAGACCATCAGGCACTAAAATGTACACATAGCTGGCCCTTAAAGCTCCACCCTTTTCAGCAAGCTAGAAATAGATTCCCCAAAATTCTAGGTTGTGAGCACACTAGTCGCCAATACCAAAGCATTTCCATTGGCCACATCTGGAGGGGGAATGGGTTGATCTGCTGATCAGTTGCCAAATCTCTATGAAGCAATTTCTTTTAAAAAATGCACTCAAACTGCTCCCACCAGGTTTTACAGTAAAAAGGGGCAGGGTTTGACTAGCATCTGTGTGCCCCAGTTTTTAGAAGAGATGGAGTCGCACACTGGAACTGGCAGAACAGTGAGTCTCTACCCCTAGTCTCCAGCATTCAGTGGAACTCATTCATACTAACAGTAACCTTCACTTATGAAGTGCCATGTGGCACTCCTGTGAGTGGCTCCCTACGCAAGCCCCTATTCTAACTGACAAGCTGGAGTAGATGGGTAAAGGGGGTCTCATCTCTCAGCCTCCTACTCTACCATTATCAACCATATCATGCTTCCCTCCTATAGCTGCTGTTGAAAAACCTAAAGTTTGTTTTCCTGGATCCATTACATCAGTGGGATACCATGTGTACCTGCTGTCACAGGGGACCAAGGAGCTCTCCCAGATGGTGCTCATAAGGAAAGCATGATGCACTGGTCTCTTGACAGTGTATGGGTGTGTATGTGCGTGCATGCGTGCGTACTTGCACTCATGTGCATCCCACATTTTTCTTATGAATGTATAGCTGAGTTTTGATTTGAGCAGGATGGCATCACAAGCAATAGTCTTTTATCTGCTCCTCTGTTCATCAGTTCCTTCCTCTTGGAGAAGGGCAGTGCCTGTCCTCTTTGAGACTTAATATTATGTCAAAGCAGAAATAAAAAGCCAAAACGAAACAGAGATGAACTGTGTTGATTTATGTATTTAATTATTGCATTTATATTCCACTTTTCCTCCAAGGAGCTCAAAGTGGTGTACATAGTTGTCCCCCTCCTAATTTAATCCCCATAACAACCCTGTGAGGTAGGCTAGGCTGAGAGGCAATGACTGGGCCAAGGTCATCCAGTGTGGTTCATGGCTGAATGGATGTGGAGCAGCAAGGGAATAAGAGGGCCCCTCAGGGTGGATTTTTTTTAGCAATACTGATGATACAAGCAGGCCTAAAATTAGAAATTTAGAAACAGCAAGTTTGTCCAAAGTAAGTTTTAACTCAATTGCACAGAGTTCCTCCTTGGTGATGCCATTAAGGTAGGACTTTGGGGCAAAAGCCAATGGCTCCACTCAGCAGAAAAAGCAGTAGAGTCCTCACACAGGAAGGGTGTCTTATCACAACTGCAATACATACTGCAGTCCAAGAGCTCTCTCCCCCGCCCCATTAAGTCCAAAATTACCTAACTGCACCACTGTCCTCCTCATGAAAAATCTCTGAAGAATTTTGAGTGGATTTCAAAGAGTTTTGAGAAGACCAGCGAAAACTCTCAAGGCAGTGCTTACATCCGTACATAAAACCATCCCCTCAGTTCCAAGTTCCGGCATGTGTAGACAATGTTGAAATCTGCATTCCTCCTTCAACTGGCTTAGATAAAGAGGAAGAACGCTTAGGGACTAATGAATACTCTATGATGCATACAATGGCAATAAAAGCCAAACTGCTTCCTTGTTGTGAAGCAGCAGAGTTGGGTAGGGAGTAGTTTGGAGTAGCAAAATGTGTATGTGGGAACTTAACCTTCCCCTGCCCTCTACTTTTCCTGTCTGTGGAAATCCAGATGAGTCTTTATCTCTCAGGCATCTTCTGTAACTCTGCAGGTGAGAAAAGCAGCTCTGTGGCTGACTTGCAGCAGTGAGGAAGTGATGGGGTGCAAATGGTGGGTTAGCAGCACAGGCAAAAGCACCCTCTCCCTACCTTCAACACCTTTCCACTCCCCACCCTTCCCTGTAGCAAAAAAGTGAGACACCAGCTGTTTCTTACATGTCTGTGTGCAGCTGAGGCCCCATCCAGTCACCCAGAAGGCAGTCCTGTACAAATCTGATATTTAATCATGCAGACCCAGTAAAAAAAAAAAAAGTCACACTGGCCATCTTTGGGATATATTTGTACACCAATGAGATTTCCAATGGAAGGATGGGGTAACTTTGTTCCCCAAATAACATTTTTGTCTGTGTTGTCAGCACAAGTGTGCTTGGCAATACCAACACACCTTGGACCAAAAAACACTTGATCAGAGCAGGCAGAATTTTTCTGAGCCACAGCATAGACACCGGCCCCTTTCCCATGCGTATTAAGTACATCATTATTTTGGAGGTATATTTGGACCCCAGCAATTGTTTGTTTCCAAAAGGAAAATGGTAAGCAGTAACTGGCTAAAATTTGGAGACATTGTATGGGTGACAGTTTGTGACAATGTCATAGAAGGACAACCCTGTAGGTCTACTCAACAGTGCACCTGAGGCAGAAATCCCCCCCCAGGGCTTTTTGCTGGGGTATATTTGGACCCCCGTGTTTTTTCGTTTCCAGAAGGAAAACGGTAAGTGGTAACTGGCTGAAATTTGGGGACTCTGCACAGGTTAACACTTGTGACAATGTCCTAAGGGCATCCCTCTTACGCATACTTATGTGCAAATCACACAATGAAAAGTGCACCTGAGATCCAAACGTACTCCAAAAGTCAACATGAGCCTAGTCCCCATCCTCTGATATTCACATTTCAGAAACCCCTTTAATAGCTGGTCCACCTAAGCCATTGGCCCATCAAACTTTTCCAATTACATTAGAGGCAAGGGAAAGTGACACTCAAATGACAGGCATTGGGTGAAAGAATGAGAAAGAAGACAGATCTGAATAACGAGGCACAATCTATCAGGACACAGATGGACAGAGGAAGCTGCCTTATACGAATCAGAGACTACTGCCAGGCCATCTAGCTCAGTATTACCTTCTACAGTATTGACTGACAGTGGCTTCCCAGGATTTCAGGCAGGCATCTTTTCCCAGCCCTGCCTGGAGATGCTGGGGATTGAGCTTGGGATCTTCTGCATGCAAAGCACATACTCTGCCACTGCACTACATTTCTTTTCCCTTGCACAAACCCTACTAAAATGAACAGGAGCTATGGAGCAACAACATGCTATTAGTGGGAGAGGGGATGGCGGTTTCCATGTAGATTTTCCACTTCAGGCATCCACACCATAAGTTTAAAGCTCATCCAATGCACATTTAAAGCACATGACTTCCCCCAAAGAATCATGGGAACTGTAGTTTGTTAAGGGTGCTGGGAATTTGTAGCTCTGTGAAGGGAAAACCACCATTCCCTGGATTCTTTGGGTCAGTCAGTGCTTTAAATGTGTGTTAGATGAACTTTAAATGTATGGTGTGGATCACTTCAGTGTCCTTGGTCCACCCTAATTAAGCTGTGACTGGTTCTATGGCACACATACATAAATACATATGTAATATTGTCCAAGTATAGTCATGGGACGGGGAGTCAGTCATTATGGAACTCATTTAGTACCACAGTATGTGGTGATGGCCACTAACTCAGATGGCCATATTAATGACTATTAGCCATGACAGCTGAAGACCAAAACAGGAGGCCTGTGAACACTCTTCCAGCAAGGGTTTATTGTAAACTTAAAAGTGGCCATTTCAGTGGAAGGAGGCAGTGAATCCAATCAGTACAAGTGATGTACTTAATCCTTTTCCCATGGGCTGTTTTTCCAATCAATATAAAAACTGACAAATCACCGGGCCCGGATGGCATCCACCCAAGAGTTCTCAAAGAACTCAAATGTGAAATTGGTGATCTGCTAACTAAAATATGTAACTTGTCCCTCGGGTCCTCCTCCGTGCCTGAGGACTGGAAAGTGGCAAATGTAACACCAATCTTCAAAAAGGGATCCAGAGGGGATCCCGGAAATTACAGGCCAGTTAGCTTAACTTCTGTCCCTGGAAAACTGGTAGAAAGTATGATTAAAGCTAGATTAACTAAGCACATAGAAGAACAAGCCTTGCTGAAGCAGAGCCAGCATGGCTTCTGCAAGGGAAAGTCCTGTCTCAGTAACCTATTGGAATTCTTTGAGAGTGTCAACAAGCATATAGATAGAGGTGATCCAGTGGACATAGTATACTTAGACTTTCAAAAAGCATTTGACAAGGTACCTCACCAAAGACTTCTGAGGAAGCTTAGCAGTCATGGAATAAGAGGAGAGATCCTCTTGTGGATAAGGAATTGGTTAAGAAGCAGAAAGCAGAGAGTAGGAATAAACGGACAGTTCTCCCAATGGAGGGCTGTAGAAAGTGGAGTCCCTCAAGGATCGGTATTGGGACCTGTACTTTTCAACTTAGAACATAAGAACATAAGAAGAGCCTGCTGGATCAGGCCAGTGGCCCATCTAGTCCAGCATCCTGTTCTCACAGTGGCCAACCAGGTGCCTGGGGGAAGCCCGCAAGCAGGACCCGAGTGCAAGAACACTCTCCCCTCCTGAGGCTTCCAGCAATTGGTTTTCAGAAGCATGCTGCCTCTGACTAGGGTGGCAGAGCACAGCCATCACAGCTAGTAGCCATTGATAGCCCTGTCCTCCATGAATTTGTCTAATCTTCTTTTAAAGCCGTCCAAGCTGGTGGCCATTACTGCATCTTGTGGGAGCAAATTCCATAGTTTAACTATGCGCTGAATAAAGAAGTACTTCCTTTTGTCTGTCCTGAATCTTCCAACATTCAGCTTCTTTGAATGTCCATGAGTTCTAGTATTATGAGAGAGGGAGAAGAACTTTTCTCTATCTACTTTCTCAATGCCATGCATAATTTTATACACTTCTATCATGTCTCCTCTGACCCGCCTTTTCTCTAAACTAAAAAGCCCCAAATGCTGCAACCTTTCCTCGTAAGGGAGTCTCTCCATCCCCTTGATCATTCTGGTTGCCCTCTTCTGAACCTTTTCCAACTCTATAATATCCTTTTTGAGATGAGGCGACCAGAACTGTACACAGTATTCCAAATACGGCCGCACCATAGATTTATACAACGGCATTATGATATCGGCTGTTTTATTTTCAATACCTTTCCTAATTATCGCTAGCATGGAATTTGCCTTTTTCACAGCTGCCGCACACTGGGTCGACATTTTCTTCGTGCTGTCCACTACAATCCTGAGGTCTCTCTCTTGGTCGGTCACCGCCAGTTCAGACCCCATGAGCGTATATGTGAAATTAAGATTTTTTGCTCCAATATGCATAATTTTACACTTGTTTATATTGAATTGCATTTGCCATTTTTCTGCCCATTCACTCAGTTTGGAGAGGTCTTTTTGGAGCTCTTCGCAATCCCTTTTTGTTTTAACAACCCTGAACAATTTAGTGTCATCAGTAAACTTGGCCACTTCACTGCTCACTCCTAATTCTAGGTCATTAATGAACAAGTTGAAAAGTACAGGTCCCAATACCGATCCTTGAGGGACTCCACTTTCTACAGCCCTCCATTGGGAGAACTGTCCGTTGATTCCTACTCTCTGCTTTCTGCTTCTTAACCAATTCCTTATTCACAAGAGGACCTCTCCTCTTATTCCATGACTGCTAAGCTTCCTCAGAAGCCTTTGGTGAGGTACCTTGTCAAATGCTTTTTGAAAGTCTAAGTACACTATGTCCACTGGATCACCTCTATCTATATGCTTGTTGACACTCTCAAAGAATTCTAATAGGTTACAGAGACAGGACTTTCCCTTGCAGAAGCCATGCTGGCTCTGCTTCAGCAAGGCTTGTTCTTCTATGTGCTTAGTTAATCTAGCTTTAATCATACTTTCTACCAGTTTTCCAGGGACAGAAGTTAAGCTAACTGGCCTGTAATTTCCGGGATCCCCTCTGGATCCCTTTTTGAAGATTGGTGTTACATTTGCCACTTTCCAGTCCTCAGGCACGGAGGAGGACCCAAGGGACAAGTTACATATTTTAGTTAGCAGATCAGCAATTTCACATTTGAGTTCTTTGAGAACTCTCGGGTGGATGCCATCCGGGCCAGGTGATTTGTCAGTTTTTATATTGTCCATTAAGCTTAGAACTTCCTCTCTCGTTACCACTATTTGTCTCAGTTCCTCAGAATCCCTTCCTGCAAATGTTAGTTCAAGTTCAGGGATCTGCCCTATATCTTCCACTGTGAAGACAGATGCAAAGAATTCATTTAGCTTCTCTGCAATCTCCTTATCGTTCTTTAGTACACCTTTGACTTCCTTATCATCCAAGGGTCCAATCGTCTCCCTAGATAGTCTCCTGCTTTGAATGTATTTATAGAATTTTTTGTTGTTGGTTTTTATGTTCTTAGCAATGTGCTCCTCAAATTCTTTTTTAGCATCCTTTATTGTCTTCTTGCATTTCTTTTGCCAGAGTTTGTGTTCTTTTTTATTTTCTTCATTCGGACAAGACTTCCATTTTTTGAAGGAAGACTTTTTGCCTCTAAGAGCTTCCTTGACTTTGCTCATTAACCATGCTGGCATCTTCTTGGCCCTGGCGATACCTTTTCTGATCTGCGGTATGCACTCCAGTTGAGCTTCTAATATAGTGTTCTTAAACAACTTCCAAGCATTTTTGAGTGATGTGACCCTCTGGACTTTGTTTTTCAGCTTTCTTTTTACCAATCCCCTCATTTTTGTGAAATTTCCTCTTTTGAAGTCAAATGTGACCGTGTTGGATTTTCTTGGCAATTGGCCAGTTACATGTATGTTTAATTTAATAGCACTGTGGTCACTAATTAATGACCTAGAATTAGGAGTGAGCAGTGAAGTGGCCAAGTTTGCTGACGACACTAAATTGTTCAGGGTTGTTAAAACAAAAAGGGATTGCGAAGAGCTCCAAAAAGACCTCTCCAAACTGAGTGAATGGGTGGAAAAATGGCAAATGCAATTCAATATAAACAAGTGTAAAATTATGCATATTGGAGCAAAAAATCTGAATTTCACATATACGCTCATGGGGTCTGAACTGGCGGTGACCGACCAAGAGAGAGACCTCGGGGTTGTAGTGGACAGCACGATGAAAATGTTGACCCAGTGTGCGGCAGCTGTGAAAAGGCAAATTCCATGCTAGCGATAATTAGGAAAGGTATTGAAAATAAAACAGCTGATATCATAATGCCGTTGTATAAATCTATGGTGCGGCCGCATTTGGAATACTGTGTACAGTTCTGGTCGCCTCATCTCGAAAAGGATATTATAGAGTTGGAAAAGGTTCAGAAGAGGGCAACCAGAATGATCAAGGGAATGGAGCGACTCCCTTACGAGGAAAGGTTGCAGCATTTGGGGCTTTTTAGTTTAGAGAAAAGGCAGGTCAGAGGAGACATGATAGAAGAGTATAAAATTATGCATGGCATTGAGAAAATGGATAGAGAAAAGTTCTTCTCCCTCTCTCATAATACTAGAACTCGTGGACATTCAAAGAAGCTGAATGTTGGAAGATTCAGGACAGAGAGAAGGAAGTACTTCTTTACTCAGCGCATAGTTAAACTATGGAATTTGCTCCCACAAGACGCAGTAATGGCCACCAGCTTGGATGGCTTTAAAAGAAGATAGACAAATTCATGGGGGACGGGGCCATCAATGGCTACTAGCCACGATGGCTGTGCTGTGCCACCCTAGTCAGAGGCAGCATGCTTCTGAAAACCAATTGCCGGAAGCCTCAGGAGGGGAGAGTGTTCTTGCACTCGGGTCCTGCTTGCGGGCTTCCCCCAGGCACCTGGTTGGCCACTGTGAGAACAGGATGCTGGACTAGATGGGCCACTGGCCTGATCCACCAGGCTCTTCTTATGTTCTTATGTTGTTAAAATGGCTTCTCAGCTGTTACTGTTTTCTCTACAGGGGAAAAGGTATGAGGACCCTGCATCTTTTCCCCCTTGGGTCAGAAACCAACTTAGGTTGAACATCCCTTCCTGTGTGCTGTTGCTACCTATTCATTCAAATTTACAACCTCCCACCGTCGCATTAAACACAAATATACACCACTGGTAATTGTTCACAGATATCCCTATAGCATATCTAATGTGACCTCAAGGGGTGGAACTATCTGAACATATAGCATCCCTGTCTTCAGATCACACAGGAAAACTTATCCACGGTCTGAAAGTCATGACATAGTCCATTTCCCTGCATTTGTCAGCTGATGATATGGAAGGGAGTGGAGTGAGGAGAATACACAATGCTGTGATTTCAGGATATAGGTTTACGACACTTCTAATATTTATTTATTTATTTAATTAATTATATTTGTATACCGCCCTATAGCCAAAGCTCTCTGGGCGGTTTACAGTAACCAAAAACATTAAAACAAATACAATTTAAAACAGATCTTATGAAAACAATTTAAAAAACAATTTAAAAATTTGAACAGTATAAAACACATGCTAAAATGCCTGGGAGAAGAGGAAAGTCTTGACCTGGCACCGAAAAGATAACAGTGTTGGCGCCAGGCACACCTTGTCAACGGCATCATTCCATAATTTGGGAGCCACCAATGAAAAGGCCCTCTCCCTTGTTGCCATCCTCCGAGCTTGCCTTGGAGTAGGCACCCGGAGGAGGGCCTTTGATCTTGAACATAGTGTACGGGTGGGTTTGTATCGGGAGAGGCATTCCATCAGGTATTGTGGTTCCAAGCTGTGTAACACTTTATAGGTCAAAACCAGCACCTTGAATCGAGCTCGGAAACATACAAGCAGCCAGTGCAAGCGGGCCAGAATCGGTTTTATATGTTTGGACCGTCTGGTCCCTGTTACCAATCTGGCCACTGCATTTTGCACAAGCTGCAGTTTCCGAACTGTCTTCAAAGGCAGCCCCAATGTAGAGTGCATTGCAGTAATCTAATTTGGAGGTTACCAGAGCATGGACAACTGAAGCCAGGTTATCCCTGTCCAGATAGGGACATAGTTGGGCTACCAACCAAAGTTGGTAGAAATCACTCCGTGCCACCGAGGCTACCTGAGCCTCAAGTGACAGAGATGATTCTAGGAGAAACCCCAAGCTACAAACCTGCTCCTTCAGGGGGAGTGCAACCCCATCCAGGACTGGTTACATCCACCATCTGGTCAGAAGAACCACCCACTAGCAGCATCTCAGTCTTGTCTGGATTGAGCCTCAGTTTATTAGCCCTCATCCAGTCCATTGTCGCAGCCAGGCACCGGTTCAGCACATTGACAGCCTCACCTGAAGAAGATGAAAAGGAGAAATAGAGCTGCGTGTCATCAGCATACTGATGGCAACGCACTCCAAAGCTCCGGATGACTGCACCCAACGGTTTCATGGTTTCATGTAGATGTTGAACAGCATGGGGGACAGAACTGACCCCTGCGGAACCCCATACAGGAGAGTCCAGGGTGCCAAGCAATGTTCCCCAAGCACCACCTTCTGGAGGTGACCTGCCAAGTAGGAGCGGAACCACTGCAATGAAGTACCTCCCACTCCCAACTCAGCCAGTCTCCCCAGAAGGATACCATGGTCGATGGTATCGATAGCTGCTGAAAGATCAAGGAGAATCAGCAGAGTCACACTCCCCCTGTCTCTCTCCCAACAAAGGTCATCATACAGGGCGACCAAGGCTGTTTCTGTGCCAAAAACCAGGCCTGAAACCCGACTGAAATGGATCCAGATAATCGGTCTCATCCAAGAGCAACCACTCGTTCAAGGACCTTGCCCAGGAATGGAACATTTGCTACGGCCTATAGTTATTAAGATTTTCTGGGTCCAGGGAGGGTCTCTTCAGGAGTGGTCTCACTACTGCCTCTTTCAGGCAGCCAGGGACCACCCCCTCTCGCAGAGAGGCATTAATCACCTCCCTGGCCCAGCCGGCTGTTCCATCCCTGCTAGCTTTTATTAGCCAAGAAAGGCAAGGATCCAGCACAGAAGTGGTTGCATGAACCTGTCCAAGCACCTTGTCAATGTCCTCAAGCTGCACCAACTGAAACTCATCCAAGAAATCGGGACAAGGCTGTGCTCTGGATTCCTCGCTTGATTCATCTGCTATAACACTGGAGTCTAAGTCCTGGCGGATGCTAAAGATTTTATCCTGGAAGTGCCTAGCAAATTCATTACAGTGGGCCTCAGATGGTTCTACCATGTCCCTGGGGCCAGAGTGTAATAGCCCCCGGACAATTCTGAAGAGCTCCGCTGGGTGGCAGAGTGATGATTCGATAGTGGCAGCAAAATATTGTTTTTTTGCTGCCCTTACTGCCCCTAAATACAGGTTACCATAGGCACTTACCAGTGTGTAATTACATCCACCAGGAGTTCGTCTCCATCTGCACTCAAGCGGTCTCCTATATTGTTTCATTGCTCTCAGCTCTGGGGTATACCATGGAGCCGTACAAGCTCTACACAGGAGAGGGCACTCAGGAGCGATCATGTCAACCGCCCGGGTCATTTCTGTATTCCACAGTTCAACCAGGGTTTCGACAGGAGCACCAGCCCTGTCAGAGCCCTTTGGAAACCATCCGGATCCATTAGTCTCTGGGGGCGGACCCTACAACAAACAAAACGGGATGCAAGCAATTCTGCCTTTGCCTGTTGAAAAATCTTCACCTCCAACTGTAATTCAGTCCCCCATTTAAATCTTTTTGGGCTTAGGGAAGATAGCAAGAAACATCCAGGCGGTCTTCAGCTGGCTGCAAACTCTGTAATCAGCAGTAATTTAAGAGCATATGGGATTTAACGTATTAGGATGGAGGCTCATTTAAAAACCTGCTTGCTATTTCCTGTCAGTGCTGCCACACACAGAAGACTGGCACAGCCTGTAACTGCAGGTCTTCAATCATTTACCTACACATTCAATCCGAGTCCCTTTCGGCTTACATGATCTAGGTCAAGCTTTTATTTTTGTTTTTCTTTTCTTTTTCGGTTCCAGAAAGAACATTGCAAGCAAGGGAACATGAAATAAGCATGAAATTAGAAGTATATCTACAAGAACGGTGCCAGGAAGGAACTGTGAAGTGGCAAAACAGTGATTAAAATCCCTCCCATAGGCATCAGCCAGCAAGCAGGTGTTTTTATAATTAAACGTCAGCAACAAATCCGTAAACCCTGAGTTTTTCCAAGCACGTGGTCCAGCAATTATTAGATATTATACTTTTACAAGTGTTCCAAGAGGCAAAAGTGTTACGGATGCAAGGGGACAGAACACAGGAACAGAGGAAGAAGCAGCCTTGCTCCAAATCACATCAATGGTCCATCCAGCTCAGCGTTGGGTGCCCACAAGCTTCATGTTGGTGATTCATGCCTTAGATTTAAAAAAGGTGCACGGAGAAATGGAAAGGCTAAAAAAAAAATCCAGTCAAGGCCAGCTTCTCAGAAGTTTATTCTGGCTGCCTTTAGGAGGTTGGGGCAAATGAGATTAGGGCAGCTGGGGAAATCTAAGCTTATTTTAGTTCTGCTTAAAAGTGTCCAAGGAAATCTGCCTTGTTAGTATCTGATCTCCCCATCAGATGCTCTGACTGCTCTGGGGAACCAGGAAAGAACCACCACTGCAAACAGAAGGACAAGCACCACATCCCTAAAGAAATGTTTTGCGGTGTACCTCCCAAGCTTCCGGCTGTAACTGTGGGCTTTAAACCACTCGACCGCTTCTCTGATGCTATGCTGCTGGGGATCATACCCCAGCTCCCTCTTGGCCTTTTCCAAAGTGAAATAATGTGTGACGCCAGTTTTGTAAACCTCTGTGCAAGTGAGGAGGGGCTGGAAATTATAGAAGCGCCCCACCATGAAATGAACCGCTTCAGTGAGAAAGGCGAAGACGTAAACAAGAGAAAGAGGGAGGCACAAAGTCGGGAATGGGTAGCCTAAGCCTTCTATCAAAGGCCGGAAAAATTCAAAGTTGTTGACGGGCCTGCCGTCTGAAATAAAGTAAGCTTGACCAGCTGATTTATGCCCCTTCCTACTTCCCAGAGCTTCTGCAGCTAAAATGTGAGCTTGCACCAGGTTGTCCACATGGACAAAGTCCACCAGGGTGCCGGGATCCCCATAAATGAACTGAAACCAGCCCCGTTCAACATAGCCTATAATCCTTGGAAGGTGTCTCTGCTCTCCGGGCCCATAGATACCAGCGGGTCTCAAGGCACAGGTCCTCAGTACCCCTCGCCCTTCCCCAAGGGCCGTTCCGTTGGCCTCCAGAACCTTCATCTCAGCTATGGCTTTGGTCCTCGAGTAATGGTCTGGGTGAAGATGGAGAGGCAGATAAGGCAGAGACTCGTCCCCATTTTCTATTACTTGGCCCCCAAACACCACATTGTAGGTGCTTGTGTAAACCAGCTTCGAGACTCTCGCTTTCCGGCAAGCTTCAATGATGTTTTTTGTTCCCCCAACATTCACGTCTTCTATACGTTTTCGGTTTAGCTGCTCCCGGCCAGACATCCCATAAGAAGCAACATGGAAGACACATGTCACTCCTCGGACAGCTCTTTCCACTTCGGAGGGCACACATACATCACCATGCACAAATTCCACTCCTTCTGGCATCACTTGGATGGGCTTAGAGACATCAAAGAGGATCACATCCATTCCCTTCTTGGAAAGAGCACAACCTAGACTGGGATGCGACAGGTAACACAAGTTACTGGCACAGAATCTGGAACATGAGATGCTCCATTAAAAAGGATGCAGGGCACCTGTAACTATTTAGCAGCAGCTGAATCTCTTTGAACCAATTCGGATCTGCCAAACAAGCTTCCGTGATGACTCAAAGTGATTGTTTATGGCTGTACTGACAATAATAATTGTTGGTCTGTAAGCATTCAGGGTTTCTCACATTGTGGTCTGTGAACCACCAGTGGTCCACAAGCCTCATTCGTGTGGTCCGTGGCATGTCCTTATTAAATATTCACATTGATTTTTTTGACTGTATTTTTATTGCTTCTTTTATTTCTCATATTGCAGTCTCAAACTGTAATACACTAAAATACAACATAAGAACAGGAGCATTAAAAATACAGTCAGAAATCATACAGCATCTAGGACAATGCATTACAATTGCGTCAACAGGCAGAACAATCATTAAGTAGTCCATCAAGACCCTCAACACTTTTCAAGTGGTCTGTGGGGGGGGGGAGTTTGGGAACCACTGCTTTAGTTGATTAGACTGGCGGCGCTTCAAAATTATGAAATTATAGGGAAAGGATGCAGCTCAGTGGTAGACCACATGCTTTCCATGCAAAAGGTTCCTGGTTCAATCCCCAACATTGCAAGGTAGGGCTGAGAAAGACTGAAACCGTAGAAAGCCACTGCCAGTCTGTGTAGACCAGGCGTGGGAAATCTTTGGCCCTCCAGGTGTTGTTGGATCACAGCTCCCATCAGCTCAAGCAAGCATGGTCAATCGCTAGGGATGATGGGAGTTGTAGTTCAGCAACATCCAGAAGGCCAAAGGTTCCACATACTGAGCTAGGTGGACCTATGTAGTAGCGGAGCAATTGTAATTTTGTGGCAGAATTAGTGAAAAGAAAATGAGGTTGGGTTTATTTGATCAGAAGCTACCTTTAGAGACGATTTCCATGATGTAACTATGGTGTGCGGTGTATAGTTTTGATGACATCATCAAGATGGCTGCCAGGAAAATTCACAAAATCATGAATATCTCTGTAAATAGTGGACGGATTTTAATTTATAAGGTCTCATTTTATAGGCATTTCACAGAACTATAATTTTTATAGATATTTGCATATTTATAATATCAACTCTATCTCTATATAAGTTTTGGATGTTACACAGGTAATAAAGACAGAACAAAAAAAATACTACTGGGGTTTATTTTGTGTGTGTGGTATATTTAATACCTAACTATTTTAATAGGTAGTAAGTTTAACAGGTGACAGCTTTGTGTTGATAGTAATATGTAATACAATTGCAGTGTTATCAGCTGTATAAAGTCATTCTCTATTGTTTATTGGAACTGTTAGTCGTCACCGTAACATAACATATCAGCTCACACATTGCATATCCTAACAGCCTTTAGTCAACATGGTCACCATCATCATCATCACCATCTTCATTAACAGAGTCTGAGTGGTCTGGCCTAATGTGAGAATCATTTTCACACAGGTCATCATTTCCTCCCACATGTCTGTACATGGTAGGTTGTTGGTGGACTACATCCGTTCTTTACATATGAACATCTGATCAACTGCAGAATTGAAACTGGTGTGTATCACAGAGAATCGGAGATATCTTTCCATGCTCTGTCCATGTTCAACGGGAGATGGAATTGAATTTTACTATATTAAAATTTGAATTCCATCGAATTCAACTTGTAATATGGTAAAATACAATATAAGAAACAGAAGAACCATTAAAATACAAATAAAGATGAATATGGATATTTAATGAAATGGAATATGCTGTCTTCCACCTTCAACCACAAATCCACAGACCACTGATGGTCTGCGGATCGCAGCTTGAGAATCCCTGAGATAGATATAGCTGGTGTGTGTGTGTGAGAGAGAAATAATTTTTAAAAAATCCCTACCAAATGGCATCATTGCTAAATATGGCAGTAGTTTTATTGCACAATTTTTTACTCTAAAATAAAGTTAATTCTTGATGTGCGTACTAACCGTAAACCAAAATAACCACCTCCTCCTGTAATAAGGGCAGTTTCCTTGACAGGGTCTTCTGCATCCATGCTGTGCTTTCTGCTGTTACCTCAAGCCAGCCGATCTATAAAGAAAATCAGAGAATGCCTGATATCGCTATTTTTCTATCAATAAATATGAACGTAGTTCTTAATAGCCCAAGCATTGTGAAAGCTGCACATTGCAGGATTTAGCTCCAAGTGCCTGATCCCCGCCCCCCCAGATTTCCCAATGTCCTCCTAGAACACAGGGACATGAGACGCAGCCTTATAACAGAGTCAGACCCTTGGTCCATCTAACTCAGTTCTGTCTACACAGACCGGCAGCAACTCTCCAGGTTTCAAGCAGGGTTCATGCCCAGTCCTACCTGGAGCTGCCGGAGATTAAACCCAGGACCTTGTGCTCTGAGACATAGCCCTTCTCTGTGATGGGTCAGTCCAACATCCACTTAGTCCATTCTGTACCCAGATGTAACCAGCCAGGTGATTTAGGGAGCTCACAGACAGAGTATTGAAGGGGATTGTCAACACCTGTTATGGAATCATAATTCCTTCTATTTCCAACATTCAGGGTATGAGTGCCATTGTTTTGGTAGACAAAATGCACAAGAAGGAGATATTAGCAGGCTTGGGGGAAGCTTGGCAAAAATATTTTTTAAGAATGGGGGACAACGTTAAGAGAGTGAACCCCCCAGAACACCTCAATGAGAAAAATTAACTCATTTGAAATGTGGTGTTGGAGGAGAGCTTTGTTCATCCCATGGACCATGAAAAAGACAAATAATTGGGTGTTAAGAACAAATTACACCAGAACTATCACGAGAAGCTAAAATGATGAAACTGCGGTTATCATACTTTGGACACATAATGAGAAGACACGATCCACTAGAAAAGATAATGCTGGGAAAAACAGAAGGGAGTAGAAAAAGAGGAAGACCAAACAAGAGATGGGTTGATTCCATAAAGGCAGCTACAGACCCGCACTTACAAGATCTGAACAGGGTGGTTTACAACAGATGCTATTGGAGGCCACTGATTCATAGGGTCGCCATAAGTCAATATCGACTTGAAGGCACATAACACACAGAGAGATTCTAGGAAAGGGTATGGGTGGCTGGAACCCTGAACAGGAGCGCTCTACTTTGCAATGTTTTGTTGCAGACCTACGTCTATTAAAAACATAGTGATCTATCCCAGGCAATTGGTATTCAGCTGTATACTGCTTCTGAAAGCTGTAGTTCCTGCATAAAGGCTTAAGAGATTGAACAGTGTCAACTGGGATGTTCCATACAAACACAAGAAAAGCCTGCTGGATCAGGCCAGTGGCCATCTAGTCCAGCATCCTGATCTCACATTAGACAACCAGATGCCCCAATGGGAAGCCTACAAGCAATAGCCAATCTGCCCAATAGTACTTATTAGAAAGATATCTCTTTATAAATATTTCCAAGGCAGTTCACAGTGAAGCAATACAAACAATTAAAATAATAATAATAAATATATAAAACCAGCCAGAAAGAAAGAAAGAAAGAGAGAGAGAAAGAAAGAGAGAGAGAAAGAAAGAGAGAGAGAAAGAAAGAGAGAGAGAAAGAAAGAGAGAAAGAAAGAAAGAAAGATAGAAGAGCTGTATAGAGCAATCTCATCAATGTTTTTTGAAAAGATGCCTTGTGAGTCGCTATCTCTCAACCTCACAGGGTTGTTGTGAAGATAAATTGGGAAGGGGCACCTATGCTGTTTTGAGCTCCTTAAAGGAAACTGTAAATGTAGCAAATTAATGAATAAGCATATATCATTATGCAATACTGGTTAAACTGTATCTACATCTCTGCTTAGCAGCACAGAAAGTGGTTCGCAACAGTAAAGTCCATAATAATTGCCAAATCTTAAAACCCTAACCTTTCACCCATCAGCCTCATGTCCAAGGGCCTTTATCCACCAATACTGATCTTATCACTGAAGAACCCAGGTCAAGCTTGCAAGCAATATCAGAGCACATATTTCAAAACTATACATAGTGAAAGGAAGGGAGTTATTAGGCATATCCTGAGATCCTTGTACACCAAATGAGGTCAGATGATTAGACTGTCAGACTAGGGTCCTTCCAGACTTTTGGGGTGTACTTAAATCACATTCTAGCATGCTTAAATTGTGCAATTAAAGTCAATTTGAAGCTCTTATGCAACAAACCCATCTCTCCCCCTCCCCCCCCAAAAAACCCCAGCGTTTTTGTGATAAGCAAAGTAAATGTAAATGTAAAATGTAAATTTAATTTTTAGGTCGCCTATCTGGCCGAAGCCACTCTAGGCGACGTACGTATTAAATTTCAATAAAATACAATAAAATACAATAAATACAATAAAATACAATATAATCAACAGTAACAAAAATAACAACATATGCAGTACACAACAACGGGCATTCAGTATGTAATTAGCCCATCCCGGGAAAGTGCACTAAAGGATGGGACAACATCTGCTTGACGTAACGTCATCTAACCACTAATGTCATCTAACAAATCAGAATGAATGCTCAGGAAATATCCAGCATTATCTAAACTCCCCGAAAACTTTCTGCAAACAAATCTGGATGAACGCTCAATAAATAGGTCATTGGGAAGTGCTCTCTAGGATTGGGGGCACTCGGAGTCAAAGCCACATTCAGCTATGAGGCTCGCTGGGTGATCTTGGGTCAGTCACTGACTCTTAGCCTAACCTACCTCGTAGGGGTGTTGTGAGGATGAAATGGAGGGCCTGGTTTGAGCTTCTTGGAGGAGAGCTGGGATATAAATGCAATACAGAAACACACAGTCCAATCTATTGCAATGACAGTTAAGTCGCAACCTTTTAACTTTTGAGTCCCCAGATGTTGGACTACAACTCCCATCAGCCCCAGCCAGCGTAGCCAATGGTCAGGAATGATGGGAATTTTAGTCCAGGAACGTCTGGGAGCCCAAACGCTGGGAAAGGCCAGAGGGTTAGGATTTCAGCCTGGGAGCTTGAATTAACACCATTAGGAAAACAGAACCTTTTCTTTTGTAGCATGTAATGCAATCAATCAATAAAATAGCAATACACTTGGCACCACCCTGTCATGGCCCCGTCAGAGGACTCCTCAGATGAGGATGACTCGGGAGTAACAGCAGCAGACCCAGGAGCAGCAGACTCAGAAGGAGACATGGAGGAGCCCCCTTGAGAATCCAGCTCCTTCTGCCCCTCAGCTGCAGAGCACCCCAGATACAGCAGAGTCCCTGCAGCCAGACACAGACAGTGAACAGGATACTCCCCCCTCACCTGCAGAACGTAGACAGCAGAAGGTCAGGCAGAAGAGAGGCAGGCCTGTCTCCTTCAGGCCCAAACGCTGAGGACTCACACCTGCTGTCAACCTTGCTCTTTATAAGGCACACCTTGGCTGCAGCTTGTTGCTGACTGCAACGTCAGGCGTGGCTTTGTGTATTCCTAGTTTCCTTGCAACCTCTTTGGACTGACCCCTTGGCACTTGATCCCGGACCTCTACTGACCTCGCTTCTGGACTCCTGACTCGGCAAGTATGCTTCGGACAAGCTGGGGCCTTATCAGATTCCCTCCTCCTAAGACCTGGCAGATTTATGGCCAGACTGCCGGCTAAGGACTTTGCTTCCCTGCCAACCACCCAGGAATTTCCAGCCCCCACCGGCACTGCTGACGCAGTGTAGAGCTGACACACCCTCTGAATGGGATCAGTTAGGGTAAAATTCTAAAATCAGTTAGGGTAAAATTCTAAAATCATGATTGGAGTCATACTCTGTATACCCACCAACCGTTTAAGTATCAGGTGTTTATCTGTAGGCTTGTTATCTTAAGCCCATGCTGAGGCATTCTGCACATGTTCAAGGGCAGTCTCTTCATAATTATTGGTACAAAGGAGGGCTGAGCCCTGACATCAAGAACAGATCCTGGGGCCAAATCTAAGCTTCGATTAAGTTCTTAGATAGTTCCGTCCTCAACCCCTCAACCTTTCCATGATAAGCAAAGGGCATTCTGCACATGCTCTAGGGGCATTCACTCTTCACAATGATTAGTACACGGGCGGGTAGACCCTGGCATGAAAAAAATGAGCCATCCGTGTCAAACTCAAGCTCAGGTATAGCCCCCAATTGTTCTGCTTCTGCCCTGTCCCCTTGATCCAGTTGGGGGAGATGAAGCCCCCAAACTTCCCTCTTCTGCAAGATCGCGGAGCCGCCAGAGGCAAGCCTGATCTAGGAACTTCCTAAAGGCAACCCACCACCACCCTCGGCTCCCAGGACTCCCACACCCTCTTCTCAAGAATTTTGCAATCAGTGCAAGCTTGGGTTTGAGGAGCGGGGCGGGTATACAGGGAGCGGACCGCGCTGAAGACTGAGGCAACTGACAGCGGCAGTTCCGTTGATTCCTCCACTCTAGAACAGCGGGTCTTTCCCCTACCTTTCTCCCCTGCAGGCTCGCAATGGGCTGTCCCTCCCGCCCCATCACCCTATGTGCTCGCTCCTCCCAATAGCTGGGAAGGGCAAGTCGCAAACCCACCCTTAAGCACAACCAGGCATGCAATACACCTTCCCCTTACGTCGAGGCATGCAAAAATGAAGGGGAGGGGCAAAGGCACGTTCTCTGCTCAACTTCCCATCCCCACTGCGGGCCAGTGAGACCCCTTCCAGCGAAGCAGCCGCTCCCGAAGCGCGGCAGTACACTTCTCACGCCCGTTATCGCTGCGGACTGAATCTGCCAGGACTTCGCGGCTTGGAATTTTTCCGTACAAGATGGCGGAATGCGAGGTCGGGGCTGTCGTGTAGTGAAATGGTACTGTCTGCAGGTGGAGGAATAGCGCCGTACAAGATGGTAGTTTATAATAATAATAATAATAATTGCTGTTGCTTCTGCTGCTTTTGTTATTATAATTATTATTTTATTAGTTGTTGTTTCTGCAGTAATTATTGTTATGATTTGCTGTTGCTATTGTTGCTGTTGTTTTCATAGAATCATTAGAAGAGTTGGAAGGGGCCTATAAGGCCATGAGTCCAACCCCCTGCTCAATGCAGGAATCCAACTTAAAGCATACCCAACAGGTGGCTGTCAAGTGGCCTTTTGAGCACCTCCAGTGTTGGACAGCCTACCACCTCTCTAGGTCATTGGCTGCACCGTCGTACTGCTCTAACAGGTTTTTCCTGAGGTTTAGTCAAAATCTGGCTTTCAGTAACTTGAGCCCATTATGCCGTGTTCTGCACTCTGGGATGAGCGAGAAGAGGTCCCAGCCCTCCTCTGTATGGCAACCTTTCTAGCATTTGCACCCTCCGCACCCCGGTAGTGACGCCCCTGCTTGGCTCCAATCAGCAGGAAAGGACAAGGAAGCATGTTAGGAGACTCTTCTCAGTAATTAACACTCCTTTCACAAAAAGATAGGTTTCAGTTCAATTCTGTGTGGAAATGACATTGCCTCTTCTGTCCCTGTAATCCTTGATTTGGAGATCCTCTGAAGCCAAAACAAAACTGTGCAGACTTGGGAAGGGGACCTATTGAATCAGGATTTCTGCACCCCCTGCCCTGTTTCACTTGTGGCTGCTCATTAGAATGGAGGGGGGGAGGATAGCTCAGGCCAAGAGACCAAATGTGGCCCTCCAAGCCTCTCTAACTGGCCCTCAGAATTATCCCCAGGGCAGCAGAACAGTGGTAGGCTGAGCATGTGCTTTGCATTCAGAAGGTCCTGGGTTCAATCTTTTGCATGTCCTGTGAAAGGGAAAAAATGTTCTAGTTTGTTTGTGTGACGATCCCACAGCTGGCTCTGTGTGTGTGTGTCTGTGTGTGTGCACTATTACATTCAGTGATATACAGGAATTACGATTTACGAGTAACATTAGTACAAAAAACATTACTAAGGATTCTGTATGGTCTGGTACGGGAGGAGGTCCATCGGGGTGACACCATGAGTTATGCACCGGGTGACATCAACCCTAGTGATGCCACTATTAGATGCTACAATGCAATCAATGCTCTCTCCCCCTCCTTTGTTGAAAGTTATGTGTTGTTTTACGCTGTACTGATATTTGTATACCAAAACTGAAATAAAATATTCTTGGGGGTCGTGAAGGCTATAGCTAAAATGATATGGGTTTGTATGCAGCATAGACGACATGATCCTAAAAATACAATTAAAAGTAGAGACTGGTAAGATATAAAAGCCGGAAAGAGCTATACCTAGGCAGACTTGATAGTTAATTTATATTGGAGAGACTGAAGGAATGGGAAAAATGAAGCAAAAGACGACAAGGGGCTCCAGAGAAGCCTCTGCTTACAGACTGCTTGGCTGGAAACGGAGCAAGGAATTCAATAAAGAGGATCAATGACTGGCAGAGGTGGGTCGCTATCCGGCCAATAGAAAGCACGCACTGTCGGGCGAGGCTACTTTGCCTCGTCGTGATTGGTGTAGGTATGTAGGCAAAGCCAATGGGGCACTTCGGCGACTGCGCGTGTTGTTAGTGGGCTTGTGACGTAGCCGGTCTTTTGAGCCGTGACAGGCGCGGTAGGAAGCGGCGGCTGCCTTTTTCTTGTGGCACTCTTGGTGGAGACGGAAGAAAAGTCGGCTCTGAGAAGGTAAAGCGAGGAGATGTGGCGTTCGCGGCTCTCGCGGCGGGGGCGTCATTCTCGGGCTGCGCTTCCGGAGGATGCCGAGGCTAGGGTGGCCGCCACAGAAAGGAGATCTGGGTTGGCCTGGCCTGGGTTCTTGGACAGACCCTGGCCTTTGCAAGGGTGGCGTTGTCCTAACTTTTAACGTCCTGTTGCTGTCTCCCTTTATTTCTCTCTGCCCACCCACAATCTCCTCCCAAATCTCCAGACTTAATTTGAGTCTGAGTTCCGGAGCGCTCTCTGTTGACTGTCTCTGAACACGTGCAGAGTGTTTGCCCGGCTGACTTCAACTA
Organism: Rhineura floridana; assembly: GCF_030035675.1. Classification (NCBI taxonomy): domain Eukaryota; kingdom Metazoa; phylum Chordata; class Lepidosauria; order Squamata; family Rhineuridae; genus Rhineura; species Rhineura floridana. The sequence goes on from NC_084482.1 coordinate 3,203,268, forward strand.
GCACGTATTCACCTGGGACTAGAGGGAACGGCTTCTTTGCCGTTCCCGGCTAGACTTGCTTGAGAAATGTATGGACAGCATCCTTCAACCTGCTGTAATATGTGAAGCCTTATCTCCTGTCCTGGCTTAGAGAGCCTGGGTAGCTCTCTTTGCTTCTCCCATGTCTATACAGCTGGTGACATAAAGTCTCAGAGGAAGGAGGGCCTTGAGTTTTCCTAGTTTCCTCAGATATAAATAAAATTAGAAGCAAAGAAAATGGGTATCCTTCTGTTTGCAGATTCAGACCACAATTCTATACACACACTTCCCTGGGAGTCAGTCCTTTTGAGGTTATTTCTAAGTAGCCATGTATTAGGACTCCACTGTCAGTGGTTAGGTATTACCCTTTTCTCTCGCTCTTCCCTCCCTCCACACCGCCAAAGGTGTGTCATTCTGGCACAGCATAACAGATGCTTGAGGTGGAGCGGACCATAGTTCCTAAGAGCAAACTGGTATGGAAGAGCCCTGCTGGGCCAACTAAAGGTCCGTCGGTTCTCACAAGAGCCCACCAGATGGCCATGGGAAGACCTGAAGCAGGGCATGAGGGTACCTCTCACTTGTGCTCTCCAGCAATTGGTGTTCGGAGGCATACACCCTCTGATGCTGGAGGTACTTCTGCACAGCTGTCATTGACAGCCCTATTCTCTAGGAATTTGTCTAACCTCTTTTTAAAGACATCCAAGATTTGGGGGCGGGTGTTAATACATCTTGTGGAAGCAAATGCTGTAATTAAACACTAGCATTGAATCACGTTTACCAGTTTAATACCCATTCACCCTGTTTAGAGGGAGCCTTTTGGAGCTCATTGCAGTCCCTTTTTTTCTTACCACCGTTGTTGTCCATACTATAAATCAGGGATGGGGAGTTTTTAGCCTTCCAGATGCCAACTTCCACCAGCTGCAACCACAGTAACCAGTGCTCAGTTATGATGGGAATTGTAGTCCAGCCACAGGGCCCCTGTCTGTGTTATAGATACATATTTTTTGTTCTACTGCTGTTTGTCAAACACTTTTGTGGATTTTTAAAACATGAAATTTGCAAAACCTGTTTACAAAACAAAAGTGGGATGAATATATCTGTCTTGAGCAGCAGTCTCTTATGTATACTGATGCCAGCTCTCTGAAAAAATACTGTGTTTCCAGACTGTCAGTTCTCCGTTACACTGAACGGATGCCGTCTCCCGGCTAATATGCCCCCCTTAGTTTTTTGAAGCCTCAAAGCATAACCATGTGCATCACTATCCTTGTTTCTACTATTTGCAAGTAGTGATGTGTTTGTAAATATTTGAAACTGAGTTACATTTGGTAACCTGGCTGTAAAGCTGAAAGGGTTAAATAAAAAAAATGGATTTGAGGAAGTACCACTTTGGGTAGATTTACTTCTCATTAGGAATGCCTTTACAACCACCAGAAAAAGAACATTCTTTAAAAAATATTACAACTTAAAATGTGCCATACAAACAAAAAGAGATAACATCTGACTATATTAAAATAGTTTTCAATTCAGTGGGAATTCCAATTACCTGTTTTGAATGTTCAGCCAGATACCAAGTAAAGACACACATACACTTCTTGATCAAAAAGTGGGTCTCAATCTCACGCAGGCACAACAGCCTGGCAAGGAAGAGAGCCCCGTTTATTTTCTGTAGCACCCTTATATAGTTGTTATAAGCAAAACAGGATACAATACAATCATACAGAAAGGTAACAAACTTAAGCTACATATCACTTGTTGTATTTCAAAGTCAGGATGTTGATTTGAAAGTCAGAACACAAGAACAGTATATCCTGAGATAAGGGTGAGAAAGGGGTTCGAATTGACGCTTTAGAACCATAAACATGAAAGAGAAAGGGTCATTCTAATGCTAATAATGTGGAGCAACTATCACTTTTTAGAGGAATATTATGGATTCATTTGCTGAGTTGCCAAGAAGGATATGCGGGTGTGAAAGAAGCACAAAGGGTAGGAGAGTAAAAACAGTCAAGGACAGAGTGTAATTATCATTCTTAAAACAATGTTGCTGCCTCGTAGGCACCACTAATGTTTAATTTCCCACACAGAGGAAAACGAAACTTAGTGTGCTTGGGCTCCCCACCCCTCCTAGATCCCGTCGGTCTTTGTAACATTGGTTCATAATTACTTATTAGAGTTTCTGGGGTGTCTCTGGGGTCTGGAACCTAATTTTTTCCTAACAATACCAAGTTTACCTTTGCAAAGGGGTCCCAAAACCTTCCAGCAAGATGCCTTTCAGAAGTGGGAACCTCGTTTATTGATATACAGTAGATTATATAGATTCCCCAATGGTTACAAAATGGGGAGTAGACGTCAGAAAATCAAAAGGAAATATCGGTAGACAAAGTAACTTTCAGACATGTAAAGAGGGGTGCTTGGAGTAACAAAAGCCAGGGACATCTTGCCCCTTTTACAGACATTAACTTGCATATTTTATTCAACCTTGAGATAAGCACCGGGTGCCAGAGCACAGAAGCACAGATAACGAGGGGAAGCAGAAAAACAAGTAAGGCCATCAAGTGGGGGATACATTCAGGATACATTTCTCCATTTCCAAACGTATGCTGTCAAGGTCTAAAGACATGCAGATGGAACATTAGTTTTCTTTGTAACCAGAGTCATTAGTATTTTACAATGCATAGTGATATTGAGAACTGAAACATTTGAGGGAAGGAGTCTTTTCCAGTTTATTCAGGCTTTTATTGAAATTCAGCCATCTGGAATGTAGGGTCAGGTCAGGGGGAAATAAACCGACATCCATTTTATATCGGGCCTTCATTATTTCCTTTCCCAACAGGTGCAATTAGCTCAAAACTTAGAGTCTAGGTGAATTGGGGGAGTAGGTAAAGATGCCTGCATGAGCTTTTTTTTTTTAACCTAGAACTAACTGCTGCTACATTGTAGGCAAAAAGTTTTATGGGCCTGCCACTTTAAAAAAGGTGAAGGGGGCTGGACTAGGTGAGTCAGGTCGCTCCATGCCCCAGAGTGGACTGACAAGTTCTCATTGCTTCTGTGATGGCTGTTAGGGGAGCCAACTGATTGGCTTAAGGGACAGGATGCCTTAGGGTCCCTATTGTCAGGTAGCAATATTTATACATACTGTGCACAAGTTACAGCTTGGTGCGTTCAGCCTGATTACTTCTGCCTCACTCTTCCCTTGGCAGAAGCAGGTAAACAAACCAGCTTAGCAGTACCGCCAACCTGGGATCAGGATTTGTTTCTCCTGAACAAGCCAGGGATGCCAACCAGACTTAAACCAAAGTTGTTTGTTAATTTATGAATCCAGGCTTGTTAGGAAGAAACAAACCCTGGTTCCAGGTGCGGACACACACTAAGCTGGTTTGTTCCACTGCTTGCACCTGGGGAGGAGCAAGGTGGAAGTGATCAGGCCACGTGCGCAGAATGGTTTATTAAGCCAGAGCTGATTGCTATATGCAAGTGTGTCCAATGAGTGCCTCTTTCAAAATGACATCAAGCCACGACATTTGTTGGGATGCAACACTGGTGATGTGGGCTGCAGAAGAGGCATTGCTACAAACAAAAAGACACACTGACCATGCATTTATTATCTCTTATATAACCACTTTGCAGAGCGCAAGTACCTCAGGGACAGGTGTTCCTGTTGTGCAGCAGAAAGTGAGCAAGCTGCGCTTTGGTGGCTGCTACAAATGATAGGTGGCTGCTACAAATGATAGTTTACTATCAAGGTCAGCCAAGATTTGTGGACTCCTGGATACGGCAACAAAACATGGTTAGCCCTCGCCATGCTTATATGTCATATTTTGACCATTGCCTCTGGGAGAACAAGATTTTTCCATCCATCCGTTGCCATGTCAAATGCTGTGTGGAATGCAGATAAGAGAAGAAGAGCCCTGCTGGATTAGGCTAAAAGGGCCATCTAGCCCAACACCCTGATCTCACAGTAGCCAATGTTATGCCTCTGGGAAGTCCAGGAGCAGCACTCTCCTCACGTGTGCTCCCCAGCAGCTGATATCCGGAGGCATATAGCCGCCAACAGTAGAGGTAGAGCTTGGAATTACGCCATTTTCGTTTACTCCTACTGGAAGAGTACCTATGATATCACCAGTGATGAGTCACACAGAACTTTCCCCCCTGTTATTCTTTGAGCTTATTGTGCATTATTTAAAACAATTATTTAAATAATAATAATAATAACACCCTATTACGCTTCCATCTCCCCCGATGACATAACTGTCTCCCCACTCCGTACCTCCCTCTGCCCTCCAAAACATGAATGGCAGCCCCCTGGTTCCCCTACCCTACCCACTTATATTGAAAACACATCCTTCCTTAACAGCAAATTAAAATGAAACTGTTATGCTTCAATGTCTCAGAGGCTGAGCTCTTCTCCAATGTCCCGTTCTGACATGCACATGGCATACTTAGCTTTTAAAAATAAATAAAATAAAAAAGGTAATGGATTCAGTGCTATTGGCTTCATTCCTATCTTATGATCCACCCATGCTTTCTCTTAATACAGGGCATAGCTGGCACTATGGGAAACAGGTGGAATGCCGCATGCCTGTTGCTTCTGTCATTAAAGGTCTTTGGGATGAAAGAAGGTAAGGGATCAGTATTCAACACTTCATTTGAACAGGCCTGTCTCCAAAATTTCATAGCTGAGGCAATGATTATGGCTGTCATTATTCTCATATGTGCACATTCCTGCAGCTGTGTGGGAATGGATTTTCTGTGGCACTGTGCCACTTGGCTGTAGTATTTGTCAGAGCTTGGAAAAGTTACTTTTTTTGAACTACATCTCCCATCAGCCTCAGCCAGCATGGCCATTGGATTGGGCTGATGGGAGTTGTAGTTCAAAAAAGTAACTTTTCCAAGCTCTGGTATTTGTTACCACAGGAGAAGGGCTGATTGCACAAGTATTTCACATTGGGGTCTAACATATTGGGAAAGCACGCCAGCAAGAGGAGCATGCCAGCTTGGGCACTGCTGCTTATGTCAGTTCAGCGTCTGATGCCCATTAGCTAAGCTGATATAATATCGCAGGAGCCTCACAGTCATCAAACTTATTCAGGAACAAAGCTGTCTTATCAGCCAGTCTCCAACATTCCATTTCTTTTTTTTTTTTTTTTTTTTTTCAATAATTTTTATTCAGATTTTCATAAAACATACAAGACGAAATCATAAAACATTCAAAGACAAAAAACAAAATCAAAAATAGTTAAACAAAAAGAAAAAAAGAAAAAAAAAAACAAAAATAAAAAATAAAGAGTAAAATATTGACTTCCCATTTGTCAAAGATCAAATCAGTTATAAGTCTATAATATATAACAATCCTGTCTCTTAAGTCATATTATAAAATCACTTTCCTCCAGTAGTTATCTTACTTAATCATCAAATCTCATAAACATTACTTTATTCTTTCCACAAAAAGTCAAAGAGAGGTTTCAATTCTTTAAGAAATATATCTATCAATTTTTTTTTCCAGATAAGCATATCGATTAATCCATCTCATTACTAATTATGATAATCTTATTGTCATAACCATAGTCAAAATAAACATTTCAATTAATCCATCACATCAGAATCTGTTAGGTTCAGTAATTTCAGTAGCCATTGTTCTATTATCCCTATTAGTTCCATTTTCCATCTTCCATCTCCAACATTCCATTTCTGGGTAAGGTAATAGAGCGTGTGGTGGCTGCCCAGCTCCAGAGATTCTTGGATGAAACGGATTATCATGACCCATTTCAGTCTGGTTTCAGGCCCTGCTACGGGACAGAGACGGCTTTGGTCGCCTTGGTGGATGACCTACGCAGAGAGCTGGACAGGGGGAGTGTGTCCCTGTTGGTTCTATTGGACCTCTCAGCGGCTTTCGATACCATCGACCATGGTATCCTTCTGGGCCGCCTTGCTGGGATGGGGCACTGTGTTGCGGTGGCTCAGCTCCTTCCTGGAGGGACGAACCCAGAAGGTGGTGCTGGGGGATTCCTGTTCGATGATTCCTATCATTTGTAGCAGCCACCAAAGCGCAGCTTGCTCACTTTCAAGCCTGGATTCATAAATTAACAAACAACTTTGGTTTAAGTCTGGTTGGCATCCCTGGCTTGTTAAGGAGAAACAAATCCTGATCCCAGGTTGGCGGTACTGCTAAGCTGGTTTGTTTACCTGCTTCTGCCAAGGGAAGAGTGAGGCAGAAGTAATCAGGCTGAACGCCTTGGATGCAGATGACTATTCAGACTACTATCCAGTCACTAATACCCCATCTTAGCACAATATGATTGAGAGGGAGTGTGTGTGTGTATGTGTGTTGGAACTCCAAATATTTCTTGATGATTCTGATTATCTGGGTCCATTTCAATCCAGCTTTGAACCAAGGTCTTGAGCTGAGACTACCTTGGTTGTCCAGGTGGGTGATCTATTGCAGGAGAAAGGCAGGGGGAGTGTGATCCTGTTGATTCTTATAGATCTCTTGACTACTTTTGGTATAATTGATCATGATATCCTTCTGGATCACCTATCCAGGATGAGTGTGGGAAGGGTAGAGGGGCAGTACCCCGTTCCACTGCCAGCTAGCAGGTACATTTCAGAAGGTGATACTGGATGCAGGCCTGTAGCTGGGGGGGGAGGGCAAATGGGGGTGCTGCTCCCCTGAGCTGTGCTTTCCCCTCCCCCAGATTTTTTTGGGAAATGTCCATTTTAACTTGTGAAATGGCAAACAATGACAATCTCCATTTAAAGAATGATAGCTTGTTAAGAATAGGAACAATTTAAGAACAAGATCCAGGGCCAGCGGGCAGCCAGGTTGGATCCTGAATGAGGGCCTCATTCAGGGGCCCCTCCTTAGGGTGGGAGGGTGGCGCTCCCATTCTGTGATCTGCGGCAGCATCAGGTCCTGCAACCCAACCCTGCTGCGGATCATGGAGAGGGAGCTCCCAGGTACCACCCCAATACAGACAACATGGGCTTCAAGAAGCCCACCTCCGTGCCCCATCTAACTTTCCTTCAGTGTGAATGCCATGCACTCTGTGCACACATGCCTGCCATCACCCAAGATGGTGGGGGCTTCCCTAAAGGGCTGACGTCCCACTGCCATCTTGGTGGATCGCAGGCATGCCTACTACACGCTCATGTCGTTCACATGATGACACTAGAGATAGGTGCAGTGAGTGGGCAGGCTTATTAGCCCCGCACCGTCTGTATGGGGGGTGTTGGGCTACAGCTTGGGGCAGACTGGTACCCAGTCATGCATGGTGCTGGCCCTGACAAGAAACCCTGAAAAATTCAGTGAACAAGGCAGGGTGAATGCACAATAAAAGCTTCATCTGGAAGAGCCCCCAAACCTCTGCTCAGTCAAGACTTTCCCTGACTGAGGGTGGATTCTCATGATCACAATCACCCTGTAATTACTTAAGTGCTTGTGGAAAAAACAGCTTGTATAGTTACATGACCCTTGAAGAGAAGTATTAGAATTTGGTATTATGGGCTAGAGTTAGACTCCACCCTGTTGTTCTGCTTTTCAGTTTCAGTTATGCTATCTACCAAGCCAGCAATAAAGAATCATGTTTGTTTGTCTGCAGTACGAAGTAAGAGTTGGTTTATTATTCTGCAGTTGTTATAATGGGTAGAGCAGAATTGGGTGCTTATTGAAATACAAATATAACTTAAAGTGATCTGAAAAATGGCTACCCTTTACTCTTTTAAAGCACTGACTATACTCACAATCATAGTGGCTATTTTTTCCTTCTTTTTCTTTATGGCAAAGGATGAAAACAGTTCTAGAAGAATAGAAATAGCTAGCTGGCTGGCTGGACACCTGAAACTCAGACCTAATTTCTTATTTTCCCAGTATGTGCAGCTCAGCATGAGGCCTTTTCAGTGTTTCTGGAGAGAAACCCAGCAACCAGTAAAAAAAATTCCGATTGTTTTCCACAGTTAGTTTCCAATTGCTTAGTTCATCCTTTATATAGCAGCTAGTTAAACAGTTTTCCCTTGATTGTCCAACAGGAAGGAAGATCTAAAGGCCAGGAATAAGACTAGAAGGAGGGACTCAGGGATGAGTTAACAAACACACCCTATAGTATTTATTTTCTCTCTGCCTTTCCCTAAAGTTGTAGTATGGACATTTGTTTTTCAGATGGAATCTAAAACTGAGATACCTAATGCAGCATTATAGCCAAACTCAGGAGGTCACTGTCTTTAAGAATCAGAACACAGGGACAGTCCATAGGTGAAAGGGGACTGTAGCTATAGGCAAAGTCAAGGTTTTGAGTGGTATTTCTGGGGATCTCTCAAAAAAGGATGAGACAATTCCACACATTAAACCTCATTCATGTAAGTTAACACGCTCTCTGGATGGAGGAGGAGTGAGGGTGAAGGAGATACTTGTCTTTCCCTTCCCCTGGCCTGGCTCTCGCATCCTCTCCACCAGTGTGGGGGGGGAACTGGCTGGCGATATGTACCTCTCCCCCCCCCCAAATGCCCCACCTAGAAATGTGGCTGCCCCACCTAACAAGGAAGGTTGGCTACAAGGCTGACTGGATCATTATGGTGATTAGTTCCATCCCATGGTGCAGATGAACAGCTAGTATAGCACAGTGGAGAGGAGAGTTTGGCTGGGAGTCCAGAGTCTGTGAGTTCAAATCCCTGCTCGTGTCTCCTGGGTGTCAAGGGCCAGCTAAAGATCACCCCCAAAGTGTGCCCTGCCACCCATGCAGCCATGGGCAAGCTGCATAGTCCCAAGGAGCCCAGTTGCCCCCCAGCTGGCAGTTGCGGACAAGGAAGGGGCTGGCTTGTGCAGCTGTGGCAAGCTGAGCAGGCCCTGGCCAGCTGGGGGGGACTAGCCTCAGAGGGAGGCAAGGGGAAAACCCCTCTGAATACCGCTTACCATGAAATCCCTATTCATAGGGTTGCTATAAGTCAGGATCGACTTGAAGACAGTCCATTTCCATTTCATGGTGCAGATGTAACTGATTGTCACAAGATTCAGTACATGTGCAGTGGAATTTCATGCAGCAAGCAAATATTTGTGACTGACATAGCATGTGTCTTTAAACACTCCTTTACATGCATCAGGGAACCCTGATCAAGCCACGTTTCTCAGATGCACATCCATAAGTTTTTAAATATATACACATGTATGGTGCAGGGATTGTTTAACTGCTGCTGATATTGACTTCTGGAGTAAGGGAGCAGGCAGGCGGACAAGACAGACTTGCATAACCTCGAGACCAGAAGCAGCCAGGATGTGAAGCAAGATATCCTGTATGATGCTGCTGCTGCTGGTGCTGCAGTCTTGTTGCCTGCCCTCTCTGAAGATGAAAAAGCTACTAGAAACATTAATTCAAGATCCCACAGCAGGTCTCCAAAGGCAAATAAAAGGATGGGAAAGTGGGGGGGGGATTAAATATCTTATTTAGAAAATGTTAACCCTGTTTTTTTCTCTCATTGTGGCTTACAATAATAGTTTCTGTGATAAATCACTCATTCTCTTCACTAACTTCTCTCCTGATGCTCAGTGAACTTCCTTCATGTGTCTTTTTTTCCCCTTCACCGATTCAGCTGACAGCGTCATCTGCTGCTGTCTGAGGGTCTCTAGACCCTCTGGGCCTTGGCAACCACCATGAAAGATCTGATGGCTGGTTGGGATGGTGGTAAGGGACAAGGCAAATGTTCAAGTGCTGGCAGGGGGGTAGAGCCAGGTTGATACCTCCCCTGGCTTCAACCTACCATGTGTTCTTCCGATGCCCCTCTCTTAAATCATTGCTCTATTAGATTTGGGGGCTTCTGAAAATGGTAATCTACAGCACACATAATGACCACCCCAATTAATTTGCATCACCCAAATCACCCTTCCCCAGCCGGGTTCCTTCCAGATGTTATTGGAGTCCAACTTCCATCAGCCCCAGCTGGCATGGCCAATGGTCAGGGATGATGGGAGTCGTAGTCTAGCAAGGCTGCAAATTATAGACGGTAACTAAAATATCCTAGTTTAATGGAATGCAGGATGTGACATCCTTGAACAAATAATACAAGAAGGGAACAGGCACTGGCAGAGCTGTAATAGACTGATGTGGCAGAGGGATGGGATGGAAGCCACTGGTTCAAATCTGAGCTTTGCTGTGTATCCATTGGGTAACCATTATCTCATCTTCAGACATCCCCTCCCTTCCTGTAATATGAAGCTGGCAATATTGGCATACCTTGCACGGTTGTTATAGTGGGAGGATTTTTCCTCCAAGATACCAGCTTTTATTTCAAAATTAAAAAGTTACAAAAACATACACAGCAGATTATCCATAGATTTTGGAGATTGTACAAGTTATTCTACCTGGTTATTACAATATAAATAAAATTATAGCAATCTTAAATATGATCTAAATTTAAATATATGTGTAGTGAGGAAATGACAGCTGGTATAGCACAGTGGGGAGGAGAGCCTGGTTGGGAGTCCAGTGTCTGTGAGTTCAAATCCCCACTCGTGTCTCCTGGGTGTCAAGGGCCAGCTAAAGATCACCCCACAGTGAGTGGCTCGGGGTTACGTGCCCTGCCACCTGTGCAGCCGTGGGCAAGCTGCATAGTCCTAAGGAGCCCAGTTGCCCCCCAGCTGGCAGTTGCGGACAAGGAAGGGGCTTCAGAGGGAGGCAACGGTAAACCCCCTCTGAATACTGCTTACCATGAAATCCCTATTCATAGGGTCTCCATAAGTTGGGATCGACTTGAAGGCAGTCCATTTCCATTTCAGTGAGGAAATGATGGTAATTCTGACTGGTCATTTATGGTCCCTTCCCATGAATTTTTATAATGGTTGCGGTTACTGTGACTTGAATGCTGATTTTGGAATATGTCTTTCTTTGTAGGTGATCCAGATGCCCCCATGAGCCTGCAGTGTTACCAGTTAGTGCCCAGCAATATCATGAACTGCAGCTGGTTCACTCAGGAGCCTCCAGATGCAAATACCATCCATGTCCTCTACTATGAGAGCCTAAAACTGTAAGCAAAGAATTACTAGTGTGACACTGGGCTGATCTAGCCCCATAGAGTCTTGCGATTTTGGCTTGAAGGAAGCAAGACTTCAAGCAAAGTTTGCTGTCAGCCTGAGGGAAGGAGTGTGTGTGTGTATGATTCAAGCACTGGTGGCAATACCCACAATGTCTTGCAACTTCCCCACTCCATTGTCGGCTGCGTTGATCTCAAATGCCAATGCAGCATTCTCTAGGGAGACAGAAGGGCCTCTACCAATGTCTCAGCAGCAGGAGAGGCCACTGTGCTTGTATCTCAGTCTGAAATCTTCCAGGAAGGTTCTGAATCAGGAGGCAAAACCCTGAGACAGCCATTGTTTTCTTGGATTGCAAATCCATTATCTGCCTGGGCAGGACTTGTATATTGTGCTTAAGGCAACTTTGCAAATAATTCCAGAATTGTTATTAGGCCATAGACCCTTTTGACTGGATGTCTCCTCGTTAGTTCCTGTATTAGCTGGTGTCACTATGAATTGGAAAGCCTCCATTAAAAATCTCACTTCTGCTGTGAACTCACCAGGTGGCCTTAAGCAAACCAGTAACCTATGACGCTCTCTTCTGCAATATGGAGACAATGATACCCCCTCTGACCTGGGCCATAGCTGCCCTGGGCTCCTTTTTGGAGGAAGGGCGGGATATAAGTTTAATAATAACTAAATAAACATTCATTGATATGTCATCATTTGTCAAATTACTCTTTGACCCTAACAGGGTTTTAACTCAATAATTTTTCTCTGCTTATAAATATAGACCATCTCCAGGCCACCTCATGACTTAAGCCTCTGTTGCCTAGTATTCATTATGAACTTAAAATAACTATTTTTTCTTACTCACATCTCGAAGTGCTTAATGGTTTTCATGAACCATTCCTATTTGCTTACAGTTTGCCTTTTAAAAACAAGATATATATTAGTGCTATTTTCATTTTTAGTAATTTAGTAATTTTAGCTATTCCGGAAAAGCTAAAGCAACTATTCTCTACAACCGGTGACAGTATTATATACATCATGCACATGCACACAAACACACTACTCTCTAGTTGTATGCTTTGTTCTGGATTTGAAATGGAGCATTTGCAGAATCTTTGTGGGGAGGTTTTGCAAGAACTGGTAAGTCATGGAAAGTATAGATGTATAATTAAGGAGTGGCAAATGTTCATTTCTGATTTATGTTGGGTGCTGCTCTTTGTCTTCCTGTCTTTTTCACTAGGCATCCTGGCCAAACCCACACAGTGCAGGCTCCGAGCAAACAGAACTGGGTGCTTATTGAAAGAAGTCACTTGACGCAGGGGGACAGCTACCATGTTTGGGTGGAAACCAAACACAGCATGGCTGGGACTGCAGCCTCCACCAAGTTACACGTCAACCTTGATGAGATAGGTTAGAGAAAACAGATGCAAAGGGACAGAAGGCTTGGGGGAGGGTCTAGACAACCTTGCACCAAAAGGACAAAAAATACTTCTCACTCCAAAAATAGTTCCAGCATGCTTGTCCACCTGTATGCATAAGTGCAGGCCCAGTGTTAGCATCTGGTAGCCTGTCGCAACTGCTGAGACCCCAACAGGGCCTCTCGTGCTGATGTTGCCCTTGGTCCCTAGAAACAAACAGCTGGGTCTGTGAGCCACCATTTCAGATTTCCCACAGGGGCTAAACCTAACCTGATGTAGCATCATTCCAGGACATTGTGGATAATTTAAAATCAGAGTTACCCATTTCTTGACTGGGAGCCCAACAGTGCAGAAGAGTGGGCCATCAGAGGACACTTAGGCACACCTCACACCTGATGTTGACCCTGTATCTGTGTATTACAGAACAGCATGAGTAGTAGTAAGTTTTGCTAGTTATGAGAGTGCTTATAATCCTGCTATAAAGGGTTATAATGGATTCTACAGTGATGCCATGAACAGTGGAATTGTAAATGTAAATGTAAAATGTAAATTTAATTTTTAGGTCGCCTATCTGGCCGAAGCCACTCTAGGCAACGTACATATTAAATTTCAATAAAATACAATAAAATACAATAATTACAATAAAATACAATATAATCAGCAGTAACAAAAATAACAACATATGCAGTAAACAACGGGCATTCAGTATGTAATTAGCCCATCCCGGCGGTCCCAAAGGCCTGTCCAAACAGCCACGTTTTTAAGGCTCGGCGGAAGGTATCCAGGGAAGGGGCATGCCGAAGATCGAACGGGAGGGAATTCCAGAGAGTGGGGGCCGCCACCGAAAAAGCCCTCTCTCTAGTCCCCACCAACCTAGCTGCTTTTGTTGGTGGGATTGAGAGAAGGCCCTGCGTGGCTGATCTTGTCGGGCGGCATAATTGGTGATGCTGGAGGTGCTCCTTAAGATAAACTGGGCCGAAACCGTATAGGGATTTAAAGGTTAACACCAACACCTTGAATTGGGCCCAGAAAACTACTGGAAGCCAGTGTAGATTGAATAATACTGGCGTAATATGATCACGGCGACGACTGTTTGTAAGTAAACGAGCCGCCGCATTCTGTACCAGTTGAAGTTTCCGGACCGTTTTCAAGGGTAACCCCACGTAGAGCGCATTGCAGTAGTCTAATCAAGAGGTGACCAGGGCATGTACTACCAGTGGGAGCTGATGAACAGGGAGGTAGGGTTGCAGCCTACGTATGAGGTGTAATTGGTACCAGGCTGCCCGGCTCACTGCCGAAATCTGAGCCTCCATGGACAGCCTGGAATCAAGAACAACCCCAAGGTTGCGGACCTGGTCCTTCAGGGATAATTGTACCCCATTAAACCTCAGGTCAACAGGACCCAACCTTCCTCTGTCTCCCACAAGCAGCACCTCGGTCTTGTCAGGATTTAGCTTCAGCCTGTTCCTTCCCATCCATCCACTCACGGATTCCAGGCACTTGGACATGGTCTCCACAGCCAACTCTGGTGAGGACTTAAACGAGAGATAGAGCTGAGTGTCATCTGCATATTGGTGGCACCGCAGCCCAAATCTCCTGATGATGGATCCCAGCGGCTTCATATAGATAGATGAATAGCATGGGAATTCTAGGAATCTCAGCTTTTCTTTTGAGCAATAGAAATGGCAACTTCTATTCCTAAAGAATTTGACACCTGAAATTACGTGAATGGGGCTTTCAGTGGGACTTCCTATGTATACTCAAAGCAGTGTCCAGCCCATCCAAGTTAACCTCCAGTTCTGCATCACCACCTCTTCACCCTTCAACTTGCACGCCCTCGGTACGTCCACTGTATTCAATCCTGTGTGCACTTTGTTAAACACTCCAAAGGGTGTGCAAAATTCTGTAACTAGACTAAATTCTGTCTTGTATGCTAAGTTGTTTTTGCCACCCAAGATTTGGATTTTGAAAGAATTTGGAATTTTTCAGTGAGGTGTGCGGCACACTGAAATGTTATCTCCTTGCCTGCTTGAAGTCCATCTAGCCTCTCCCTGGCTTCTGAGAATTCACCAGACACCTCTTTCCCTCTGGTTCATAAGAACTAGTCACTTCAGTAATACAAACAGTAAAAGTTATAATTTGGAAATTTAAATCACTTGCTGTGTGTGACTGTGGACATGCTGAATCCTGATTGCATTCCTCAACATTTGCAACCCCAAATGCACATGTTGTTTCCTGGGTTTTGGATTGGGCCTAGTTTGGAGATGGTTGTTAGGACACAGTTATGCTTCTGTTCCTAACACTTGGGGTGAAGGGTGGGAAGTAGAATGGAATTCAAAGGTAAGAAATAGGAGTTCTCTTGTCTGAGAGTCATTTCCCTGTGTTGCTTCTTTCAGTGAAGCCTCCTCCTCCTGATCTGGAGTCTGTGGTGTTAGATTCCTTTGGGGCTACAGTGACATGGAAGAACCCTCTCTGGTCTGAATCCCTTGGTCATCAGCCTCTCACCTGTGCCCTTCGATACAAGACATCAACAGACCATAGCTGGACCTATGTGAGTCAGTTTTGTCTGGACAAATGTATCTGGCTATCTTCCTTTCCCATCAACAACTATCTGGGCTCCTGCTGGGAGGAAGTGCAGGATATAAATCAAATAATAAATAAATAAATAAATCTGGCTTGTCTTCTGGGAGGAGAACTCCATCCTGAGGAGTCTGATGCAATTAAGGCTGTTTTGTACGTCACAGCAACAATCCCAGCAGACTGAGTATGCACTCAGCAGGTGTGCCTTGAAGCTGCGGTGATTTGGGAAAGAAGCAGAGCCAGAAGCCTCAGTGGAAATAAAGCCACCTTCCCAACTGGGACCAAACCCAGGAGTTACAGCCCCAGGGTTTGGCTCTGACTGCTTGGCATTACTTTCCCTCTCGTTATATAAAAATAACCCCACAGCTATCCTAACACTTGGCCTCCTTTGCTCTTCCACCTCTGCCCAGCAGCTTTGCATTAAACTTGCTGCCATTCTGATGGATTTTTATGCTGTTTCTTTGTTTGACTTGTTTTATTTCTGTTTGAAAGTAGGTATATATAGTATAGAGTATATATAGTAAATGGCATCAAAGGGGGGGGCAAAAGTGTATTTTGCAGTTGTTGTATTACCTGATTTGTGAGCTGCTTTATAAAAATGCTTATTTTAAAAGTGGAATGTAAATTCTACTGTTACAATCGATGATGATGATGTTTTTTCCCAGCTGAGTGAGGAGCATGTAGGCCAGGAGGGCCATGACTTGGAGGACCTGAAGCCATTCACTCTCTACGAGGTGCAGGCACAGTGCATTCCAGAAAAGGGAGAAGGCTTCTGGAGTGAATGGAGTTCTTCCCAGACTTTTCGAACCCCTGAGGCTGGTACGTATTATCCTGGAGGAACCATTCTGAGTTAAGGCACATTCATACCTTATATTTAAAGCAGTATCATACCACTTTAAACAATCATGGCTTCCCCCAAAGCAGCATGTAGTTTAAGGGTGCTGAGAGTTGTTAGGAGACCCCCAGTTCCCCTCACAGAGCTACAATTCCCAGAGCTCCCTGGGATGAGGAATTGATCGTTAAACCACTATGGGAATTATAGCACTGTGAGGGGAACTGGGGGTCTCCTAACAAGTCTCAGTATCTTTAACAAACAACCATTCCCAGGATGCTCTGGGGGAAGCCATGACTGTTTAAATTAATATAACGGTGCTTTAAATGTCAGGTGTGGATCTGCATTAGCATCGCAGCAGAAGCTTGATTAACATATTTTCAAACACCTGTTTGTCCCATTCATGTGTGACATTTTTGAGATGTACCCTTAAAAACCTTAGATGTACAACCATAAAATGTAATGTGAGGATAAATTCTTTTATAAGAAGTTATCTTGTACTGTCAGACCTTATACTGAATGGTTGGGGTGGGAGTATCGTCTCTGTAGAATTTCCAAGTTGGAAGGGATCTTGGACAATGCAGGATGCAACCACAGAATCCATGACAGATGACTGTTCAGCATTTGTTTAAATATGTGCACTGAGGGACTGCCCACTACCTCTCCAGGCAGATATTTTTGGCTTCAAGATGCTGATCCTGTTTTGGAGAATGGGTTCATCTGGGTACAAGCCTTATCCTTACTAAAGTACCTTGTAATTTTTGTTTTCTATCTGCATGGGAAGAGTAGACGATGCATGATGTCTTATTTGATTGTTTTTGCATCTTATTCTTTGAGCAGAGCATCTGTGATTGTCCAGCCGCTCTTGTTAGTTCTTGCTAACCGCCTGCTGCATCTCTGTTGCTCTTAGCTCCACTGGGTCAGGTTGATGTGTGGCAAGAAGTTGGTGTTTCTAAGAATGGGGATCGAAGTCTCCTCCTGCTGTGGAAGGTAAAATGAACCCTGCTGGCTTACTCCTTGTGTGCTCTGGGGATGAATCAGTCGTGTTCTCTGAGGCCGGGATCACACTGGCTTGGTTTGCATATAACACTATGACTTGTCTGAACATGCAAACCCAGCCCTACAGACTAACCATATTTTATTTTCTCCCAACAAATAATGATGTGAAACCATGGCTTGTTTTTGATTTATGAACAATGTTTTGTTATACTATGGTTTGGCATTCTATCTGAAATCTACCACTTTGCTTAACCTTGGTTTGTTTGGCTACCCCACCCCAAACATTCACCAAGCTAGAAAGGAACAAGAACAGCTGGAAAACAAACCAAGCTTTGGAAAAACAAGCCATGCTTTCTTTGCTCATCTGTGAGGCAACTTGTGGTTTGTTTAAAACAAACCATAGCTTGATGTTACATGTGAACCAGGTCAATTTGGATGGGAGGATTTTGGATAAAAACCAAGGATGATGTGGAGGAATGGAAATAAGGAGCAGAAGCATATGAAGGTATTTTCAGATGAGCCACACCATTGATACATCCTGGCCAGTATTTTCGTCTCTGGCTAGCAGCAGCTCTTCAAGATCTTGGTCAGAGAAAGATCTTTCCTAGGTCTGCTATCTGAGATCCCTTACTTCACAGATATCTGGTTGGCCACTGTGAGAACAGGATGCTGGATTAGATGGGCCATTGGTCTGATCCAGCAGGCTCTTCTTGTGTTCTTTGAACGGTGACAATGCCTCTTGCTTGTCTGGATGGCGTGGGTGAGTGCAGAATCTTTTGCATGGCTGGAATATAGCCTAATGTACAAAGATAAGAGTCACATCTCTATCTGCTCACGTGTATCTCTGGTCCCACATGGTACTGCTGTTTTGTCCCTGGAAAGCTGATAGACCTTTAGGCTGAGCAGTATGTTTTGTATACTTTTGAAGAGGTAGGTATTCTGTACCAAGGTGCCCAAAGTTCTTTGTCAAGAAAAGCAAGATTCCACAACCGATATAAATCCTGCAAATCATATTTTGCATTTTAAAATTATTTTTGTATAAATTATTCTGCTTCTGCCATTCATGGAGAGGAACAGGAAGCTATGCAGGGCACTGAAGCCCCAGGGTTAACTGCTGGGGATCTCTGAAGGGGGCACTTTAGACTTTGGCCATGCCCACCATTGATACCGTATTTGGCCAAAAGAATTCAGCCAAGGGGTTGAGGAAATTCCCCATCCCTGTACCACAGAGTAGGAAAGTTCCTCCTCCTTTAATTAAAGCTGACATTCTTCTTACGATTATTATGCTTGAGGAGAATTATAGCATACAAATACAATACACCACCTTGAAGTTTTGGTCTTGTTTATTGGTTTTGTATTGCTGTGACATTGTGAAATTTATTCAGTAAAAATATTATTTTACAAAAATACAATACATAGGACCTTTTGGGAAATGGGCAGAGCTGCAAGCTCTGCTTTCGGCTAGGACAAACCTGAAGTTTATTCTAGTCAGTAACTGAAACTAACCTCTCCACGGAGCTGGAAAGGCTCTTTGCATCCAGCTTTTGGTCTTAATAGTCTATGGGAACTGACGGTGCTACACAACCCAGGGACAGTTAGTGAATACGATGACCTTTGCAGCAAGAAGAAGTCGCTGTGCTGGCAGAGAACAGAGCTGCCAGCTCAGCAGGGTAAGTGCTTCTTAAGACTGATGCATTGGTTTGTTTTATGAAGGTTGGGAGCTGCTTTAGGAGTCTGGCATGGGGCTCGAAAGTGGCAATATAAATATTGATATAAATATTGCAATATAAAAGGTTACTCTGTGTTTGGAGTACCAGGGAGCAAATTCCAATCAGGTTTGATTTGGATCTGATATTTCCATATATTTGGATGTGTTATATATACACGATTCTAAAATAGCCACTTGGCCCTCTGTATGTGGCATAAATATCTGTGATGCACTCATGTCTGCTTAGTGAATATCATGGGATACAAAATAGATTCTATTTAACAGAACTTGAAAAATGCTGCATAGAATTCTAATAAACTATACAAAACAACAATGCGACAGTAGACCTATGTGCCAGTCACACACATCCTGATGTGCAGATTCAAAAAATGTTCGGTCCCATGCGGAATTCAGTGGGGCTTTATCCCAAATAAGTATGCATAAGATTATACAGCATTATTTTTAGGAAAGCCATTCAGGAACAAATACTATAAATGGGACCTGTTTTGGAGTGCTCCTGTTCACCTTTTCAGCCTCTGTTCCATTCCCAGCAACAATAACACACACAACTCTCTCCCTCTCCCTCTCTCACACCCCAACAGTTGGTTGGCTTTCTGCATATATTGAGCATGTTTAGTTCTCACGGGGCTTTTTGATATATTGTGTTTGTCCGCAGTAGTTTTTTCCTCCCTAAAGATTTGGGGCGGTTGTACTTTTACAAATCTTGGTGTTCCCCTGTGCCCCTAGTCTGTTGACACTGCCCAAGATGGCTGGGACTGATGGGAGTTGTAACCCACAACATCTGGAGGGCACCAGGCTGGCGAAGGCTGGTATGCGTGATGATTACACCTGAACCAATTGGAATACTCTGTAGAAAAGCAAGATATAAATGAATAAATAATAAGGGCAGAACTTGCTCAAAGTCTAGAGAATATGCAGTTGTACAAACCGAAGGAGGATGCTTTTTGCATCCAGGTCCTGCTTGTGAGCTTCCCGTAGGCAACTGGCTGGCCACTGTGAGCAGGATGCTGAACCAGATGGGCCATTGGCCTCATCCATCAGGC
This sequence comes from Rhineura floridana, assembly GCF_030035675.1. Lineage (NCBI taxonomy): Eukaryota > Metazoa > Chordata > Lepidosauria > Squamata > Rhineuridae > Rhineura > Rhineura floridana. The sequence continues at coordinate 3,222,889 of NC_084482.1, forward strand.
TGTTCTTATGTAGAGTTCTATACGTTGTACTTCTTCTGAGGCTCACTTTGCTCTCAAGCAGGTTGTTGCAAACAGGCACGTTGTATCCCACCACTTGTCTTCTTGCAAAAGAATAGTCTGCCTTACTCTCAATAAAATCCAGTCTAAATTACTGACAAAAGGGCAAACAGACAGGCTAGTTAAAATATTAATAGGCTAATTCTGAAGTTAAATATTGGAAAGAAAAAAAGATGTTGTGCTCAGCGCTGGCCCCAGTAGGCCTACAATGAGTACTGAAGCTGGGCCTGTTTCCCACCATGCAGTAGGCTCATTGTCTGCTGCCGTCTGTAGTGGTCATTTGGGCCTTTTGTAAAGCCACTGTTTCTGAACTTATTATTCCAGAGCTTTCTTACCCAAGGGCTACTGCTGTGGCTGGGACGTAGACTAAACATCAAGGGTCGCCCCTGCCCCTGCCCCCCTAAGGTCTTTCTGTAATTGTGCATTCACTTCCTCTTCTAACAGTTGGCCAGCATTTCTCTAATTCCCCTGTAGCCTCTCCTCTGGGAGGCTTGCTAGTGATCCCACTATTGTCCCAGAAGCCTGTTATGTGGGTCTTTCTCTGAAAAATGGGTGAGAAGGCACAGCTGGAGTGAGGCAGTCCTAATTCCTCCTCCCCTTTGAAAAGGCACTTGGCATGAAAATACCAATGCAGTTTCATGCAGTTGCCATTGATAAAACCCTAGCTACATCACAGACAGAAATTAAACCTGTACACATTTTCTTACTACTGCATTTCCTTGCTGTGAGGTGTACCCTGTTGAAATTTTGCCGTGTCCTGCAGTTCGTTAAAGGCACAGGACTGTCTGTCCCCTAAAAAAATATTTACACTATATATGACTCATGAAATGTTGTGAATGTGACCAGGGCCTGCCATGATACCATGCCCCTACTGAGCAGGGTGTGGGTGGCTCTCAATTGTATTACTTCAGGGTCTGCTTCTTCATAAGCCATTTCTTGACTGGGGGAATTCTTTCCCATCTTCCTTTTTACAGGCACTGGACCCAGAAGCAGCCCGGGGAACCATCCTTGACTATGAAGTTGTCTTCCAGGATCACAACAAAAACATCACTAAGATGGTGCACCTTTGCTGCAGTGTTACCCTCCCTCACACTGCTGACTGTGCCTGGGTATCGGCTCGCAATTCTGTTAAGAAGACGCAGTCTGTCCATCTCAGCTTTGAAAAAGCAGGCAAGGGTTATTGGTAATGCCTTAGCACAGGATGTGAAGTCTACTTGCAAGGGGTCCATTCATTCCTTTCCTCTTGTGCCCCATTTCCTGCCTTTTCTTGTTTAGAGTGAGTAATCCACCCACACCCTGAAGGGGAAAGTGCTGCTGCTATCTTCTATGCACTTTCCCACGTCCTATTTGCAAGGGGAGTGCATTTCCTGTCACCCAGACTCTTGCCAGACCTCATAAGCAAATGATCATTTTATGTATCTTATAGCAATTCAGCTGCTTGGACCACATTCACACCATACATTTATTCCACTATTATTCCACTTTATACAGTCATAGTTTCCCCCAAAGAATCCTGGGAAGTATAGCTTGTGAAGGGTGCTGAGAGTTGTTAGGAGACCTAGAGCTATAATTCTCAAAGAGTTCTCTGGGAAGAGGGATGGACTGTTAAAGCACTCCACCAATTGTAGCTCTATGAGAAGAACTGGAGTCTCCTAACAACTCTCAGCACCCTTCACAAACTACAATTACCAGGATTCTTTGAGGGAAGCCATGACAGTACAAAGTTGAATAATAGTGGGATAAATGTATTGTGTGAATGTAACCTTGGGTTTGTTTGGTTTGGAAGTAAAATAGTGCCACGGCAACCACACAAAAAGGTAGTGGTTTTTACATATATGGTGCATTCCCTATGCATGCAGATGTGCACATACATTTATAAACTAAAGAAACATTAAAAAAAAAGCCCTAATGGCCTGAGAAGGACTTGTGAGCACCCAGGACATACAGACTGTGAAAGATGTCCATTGAGGGTATGGGAGGAATTAAACGGTAAGTGGGAGGGAGAGAGAGGGGAGGGATTTTGCCCCTTTAAGTCTCTGGCACAGATGGTCAGGGTGGTGCCCTTTAGATGTTGTTGGACTACAACTCCCATCTGGAGAGCATGGAGCTGACCACCCCTGCATTAATAGTTTAAAGGAGGTATCCTGGGGGTGGGGATTAGGGTTGAGGGAGATGTGTGCAAAAAAAGAAGTAAAGTACTAACTCTCTGCAATACTGATGTATCACTAGAGAAAGGCCATCCACACACCTGGGCAAATATTAAATAAAACAATTGGATCCAGTGGGAAAGCACCACAAAATGTATTAGGCTAGATCAAAACAGTTTTTTCATCATTGGTAACATAGAACTAGAGACTTCAGGCATGGAGAAATAGTAAAAGACCCACAAAGTAGCCTCAGTCACATGAGATCTGCTGCTCCCACAACATGACTGTGATCACACCTTTGTGAAGACGCGAAGGAGAGTGACAGGACGTGGTTGAGGAGGGGCTGCATTGACCTAAGCTGCTTCAGGCAAACTGAAGGAAAATAAAGGTGTCCCTGCTCTGTTTTCCAGAAAGAGCATGTGCTAGTATGGTATGTTTGATCAGGATATCTATTTAATACAAATAGAGAGGGAGGATTTGGGATATATGTAAAAACAGATGTTAGACAATGATGTTACCTTCTTTTTTTTTAAAGACCCACTCTGAAGTTGCAGGCCTGACTGGAGCTAGAGAGGGAGTTCTGGTGATGTTTTGCCACCCAGCGGTGAAGTTAGGAAATGGACTGAATGGTCTTACAGGGACACCCCACTTTAGATGGCAATGTGCATGTTACTTCACTTCAAAATGGGGTTAGCTAGCCCTGCTGCTTTTGGGGGTCCTTCTGCTTCTTCTGCTGAACGGGACTCCAAACCTCTGCCCCAAAGGCCTGCCCTGATGGTACTGTTGCCATCCTCTCCAATTGGAAGGGTTTTCAAGGCTGTTGTACTTGCCTATGCCACAAGGGACCCAATACTGAAAGGAGCAGCAGAACTGTCCCTCCCCCCCCAGCAGGTCTGGGTTTAAAGATTAGAGATGACTCCTGTCAAGGCCACTCTTCCCTCAGAAGTCTCCCTGATGTGAGATGACTACACCACGTGGGAGCTTTGCCTGTGGAGAATTCCAAAGGCTCCCCCGCCAAGAGGCAGAGAAAGCTGAAGGGAACTGACCCCCCCCCCATATATACATACATTTGAAGGAGGTTGCTTTTCTCCCACCCCTTGTTTATCTCCTCTTATCCCTGTCATTTGTGACTTAATTTTCCTTGCTCCTCTCCCATTCTCAGGGAACACTAGGTGCTAATAAGGAATGGAGAGAGGCAACCTGTAATTCTTCCTTCTCTGCCCCTTCCAGATTCTCTGAGTCTTGGTGTGGGAGTGTTCAGAACTCTGAGCAGACATCTCCTGCGCGGTGGGTGTAACATGCAGTGAGGCTGTCACTGCAGTCCTCCAGTCGAAGTCTCTCTCAGACCAAGGAGGCTGAGGGTCTGTTTCCTGATTTGTTCTATAGCAGGAGCTTCCCTTGGCTTTTTTTTTAATCCCAAGAGAGATTGCAGTTGCTGTGCCAAAACAGCAGCTCTGAATCGCTGCAGAAAGATGTGTTTTCACTTTCTATGTAGATGGGAAAGGTCTCTGAAAAGCACCCCTGGTTTGGGTCAACACAGATGGCAGTGTGCTAGGGACGGTAGGCAGGGTCCCATGCTGTGTGTAATGATAAACTGTTTGGCCTTTCCCCAGATCTCCCTGGCCCTGAGGAAGTACAGGTGCTGTCTGTAGAAGGCGGCCTGGGGCTCAATGTGACATGGAAGCCCAGTGTGAGCCCTCTGTGGGTCCCACCCGAGGAGTATGTGGTGGAGTGGCGAGAAGAGATCCCCAGCAACACCATCAGAGAATTCCTGGACTGGACGCGCAGGCCCGGTAGCACCAGCAGTGCCCTGTTGACAGGTGAGGAGTGTGCAGGGGAGAGCTAAGGAAGAGAGGCCAAAGTAGAAGTGATGTTAATTGCTTGAAATGCAATTAACACGAGAGGTTTTTTCCTGATATAAACAGCAGCTCTGGGGAAGCCCCAGCAATCTTGGGACTGTGGGGTGTGTGGGTGGGACAGATTGATTCTCCCTCTCTCCCTTTGCCGCAGTCCCAACAAAACTGACACTCTGAAAGTGCTGTTTTGTTTTTTCAAGAGAAGCTCCCATTGACACCAGTGGAGGCTTCCCTTGAAATGCAAATAGCACCTTTGGAGAGTCTGTTTTTGTCACAGCTGTGCAGGGAGCGAGAGATCTCAAATTGCCCCCTATATACCCACCTCCCTGGCCTCTCAGGCTTTCCCACAGTTGCGATTCATCTAATAAATATGCATGTTAAGTTTACATCACATCATTTTGGCCCTCAGTTGTTGTTCAGTGGGGAGGCCAGGCAGCCAGGAGGGCATGAAGGAAGCAGGATGGTGCCTGCTTGGGAGGGGATGCTTGATTTGGGACAAGTGAAAAGTGGGGATTGCTGGCAGGTCAGGTTTGAGTCCGTGCTCTGAAAAAGCTGTTTGGCAGGCTAGGGACAGTACAATTTACATGGGCATGACAGTGTGTGGAGGGGATGCTCCCTACATCCTGTTCTGCCCATCACAATAGCTTTGAAAAATTTGGCGGTGGCAAAATCCATGGTGGGGGGGCAGTTTGGGAAGGGCACTGCATGCCGTGGGTTCGTGCATTTGTAAAAGTTTACTATACTGTCGTGTCATAACGTATCTGGGCAATACAAGTAATCATTCAAGGTAATTAAACACTTGCAAAGGCCTGTCAGCATAGAAGGATCTACAAGAGACTCTGGAAAGTCAAAAGCAAGGATGCCTGCTGAATCTTTGCTGTAAGAGCCCACAGCATGGGACCGGCAACACAAAATGCCTGACTTCTAGTTATGACTTCTAGTTGAGGTCAGGAGAGCCTCTGTAACATGGGGGACACCTAACAGTGCTCCTTCAGATGATGGCATGTGATATATGGGTTGAAAAAAACAGTGGTAACAAACTCCAAATAATGCCTGAGGCCACATTGTCTCCCTGCGTTTGGAAAGAGTGTGTGTACTCACTGCTGGTATCTCCTTGGGTTGCTTTACTACTATGTTTGCTCCCCCCTCCTCAGGTAGCTTCAGGCCAAAGGTACCATACCTTGTCTGTGTTTATGCTCTTTACGCACATGGAACCAGCGCTTCAGACTCTGTGCGAGCCTACTTCAAAGAAGAAGGTAATCTCAATGGGCAAAGGAAAAGTGGAGGTTGGCAGTGGAATATGGAACAAGGTGGAACCCACCCACCCCATATTAGTTTTCTTTTGGCAAGGAAGAGAAGTTGCTTTAAATGCAAGGGAACTTTCAGATGTGATCTCCTCTGCCTGTTGTCTTGAAGTAGTACAGTCCACCCTCCGATTTCATTCCCATTTGCTCTTCGTAGGTTGATCTTGCTGTAGTTACAGTTTACAGCTGTTGTAAGAAGATTCCACTCTAAAGTGTGTGGAACTGCTTATTAATACAATATTTTTAACAGCACAACTACATTGAGTTGCAAAAAACACATTGTATCCATAGAATCATAGAATAGTAGGAGTTGGAAGGGGCCTATAAGGCCATCAAGTCCAACCCCCTGCTCAATGCAGGGATCCAACTTACAGCATACCCAACAGGTGCCTGTCCAGCTGCCTCTTGAATGTCTCCAGTGTTGGAAAGCCCACCACTTCCCTAGGTACTTGTACTGCTCTAACAGTTAGGAAGTTTTTCCTGATGTTCAGTTAAAATCTGGTTTCCTGCAGCTTGAGCCCATTATTCCTTGTCCTGCACTCTGGGACGATTCAGAAGAGATCCCAGCCCTCCTCTGTGTGACAACCTTTCAAGTACATGAAGAGTGCTATCATATCTCCACTCAGTCTTCTCAAGGCTAAACATCCCCAATACTTTCAGTCTCTCCTCATAGGGCTTTGTTCCCAGTCCCCTGAACATCCTTGTTGCTGTCCTCCGAACCTGTTCCAGTTTCTCTGCATCCTTTTTAAAGTGCAGTGTCCAATCATCAGCTGTATATTATTTGCCACATAAAACTGAATTTTAACACAGGACTCCCACATATGTTTAAAAAACAAGAGTTTAGCATTATTTTTCATTGTATTTCCAATTAGAAAAATGATAAATCTTAATTAATTGGTGCAAGATTTTAACCTTTTTTTAAGCAACATTAGCCAAAAAATGAAAGCCTATCTTAAAAAGATGAGACCAGTTTTCCCCCTTTTTAGGCTGGTTATATACTGGTTTATTTTATTGTTTCTGTGCTGGTTTATTGGAGGCTTTGTTTGCATCAAACACATATTAAAAACATTCAAACAACAAGAAATAAAACAAGAAATCAGCAAAAAGCAGGCAATGTGGTGTGGCTGTATTTTATATTGTTTTGTAAAGCACCCAGAGTACTTTGCTGAATGACAAAACAAAACAAAATGTCCATAAGTATAGTTTTATTTAAATCCTCTTTCTGCTTAATTTTAGAACATAGTAAGAGATCTGCCAGATCAAGCAAAAGACTCCAGAAACTTGTTCCTATACAGAGGCCAACCAAATGCCCCAGGGAAGCCACAAGCAGGATACAAGGGCAATCATTCTGTTTTCCTGTTGTTTTCTCAACAGCTGAGATCCATAGCCATCATGACTTGTAGCCCTTGATTGCATGAGTTTATCTAATCCAATCCCTTTTCTTCATGGCTATCACCACATATTGTGACAATGAATTTTATAAGCTAACTATGTGCTATCTTCTGCCATGTCTAATTTAATCACAACTGCAATTAATCACAATATCTTAGATAATCCTTTAGCTTAAATTAGCCTCCTTCTCCTTTCCAGCACCATCAGATAGTCCCCAGGTGATACAGGACAGAAGTATTTCCTCTACAATCTCTCTCATCTCCTGGAAGGAAATCCCGCTGGCAGATCGCAATGGGCATGTCACCCATTACACACTCTACTTGAAGCATCCCATTTTAAGGAACATCACCAGTGAGTGACACTTAAGTAACAATTGACAGGTTTGGAGGATGGAGGGATTTGGTCCCCCTGAGCTATCTACACTGAGCTCTTCCTTACAGCGACCTACACAGATTTTGTCTAGAATTTGCTGTTACAGAGGGATCGGGGTTTAAATGTGTCCTTGGGAAAGGGTTAGGTTTTATTATTGTTGGTTGAGATTTTAATATTTTAATGTAACTATATGTTTTAATTTTGTACGTTGCCCAGAGTGGCTGGATTGCCAGCCAGATGGGCGAGTAATAAATTTAATAAATAAATAAATGAATTAGGTAGACCAGTGAAACCAAACAAGACCCCTATTCGTTTGAGCTATACACACAAACACAGAGACCATGGTGTGGCATACAGGTTGCACCAGTTGAGGTCTATATGCGTTGGACTCCATATGTACAGATGGTTATGCCAATGTGACATCCAGTGCCCATCTGTAAGGGGTGGGATGGGCATGATGAGCTTTTGATCCCCTATCTGTGCATGGGACCGACCTTGTGTGTACACACATGGCTTTTATCATAGAGGTGCAAGGATCAAGGCACAGCTCAGTAGAGCATAAAGGCTAGTGTCTGCTTTCAGTTCAGTGTCAGAATTTCACACCATGTGTGGCTTTAGTCTCTTTCTAGCACTCTGATGCCTATGTGCTATCATTATGCCCCCCCTCCCCAATGAGAGACTGGTGCCCTGAACTCTTGGGTGGTGGGTGCAGACGGTCACCTACCTAGGCTCAGATTCTCCTCTCCTTTCCTCGCTGCAGTTGATGCTACAGAGAGGAGCTACAGTTTCTTGGACCTGAAGCCTGGGACTTCCTACCAGCTATGGATGACGGGCTCCACTTCAGCAGGGGAAGGTGTGCCTAGCCCGTTGCATCACTTCCACACTCCAGGTAGGAGAGTTGCTGGGACTTCTGTTGCTTCAACCAAGTGAGGCCTACTTGGCATGCAAACAGGTGATGTGGCATCGCAGTAAGCACAAGAGCAAGAGAGCCCTTCTTATGCTTGACAGATAAATACCTATCTCCTGAACAAGGTCTGGTCTTGGAGGCCTTGGGGAAGCCCTGAAGGTGGTACAAAGACCTTTTTGATGTCTCCTTACACAAAGATGCAGGTGGTACTCGCCCAGCCATGGGAGATCTCTTTTGGTGGAGCCAGCAGCCACCTAATGCCAGGGGTTTGGGGCAGGCTTTCTCCAAGGTTCAAGGCTCTCTCCAAGGGCATCTTTTGCTGTTGCTTTTTCCATTGGTGTTAATGGCAGCCATTTACTTGCATGAAGGAAAATAAAGCAGTTCACACAATTAGCGGTGGTTTAACTGGGAACGAGACCCAGTGTGGTGTAGTGGTTAGTGTTGGGCTATGACCTGGGAGACCAGGGTTCGAATCCCCACACAGCCATGAAGCTCACTGGGTGACCTTGGGCCAGTCACTGCCTCTCAGCGTCAGAGGGAGGCAATGGTAAACCTCCTGAATACATTCCTTCCATGAAAACCCTATTCATAGGGTCACCATAAGTTGGGATCAACTTGAAGGCAGTCCATTTCATTTTTTTCATTAACTGGGAACAGTCAGTGCATGGTGAGGTTAATCTCAGTGTTATCCTCATGATCACCTACAGATTCCCATTGGCAGCACATCTTGGTACTCCTCTTGGTTCTGGGATTCCTGGTTTTTGTGACCTTCTCTGTGGTGCTTTTTAATTACAGATGGTAAGTACTAAAACGACAGAGGTGTGTAAGGGATGTGTGGTGGGAGAGGTGGACTGGCCCAAATGATGTCTTGCTTAGCATCTGTGACTATTTCAAGCTTACAATGAGTACATATCTACCCTGCCTTGCCTTTCCCTTTCTGCTGTCTCTCCTTCTGCAGGGTCCTTAGCTTCTGCCATAAGATCCTGCCTCCATGGTGCTGGGAGAAGATCCCAGATCCAGGGCATAGCAGTTTTGCCCTAAAGATAGATGAGCAGCGTACTGCACCTGGCATGGTAGGAAGCCATTGGATTAAAATAAATACATACCGGGGGGCGGGGCATCTGCATTTGCAGTGGGAGTAGATGGGGAAGGGTCTAGCTTTCCTGCAGAGAGCCAGCATACCTGTTTGCTTCTTCCTGTTCATTTTCTGAGTGGTCCCAATAAATTGTGGCCAGCAATAGATTTTAAAGAATGTTAACTGATTGATCAACCCATCTTCTAACAGATTGTTATTGATCATTTAACCTATTTGAATAAATGTGTTTATTGCCCAGATTGTTAAAACTGAGTCAACATAGGATGTGCACATCCTAACACTTCTGTATATTAAAATGCATGTACCTTTTCCAAGATACTGAAGGGAAGTGTTAGGGGCACAAGGTGGGCACCCCTTTTCAGCATGAGGGCCGCATTCCCTGGGGGGCAGCCTTCCAGGGGGCTGTCTACCAGTGCTAGGCAGGGCCAGAGGCAAAAGTGGGCAGAGCAATGGATGTGGCTCTTAAATTTGTGGAGTAGGCTATGTGTGAGCCACTCAAAAGCCAGAGGTTTCCACACACCCATACATCTCCATCCTCCACCCAGGCAAGTGAGAAGGCATCATCACAGTTCTAGGGCATGTTCCAGTCAGCCAAGTACACTTGATGAGAGTATGGAGCAGGGCTGGTGAGGGGGGTGACCTGAGAGGAAGGGGTGTGGCCTGGGGAGACTGTGTGTGTAGTCTGAAGAGAGTCCCAAGGGCTATATAAAGAGGCTGGGAGAGCACACAGATTGCCTCCTTAGAGATGTTGTTTCCACAGCAGTTTCTGAGATGGTATTAAATAGTCTTTCTGAGCAATGTGGATTCCTGCTATTTCCTATCTTCTCCATACCCAACACAAAGAAGCAAAGACCCCATTTTGCTCTCAAGTCCTTCGTGCATGCCAGATGACTCAGGGAAGGGAAGACTGGTGGTGACCACAAACAATGAGCCAAGCCAGTTTTAGTGGATTCCCCTGCCAATGAGAGAGTGTAGTTCAGTTTACAAATCTAAAGAATGGGTTCATCTTGTCATTTTAGCTGCTTGTCATGAAGCTGTGGAAGTTAGCTGTTGCCAGGGTCTGCTTGTTTAGCCTCCCTGTTACATTGCTGCCTTTTTTGCAGGATGCCCTAAACCAATGCCCAGCCAAGTCTCCAGAAGAGACGGATATTGTTGAAATAAAGGAGCCAGTCCCACAGCAGACAACGCCCCCTGCCCCTGTAGAGATCTCTGGTTATGAGAAGCATTTCATGCCCACCCAGGAGGAGCTGCAGAGATTGTCTTGAGAAGGAAAGAGAAAATGCTTCAACCTTTGGATACCAATGGGAGAACGGGATCCTGATGTTTATTCCTCTGGTGTCTGATCCGTGACTGGACCAGGATAAGCAAAATGCACTCCTAGGTTCATTCTTCAGTCTTGGAAGTACTGTAGGGGGAAAAAGGTGTGCCATGTTATTTGGCTATCAAAGCATCTGATGTGCCGTGGTCAAAGAGTGGGACTGTTGGTTACAGCTCTAGGGGCTCTGCAGAAGTTTGCGACCTCAAAGTAGCCACAGAGTGATCTCTGTAGAGGAAGAAGCACAATGACTTTGCCAGATCTCTGGGGTGTATCACCCCACTCTGGATCTTCCTTCAGACTTTGTTAAGCTGTTGCAGCTTCTACTTTGGTTCAGTCTTCCTGCATATGTCCAGTCTCACCTATTTGCTCTCCTTCACCTGAATGCTGGAACTGTGGTTCTTCCTTCCATATAGGGAGGCATCATTCACCTAAATCAGGGCCAGTAGCTGTGCATATAGAAGGTTCCTGCTTCAGTCCCCTGCATCTGTCTCCATATAGGGCTGGGAAAGTCCCATCGGAAACCCTGGAGAGGCATTGCCAGTCGATGTACACAATACTGAGCTAGATGGACCAATGTTCTGATGTGGTATAAGGCAGCTTTCTGTATGGTTCCCATTGGTACACACAGTTCGGAAGCTTCAGCTGGTGCAGAACGCAGCTGCCAGATTATTGACGAGGACCAGTCGGTCTTCGCATATAACACATGTCCGGGCGCGTCTGCACTGGCTTCCTATTTGCTTCCGGGCGAGATTCAAGGTGCTGGTTTTGACCTATAAAGCCTTACACGGCGTGGGACCTCAATACCTTGTGGAACGCCTCTCTCGCTATGAACCTACCCGTTCACTTCGTTCAGAATCTAAGGCCCTCCTCCGGGTACCAACCCATCGGGAAGCCCGGAGGGTGGTTACGAGATCTAGGGCCTTTTCTGTGGTGGCCCCTGAGTTGTGGAACAGCCTCCCCGAAGAGGTACGCCTGGCGCCTACACTTCCATCTTTTCGGCGCCAGGTAAAGACCTTTTTATGCTCCCAGGCATTTTAATCTTCTTAACTTTTTTAATCTTTTAATCTGTATTTTAATTTTTGTAGTATTTATTTTGTTTTTGCTGTGCTTTTCGTTGTTTGTTTGTATATGTTTTTGTATTTTTATTATGATATATTGTATTTTATTTTGTTTGTTCACCGCCCTGAGAGCTATTTCGCTAAGGGCGGTATATAAATTGAAATAATAAATAAATAAATAAATAATAGCACAGTTAGCTAACGGAAATTTTGTTCTAGCAGAGCCTGAAGGTGTTTCTCTAGCTCTAAGCGGAGACCTTGAGCAGGGGCTTGCTCTGGTGTAAGCCATGGAGGGAAGGTGGAGCTAGGAAATGCACCAGGGAGATGCTCCCTGTAGGGATCATGTAGCGATAGGGATTGAAGCAGGGAGGTGTCCCCTTGCAGGGCCAGAGTATTTCACATCTGATGAAGTCACAACTTGGAAAAATTCTGTCGTGTGGTACCCTCTGTATGAACTCTGTCCTACACTTTTTCCTGTATTAACATTTGGCAGCTCTGATAAAAGTTTAAAAGGCGCAACAGTCTTTTCCCCCACCAGAGGGCAGGCCAACTCAAAATGCTTTTTGACAAGCTGCAGCTCTTTTGCAAGTTTTCCTCATTGGATTCCTGGTTCATTGTTTGGCTTGTTTCCCTCTAGCCTTCTGTAATGACCCATTTTTCCTGCTTTTGAGTGAATTCTTACTACTTTGCATACTTCTGATTAAAAATGGCATCTGCTGCTGTCGCACTCCATCACCCATGCCCATTGAAGGACTGATCAGGAGGGAATTGACCAAAGTTATTCCCCAATATGCAGACACAGAGCTAGGCATGTGGTCCAGGACACCCGGCTCTGCTTGTGCCCACCTTCTTCCAGCTGCACGAATAAAGTCCCCTCTTCCTTTCTAAGCAGCTGGCCCCTCCAATTAGGAGGCAGTTCTGTGGATATGAAGGCAGCAGCTTCTTTCTGGCCAGGAGATGGGTTTTGTCTCGGTGTCAATTCTGTGTATGACACAGGGTTGTGCACACTGCTACCTGTACAGTCAGGGCACCATAGAACCCATCATGTCATACACCATTTTCATACCTACTACTTTTACTTTGTGGCATTTTACATCTGATACACGTTCTTTTAGAGCCCAGGAACCCTGCCCCACAAGCATCTCTATAACCCTGCAATTCTTTACATGCCATGTAGAACTAAACGTCTTCATCCCCCACCCACATCACTTGGCTTGGGACTGATTTGTGCCTTATGGGTGTTTTCCTGTGTGTGCACCGGTTTGCAGCTGTAAACATGGTAAAACTTGAAGCTGAGGGACAGAGTCAGGGCTTCCTGTGGCGTGTTCATGGTCCTGTCTCTTGTGTATTTACAATCAATTCTGTGCCTCCTCTTCACTCTGTTCACTCTTGCTTAAAATATGACTTGCATCATTCTGAATTCAGTTTGTGTAGCATTCAGGCTCATGACACCTCGGTTTTTCCTGACTTACAGGAAAGAGGCTGGGGCAATGGTATCGCTGGGCTTGGAGAGTAGCTATACTATAGCCATCTTAGTTGTATTGCTATTTCACCATCATATTGGACAGAGAATTCTGGGTATTGCATTTAGATAAAGCTGCTGAGATTGGATTGGAAATCCCAACCTCTTCATTGCACTTAAGAACATAAGAAGAGCCTGCTGGATCAGGCCAGTGGCCCATCTAGTCCAGCATCCTGTTCTCACAGTGGCCAACCAGGTGCCTGGGGGAAGCCCGCAAGCAGGACCCGAGTGCAAGAACACTCTCCCCTCCTGAGGCTTCCGGCAACTGGTTTTCAGAAGCATGCTGCCTCTGACTAGGGTGGCAGAGCACAGCCATCATGGCTAGTAGCCATTGATAGCCCTGTCCTCCATGAATTTGTCTAATCTTCTTTTAAAGCCATCCAAGCTGGTGACCATTACTGCATCTTGTGGGAGCAAATGCCATAGTTTAACTATGCGCTGAGTAAAGAAGTACTTCCTTTTGTCTGTCCTGTACTTCCTTTTGTCTGTCCTGAATCTTCCAACATTCAGCTTCTTTGAATGTCCACGAGTTCTAGTATTATGAGAGAGGGAGAAGAACTTTTCTCTATCCACTTTCTCAATTTACTTGTCTGAAGCTATAGTTCCCAGAATTCCTTGGCAATTGTCATAATGCCTGGTTTGGTCTTTTACATTTTGAGGTGACATTTGACCAGCCATCAAGTATGATAAAGTTATCAATATTTGGCAGGATGATCCAGTTGAAAACACAACCCAATAGTGAAAGGATTTGCCCTTTAGTGCCGATCTGGAAGGGCTCATTTTTATACCTCAAGCAAAAAGTCAAAATGGCATTCTTAGCCTGAATTGTTTTAATGGCTTGTGGAGAACGAGATAGAAATCAAAATTTGTATTAATATGAAAATGATGGCCTTGGTGTGTGTGTGTAATATGGGACTGGGAACCAGGACTCCTGGGTTCTGCTTTCCTGGAAGCGTTTAATAGAGACAAATGAACTTTGTAAACTGTCCACGAGAAGAGAGCCTAGCTCAGCCCCTTGGCTGAAATAAAATCGTATGCTTGCTTTCTGGTGCTGGCAAGCCCATTGATCTCTCTGCTTCACTGGGCACTGAACAAAAGCTTAGCTTGATCAGTTTCACATCTCACTCTGGTCAAGTTACCAGGCTGGAGTTATCTGTGCCTGCGAGAGAATTTGATGCCAAGTGCTGCCCTCCTAAGGAATTTAGTAAACCAGTAGTTTTGAAGCAGAGGATCTCTGTGTGCTCTGATCCTTACAAAGATTCCCCCTATTATTCTGGAACAGCATGTTGGGGAATCTCAAGGCCAAGGTGAGTGGCACAAGAGAGTTCTGTGAAAAGCTCTATGTGGCTAACCCACAATATAGGTGCAAGTGGCACAGGGGCTAACTCACAGGCCTGGTCTGTGTGCCTTTTCAAGTGCTATGATACTTCTTGACTCAGTAGGTCAGAAACAATTCCTTGGGGGTAGGGAAGTTGTATATTCACTGGATAACACCATCTCATAATGTGGATTTCATGCACGGCACACCTGCCCCAAAGCTTAGCCACTGCTACAGCCCTTTCTGTAGATACAGCTTCTGGCTTAACACTGAAACGCAGGCCTTAATGGTGAGCCTATGGCCTCAATATAATCTCAATGGCTTTGCATAAATCACAGATTAGATTTGGAAGGGATCTTGGAGGTCATCTAGTCTAACCCCCTGCTCAATGCAAGGATCTTGCTACTACAGCAGGCCCGGCAGACACCTGTCCAGTCTCTACTTAAATACCTCCAGCAAAGGAAAGTGCCTCTCAGCCAAACTAAGCACTTCATCCCACCTGTCAGTATGCAAGCACGTCGATAGCTGACAGTGGGGGTACATGTCCAGGGCCCTACTCGGCAGAAAGAGCAGGAGGGACTGCTAATACAGCAGGGCTGGCTTACCACATTGTGAAATAAGTAATACATTACCAGCTAGCCCTACCCCAGCCCCCCCACACCCTGGCTGTAAAGCAATGATTAAGAGTCCACAATGACCTAACCACCATTGGTAGCTGGCACAGTGTAAGGGCCATGGAGTGTCCACTGTTGTGACACAGGAAGTCCCCATGTCCCTCAGCCAGAAATACCTCAACCAGAAACTCATCCAGGCGTATCTATGCTACACACGCAAAACTTGAGTTATAGTCATTGCCTCTCCTCACAGAACTGTAATCCCATAAGAGATCTAACAATGAATACTCAGCATCTACATCAGATTAAAAACCCCAAGATTTTGGATGGGGAAGCCAATGTCAGATAACTGGAATAAAACAAAGACATGTTTGTAGTGGATATACTCACCAAGTGGCTTTAAGCAAGCAGCTCCTCTTCTGGACACTTCCACCATCACCCACCTCCCCTGTACCTGAAATATGGGGATGATACTGACCTACTTTACAGGATTATTGTTAAGTGCTACTGAGATCATGTATGTGAATAAATGCTAAGCTTTTGTGTTTATTGTTGATGATAATCCCCATATTGGGGGAAGAGCCATTCATGAAGCAGCCCTTAGTTGCTGCTTCTTTCCCAAGGCCCCTAATCACCCCCCCTCCAGTAGCCCTGCCATCTGGGCCATGCTTCTTCTTCAGCTCTGGTTGCTAGTATGATGCTGATAAGCAGAACATTCCTGTTGAACTGCACCTTTCCAGAGCACAAGACCCATGTCCTCACCCCAAGCACAGGCAGAGGTCCTGCTTGCCATTACATCTGACTTTAATTGAGAATCTTTCAGTACCGCCCAGGAACTAACCATGTAAAAGGCCCTTACTGACTTTGGTGGTGGCCCTACCAGAAGTGATCTAATCAGAATTAAAACAAAGTGCATAGAATAAACAGTCATGAGGAGGGGAAGTGGTGGTGAGGGTTGGGGGTCCTTGCACCTTGGTTAGAGCACAGACCCAGTGATTGCTATAGGAATGAAGGGATCACAGTTAGGAAAGGTCTCTCCGTATGTCCTTGTGTGTGAGAGACAACATAAAGTCTGCATCATGTGAGATCTAAGTTGGGAGGCCACATTCAGAAGGAGAGAGTTCCAGCAGTCTCTGAATTGCCAGCCTCTGCTGGCAGGAAGTCCTCTGTTGCCCAAAGTGTCACAGTGTTGAACATTTGCTGCAAAGTCAATCATGGTACAGCCGGGGCACCTGAGCATAAGTGCAGGAGACAGTACCAAAGGGAAGAAGGTATTGCTCAGTGTCTCTGGAATGTGCCCAGATGGATTTGGTGAGTAACGCCGAAGCTTGGAGAGGGATTCAGGCACCGGCGGAGACTGTAGATGTCAAAAGTTCTGCATGCATATGTGTAGCTTTTGTGTCCAGCCCAATGTGAGTTACGTACAGGCATGTGGAAATGTGTTGTTGTACTGGCACATTAAACTGTGGGTTTCCCAGTGAACTGATGCAGTGCAAGCCACAAGAGCAAATACTGTATGTGACTGTATGTATGTATCTATGTCTGAATGTTACAACACCTGTGTATGGATATGTGTATTCTAACTATGCATATGAATGCACACCAAAGTAGGGAGAAATACATACCTATGAAATGTAAGTGGAGGAAAGGGTGGTGAAGTCCATGCATCCATGCATGATGGTGTGTGAACAGCAATGTGGACTTGCTAGTATGTGGAGGAGTGTTTGTGTTGTGATTGTGTGTCCATGTGTAAGTGCACATGTGTGACTATGTGCATATAGAGAACACTTGGAACCTCCCAAACAGCTTGAGCCCTCCATTTCTCTCCCTCCCATTCACCATCTCCAGGGCAACAGGTAAAGGATTTGGGAGATACAGGTGGAGAGGCAAATCCACTCTTTAAACAATTCCTCTATTCATGACATACCAAGCCCTCTAGGGGTTCATCAATCTGCATCTGTGTTCTCCCAGGGAATGAGAGAGAGAGAGAGAGAGGGCATGTGCTACACTAGACTACTGGCAGGGCATGTTACCAATCTCAAAGTCTGCCACTGGGACTAGATCAGTGACTCCTGTTCCTGAGGAGGGCATCTTAGCCAGGCTCACATGACCAAGCAGCACTGGCAAGACTTCTGCTTACGCCTGCTCTGCCCCTGCTCTTGGCCTTCCCCTTGGTGGGGTGCCACAGACTGGAGCTGGCATGATGAGGCAGTGTTGGCAGAGGTGGTGGTGTAGGTTGGGGCATCCTGGCTTGTGCCTGCCTGCAGGTTTAAGATCCCAGCCTTGGGCTGTGAGTTTCCTACAGACATGTCCTGAGCATCTGCTGAAGCCTTTGGCTCCTTCAGCAAAGGCTGCTGTTCAGCATGGAGGTTTTCCAGGACTTCTTTCGTCTCTTCTTCTACAGCAGCCAGGCTGCCATCTCCACCTTCTTTCAGCTCCTGACGTTCCACTGTTACATTCTTGTCCCGGAAGCGTTGGCCAAGGTCTTGATTGTATGAGGGCAAAGCATCTGGAGCTGTTGTTGTTTCCTCCAGTGTTGGGGTTTGGACTTTATTAGGGGACAAGGCTTGGCCGGACAGTGTAGGCATTTCTTCTGGAAGAGAGATGGGGATCTGCTTTACTGAAAGAGACTTTTCAACTTCTTGAAGACAAGAAGCCTGGCTCTGCATAAGGATTGGCATCTGCTCCACTAGAGTTGGTTGAGCCTGTCCTGGAGGTGACCCTTTAGCTTCAAGGAGACTGGGTGAAGTCTGACATGGTAGAGATGCCTGAATCTGGTCTGTAAGTGATCCTCCCGCCTCTTGCAGAGAAGAAAGGGCTGAATCCTCCAAAAACGTGGGTTTCTGGTCCTGCAGAACTGGTGGGATCTGGTCTGGCAGAGATGTCAGAATCTCCCCTGGATGTAAATGTTTATCTTCATCCACAGAGAATGGGATCTGGTCTAGAAGAATGATGTCTGCCTCTGGCAGAGAAGAAATCTGGGCCTCTGGAGCTGTTGGTATTTGATCCTGCAGAGTTACTGGAATCTCTTCCAAGGACAATCCCTCCGCTTCTTGAAGTGAAGTAATTTGATCAGGCAAAGAAGAGAGCTGATTAGACAAAGAGGGGACTATGTCTGGAAAGGATTCTTTAGCCTCCAGCACAGAACGTTCCTGGCCCTGTAGAGCTGTTGATATCTCAAGGGATCTTTCTGTTTTGTGCAAACAGGAAGGAATCTGTCCTGGCAGAGATGTGAACTGGTCTGGAAAACGTGGCAGGACCTGATCTGGCAGAGAAGCACTCTGTTCTTGCAGAGATGTTGGGATCTGGTCAAGAAGTTTCCCTTGTGCTTCACATAGAGGTGATAGGATCTGGTCCTGCAGAGAACTGACTCCACCCTGTAAGGAGGATGGCTTCTGTTCTGGAGAAGAGGAAAGATGGTCCTGCTGAGATGGTGGGTTTGGATCTAAAAGGGACTCCTGCTGTGAAGATGAGGCCAGGGCTAGAAAAGATTCCTTCCTTTCTTGCAAAGGAGAAAAAGTTGATGGGCTCTGATTTGGTATCAATGACAGCACTGACTCTAGGAGTGGACCCTCAGTTTCTTGAAAAGATGAGATCTGGTCTTGCAAAGAAGGGCCTGACAGTGACGATGATGACTTGGCTGGATCTAGAAGTGACATCTTGGCCTCTTCCTGAGGGAGGATCTGGTCTGGACGAGGTTGCTTGGGCAGGTCCAGCCAAGACTCCTTACTCTCTCCCCCTTGCCCCAGCATGGTTGCCTCTGATCCACAGGACTCCTGCAGCCCCTGCTTCCTAACTTGATTTTCCTGTCCCCCCATTACTGGTTCTGCATAGCCAGCTGCTATGTCTTGGGCAGGCTCTGCCTCCTTGGCACCCTGTTCTGATAGCTCCTTCTGCCTTCCTCCCATCAAAGCTGCCTCGTTGGCCAGGGAGCCCATTTCCAGCTTCCCATCTGCCTGCCTCTTGGGAGAATCAAAGCAGCTATTCTCATCCCGCAGAGGCTTGGAGGGACTTTGACAATCCTGAGAAGTGGGGGACTCTCCCTCTGGGCCATCACGGCTGCCAAGCTCAGTGTCCACCTGTCTCTCTGTAGCTCCAGGGGTTTTCCCTTGACTCAAGGCTCTGTGAGGAGGGCTCAGCCTACTCTCTTCTTCACTCCCACTGCCTAAATCAGTGTGGCCCTCCAACTCTTCCTCTTTCCCAATGGATCTCTGTTTCTGCCCAACAGCGTCCATGCTGCCCACTTCCTGGCCCAAGTGGTCCCTGATTACCATCTCCTCCACTGCCGGCTTGCTCTGGCAGCTGGCAATGGCTTCACTAGGATCCAAGCTCTGCCAGGCTGGCTTCACGTCAGGAGCAGCCTCGGAACTCCCCTGTTGAGGCTGACAGTCTCCATCTTCTTCAGCCATGGGGCTCACCTTGACTTCTGCCTTTTCAGGACTACATTCCCTGCCAAACAAACCTTTGGAGAACAAAAATAACATGATGTCAGGTACTCAGGTCCTCTGATATATTCCCCTTCTTTAAAGGAGGGAAGCTGGACCAGAAAGCAGGTCTCTTGATGTAAATCTGGTCCCTGGTCTCTGCTTTCCAAGCAGATCCCTGCCACAGATCCATATTGCTTGTATACCAGTTTTATCTAACAGGCATTCTTAAAAAATAATAATCCTGGGAACTGTAATTTGGCGAGGGTGCTAGAATTCCCTGTTACAGAAGTCAAACAGAGCTATAGTTCCCAAGGCTCCTGGGGAAGAGAGCCTGGCTGGGAGTCCAGAGTCTGTGAGTTCAAATCCCCATTCTTGTCTCCTGGGTGTCAAGGGCCAGCTAAAGATCACCCCCACAGTGAGTGGCTCAGGGGTTACATGCCCTGCTACCCGTGCAGCCATGGACAAGCTGCACAGTCCCAAGGAGCCCAGTTGCCCCCCAGCTGGCAGTTGCAGACAAGGAAGGGGCCGGCTTGTGCAGCTGTGGCAAGCTGAGCAGGCCTTAGCCAGCTGGGGAGGACTAGCCTCAGAGGGAGGCCATGGGAAACCCCCTCTGAATACCGCTTACCATGAACACCCTATTCATACGGTAGCCATAAGTCAGGATCAACTTGAAGGCAGTCCATTTCCATTTGTATATGTGAAGTGGATGCAACTAAAAAGAGCATGGCTGGAATGTAAGGAAGGCCTCCATCGGATTCAGTCATTGCTCCCGAGCATGTTGGTGCTGTCAGGGAAGGACTTTGGGGCAGAAGTGCAAAAGCCCCGTTCAGCACAAGGAACAGGAGGGAGGACCTGAAGCACAGCACTAAATGTGGCTTACCACATTTTGAAGTAATACCCCATGGGTGGCTAGCCAGTGGTCGTGCAGATGTTGCTGAACTACAACCCTGTTCTGTTTCTTTGTAATCAGGAGAGGCCGGGTATGTCCTAAACTGGTGCCTAGATACAGTCCTGGGCTACTAATGAACTGAATCCTGACAAAATGGAGACCCTGTGGATGCACGGTTCCCAGGTCCAGGAATCAAGTTGTGTGCCATCTCTGGATGGGGTTGTACTCCTTCTGAAGGAGGTGATGCGTAGTTTACAGGTACTCCTAGATCCATCACTGTCACTTAGAGACCCAGGTGACCCCAGGGACTTGGAATGCCCATTACCAACTTTGGTTGGTACACCAACTGCAACCGTTCCTGGACAGGTAGTCATACATTGGTAACCTCATGTTAGACTACTGTAATGCACTGTAGGTGGGGCTACTCTTGCACTTGGTTCAGAAGCTGCAGCTAGTGAAAAATGCAGCTACTAACTTGCTTGCTTGCTTATTTATAGTGTTTATATATCACTTAATCATTAGCATTTTTAAGCAATGTACATAAAAAATAAACCAAACGGAGAATAAAACAATAAAAAGTCATCATAAAACTGAACACTACCTTAAAATGCCTGGTGGAGTATGAAAGTCTTTGCCATGTGCCTGAAGTTCAGCAAGGACAGTGCTCAAGAAGGGAACTCAGTCAGGAGTTCCACAGGCTTGGGCCTGCTCCACTGAAAGCACAGCTTCTACTAATTACAAACTGTGCTTCTGAGCCAGGGGGGACGGCCAAGAGAGTCACAGTAATCAGTCAGGGATATAAGGGATCAGATGGTCCTTAAGATATCCTGGACCCAAGTTTTTAAGGGCCTTGTAAATTAATACAAGAACCTTGACCCTCGCCTGGTATCATATGGGCAGCTGATGCAAGCTTTCAAAGCACTGAAGTAATGTCTGTCCCCATCAACAGGCTAGCTGCATTTTGTACCATTGGGAGCCTCCAGACCAGACACAAGGGTAGACCCACATAAACACTCAGCTTTATACATATTATACCAGAAAGATCTGGACAGGCTGCCTATTAGCTACTGAGCTGAGTTTGAGGTTGCTGTTGACATATAAAACCCTATAAAACTTAGGGCTAGGCTACCTAGCAGACCAGCTCCCCTAGTACAGACCAAGCAGACCTTTAAGATCTTCCAAAGAGATCCTGCTTGTTGTTCCACAATCAGAGGATTGTCACTTGGTGACTGTTGCAAGTGGGGCAAGAGCAACTCCTGTTTTGTTCTTTTGTTGATGCTCCAGAAGGGAGAGAGAGTGAGGGTCCTCCAGATGGATAGGCTTTGTTTACCTTTACCTGTGATGCTCTGACTGACTTCCTTCCGTTGTTAGACTGATATGTTTTAAGGAAGCTTACCTGCCCCTTTGCTCACTTCTCTTCTTCGACTGTCTGGGAGAGAGGAGACACCTTTTGTCTCTGCTCTCTCTCTCCTAAGCCATGAGGGCAACTCCCAAGCCTGGGCGTTGTGCCTCCAACTTAGTTAGTTAGAACTAGGTATGCCTTCAGATCTACTATGTATTTCTATAAATAAAGTAGCTTTTCTTATTTTACTAAGTCTTAAGTCTCAGTGATCTCAATGCAGGGTAAAAGCCTGCTTTCTTAGGTAAACGCACAGACTGGCACACACGCATTTCAGACTGCTGTTATTCTCTGCTTAACAAATATACAAATTTACACAACAACAGTGACAACACAGACGTGGGCCTTCTTCGTGATGGCACCCACCTTCTGGAATGCCCTCCCTTGGGTAATTCATGAGGTGCAGACAGAAATGACATTTAAATGTCTCTTTAAAACGTATATGCTTACCCAAACTTTCCTGGACTCTGACTCTTAATTTTTTTAATGTTTTGTTTTGTACAGTGCTGTTTTATTTATGATATACAATTGTGTTTTTGTTTTTATCTAGTTTTTGGGAAATTTTATTGAATGTTGTTTGCTTTCGTATTGTTCTTATGTAAGCAGCTTAGAGATTTTTACTATATTTAGTTTTTAATATAAAAATAAATAAACCAGAACTCCCATCACCCCTAGCCAGCATGGCTAACGGTCAGAGAAGATGGGAATTGTAGTCTGGAGGGCCATAGGTCACCCACCCCTATAATACACATATACTATCTATTGAAGTGCATGTAAGACCATTGTCCAGAGTCTAAAATTACCCAGACAGAGATGCGCTTTGAAAGGAGTACACAAACACACACATGCACACTATGAATCATTGGCTCTGTTTCTGCCAACTATGAGGTGACATAAGAGCCTACGAAGGATTCTGAGGTACTGGCTCATAATCAGTGTAAACCAATGTAAATCTCTGCTGAGATTCCATGGAGAGATCTCACCCCACACCTTTCAAAGCTTACCTTTGAAGCAAAAAGCCTGCGTTTCAATGAAAGCTGTGATTTTTCAGGATTTCAGCCACATTCTGAATTCCAAAGTCCATGTTTGCATGAATTTGCTTCACTTTTTGCTCCACTTGAACGTGGAAGCTTGGGCTAGAGGTAAAACCTGTGACCCCATCTAAGTGCCTGGCCTGACTGCTTACCCCAGGGAGGGGGAGCCTCAGGCCCAGGGGTCTCATGGGGCTCTCCAATCCTCTCTGTTTGGCCCTCAGGAATCCCCTCCCCAGGCCACACAGGTGACTGGCCCTGCCCCACACACTTGAGTGTTTTATCCTGGCTGGAAGGTGTTCTTCAACTCTGATAACGCCTCGTGCTTGCCTAGATGGAGGTTACAGAGCTGGGTGAGTGTCTGTAGAAGCCAGCTTAATGTACAGAAGTAAATGCTACATTTGTTGCATTTGCCTCTGGCATATGGCCCCCCAGAAGGTTGTTCCTTGGGCTGAAAAAGGTTCCCGACCCCTGCCTTACTCAATCGCAGTACCCACCTACTCCTGATAGGTCTCCATTCCGAAGTTTCTCTTTGGCTGCTATCCGTATAGGCCTTTTGGGTGGAATAGGAGCCAACTCAAGCCTGGACTCAGTGCCATTTCTCTCTGCAAGGAATTTATGAGGTCACATTCAGACTGGATTATCAGGTCCTCAGGGGTGATGTATGTGTGACGGGTTAGTGAATCATAGCTCAGAGGGTGAATGAAGTCTAGTGGTACTAATCTTCTTGTGGCTGGCTGTTTGGGATGGAGCCTTGTGGGCAGACTTGGCAGAGATAACTTGCCCTGTCACCCTGAGATTTTAGCCCTGCCCCTGCAGAAGGAGAGTAAATCCCTGAGACCAAGCAGACCTGTGTTCAGACAAGCTAAAGCAGTGCCATATACTACCAGCGTCTCTTAGGAAGTACACCAGGGATGGGGAAGGGTGGCCCTCCAGATGTTGCTAGACTCCAACTCCCATAATCTCTGACCACTGCTCGTGGTCTGATGAGACCTGGCATTGGACATTACCTATACAGCCCCAGGTTCACCATCCCTGCACTACACTTTCATACTGGCCCATATCTTTGAGAACAAGCCCATTTCTGCTAGAACATGGTACTCTAAGCAGCATGTACAGCCAACCCACCTTCTGTGTATGGTGACTCACCAGGGCTTCCACAAGCCTCCTGGTTATGTTCCCTTATTGGGACTGTAAATAAAAGGGGGTTAAAAGGCAAATTGCAGGCCCCAATACAACGGCCAATAGCTGGGGGTTTTTTTTGGGGGGGGAGGGCTTGGTGGATCACACTGTGCAGGCCTGGAAAGCACGGACTTTGCAGAGGCTTCTAATTTCACTAGCAGGAAAGAAAATGTGATAACAAGATAGGAAGGGGGAACAGACAAAAGCAGATCTAAGTTGCCTGGGTAGAGTGAGTACGTTCTGGGATGGCCAAAGGTGGGATAGAGGTTGCCTAAATGACAAGCCTTCCAAAGCTGTAGTTACAGAAAATAACCTGGAAAAAGTCCCATGACTGTTTCTTTATCTGAATACCCTACAAGGTTGCGCCAACAAGCTAGAATGGATAAAGAGATGAAACTTTTGTCACCTACCATTTCTTAAAACAAATCACAGACTGTGTCCATTCCAAGTTACTCTAGCCTCAAAGCCTGGCCCTTTAAAACAAGCAGTTTGCTGGATATCAGGTTTCAGTTGGGTGAGTGTGAATGTTTCAACACACATCTGAGATAGTAAATTGCAGAATACACTTGGGGAATGGAGGGACAGCTTTAGTCTTATTATAGTCCTGTCAACTGGGCTGCAAAAAACAGACAGGATAAAGTGGAAATAGTGGGAAAGCTGTAGCTTAAAACAGGATGGAATGTGAATTCATGGGGTGTGGATGGGACTCAGGGCTGGCCCTAGGATAAATAGTGCCCTGAGTGAGGAGTCCCCTGCCCTGATCAGTTTTATTACTTCCTCCCAGCAGGAGCCCAGGGTGGCAAGGCCACCCAGAAGATTTATGGGGCCTGTCAAGAATAGCTAACTTTGGTCAAGCTGAAATGGGTCAACCAGAGAGCATTCTGGGAGCCTGTGGTTCCCTAGGACTCCCTACTGGGGGAGATGCGAAGCTCAGTGTCAGACAGACAACTTGCAACCTTGCAAGAAGATGCAACTGAACCTTAGCTGTTATCCCTTATCGGCTTCCTGAGATCAAAAGTCAGGAAGAGGGGGTGTTGTAGATCAGGACCTCTGGGTGGGGCTGTCTAGCTCCCTTATCTTCAAAGGCTTCAAAGGAGTGGATCACGGCAGGGGTGGAATATGACTATTTGTCTCCCCCCTCCTTGTTGACCGATAAACTCCATAAAAATGAAGGATGCTCCTTCAGTCTTTGTTCCCTATTGCCATCTACCTAAACTCACCTGAAGTTTGACAGAGAAAAGCCGTTTGGGAACCAGGCTATTCTACTGTGAGTATAGGATCTTAGTTTAGAAAGTTCTTTGTTATTTTTCATGCTCTGTACTGAACCTCTCACTTTTGTTATGCCAATGTACCTCGTGTAACCTGTCTGAGGGTGATTAGCTTTAAGGAAACAAATTGCTGCACTCTCGTTTGTATATACCATTCTGTTTACTTTTAAATAAACTATCCTTTTATAAATGGTGTGTATTGGCTTGAAACTAAGGATTCTAAATCTAGTCCCTTTAGAATTCACATAGGTCTCTGAGATCCCTTCTCTCAGAGAAAGGAACCAGGAAGAGCGCTGGTGGCAGTACTACTGAGTAATTACTCCTGAAGGAGGGAGGGTTTTGCCTGGGAAGCAGAGACCCAAAGGAGTTGGGACTGTTCTCGGAAGCAAAGAACCCCCCTTGGGGTGCTGAGGGCAAGGGACCCCAGGGGACCAATTCTTTGACAGGGCCTGATGCCAGTATGATGTTGGGAGCTCTGCTGCTGCCCCCTACAAGGCCCTATGCATATATGTACAAGCCTGTAGGGTACATGCAAGAATTACTGCATGCATGAACTACGTGTGAGAATTCTCGCCTGCAGCTCCTCCTTGCCCTGGGATCCAGCAGAATGATATATGCACTTCATTTCTTCTTACATGGGAATAAGAGAATAGGGATCCGGTTGTGCTTCTTCTGAGTACCTCCTCCAAATTCCAAACCCCTTTCTGGCAGAGCTTCTTACTGTTTCCTGAGGCTCAGCCTCACACATGGCCTGCTGCTCAGTCAGGAAGGATTCCTTCCTTAAGGCCTGGCCTTGCACCACTCCTATATCTTTCCCTCTGGAAACGCCACAGAAAATTGCTCTCCCGTGGCACCTTACCTGGAAATCTTAGGTGGCGTTCATTCATTCACTCACTCACTCACTCCTTGACCTTTTTTTTCCAGCCAGGCCTGGAGTTCTTTCTGTGCCTGCTCTGCCGCAGAATGCTTCCTCAAAGCCTTCCCTGCTCCTCTCCTTACAACAAACTCTATAACTGGGGCTAATTGGCCTGGGCCAATCATAAGCCTGCCTGACTAATCTTATCTCTATTGCTATCCAGAAATAAAGATTTTAATCTTCCCGTGGTTGATTTAGCCTCTTCTTACAGCTGGGCTGCGGGCCTAGGAATAAGCAATACCCTCTCTTTCAGTCTTCCAAAGATTCTTTTTACAACTATCTTAAGCTTCATATTAGCATCTATTCAGCTTTATACACAACTATGTAAAATATTTACTTCATCATGGCTGGGGAAAAGTTCCATTATGTCACAATTCAATGTTGAGATTCAGTATCATCTTACACTCTAAATATACCTTTTCCTTTTTTTATGAAAACTTTAAACAAGATACCAAGAATTCTGGTGTCATGTGGCACTGTCAGGACAGGGGCCAATGGTATGTACAGGAACCGAGACAGGGAAGCCCTTGCTGTGGCGGGGTCTGGAGCAAATTGCCCCAATTGCCGCCCTCCCGGGCAGCCCTGCGGCTTTGCAGTGTTACCAAGTTGTATGGCTTGTGCAGGATGGCAAGACACAGCAGTGCCAACAGGCCCTGCTACTCCTAGGTTTTTCCTCAGCAATGTCTATGAAAAGGGCCCAGAGTGAGCTACCTTTTATTTGCTGCTCTCCTTTCAGTGCACTCCAGCTCCAGTTCTAGGATCCCAATGAAGTCTCTGTCATATGGGTACTCTCAAAGGATGACTCTCATGGAGTTGTAGGCCTATATTATACAGCCACAAGAGTGGCTGTATACTATAGCCAGCGTGGGTTTTTCACATTCCGCAATGTTAAATTGAAAATACCCCCCATGCCATTCTGGTGCTTCCCATAAGCTCATTTCAAAACAAAACCTTACAAAACTTATAGTCCTGAACACAGAAACGCTTGCTTAACAACCCTGTCAATTTTCATGGCGATACACAAAACAGTCAGAGAGAATCGAGAGTTCAAAGTGTAAAACGAGAGAAAAAAACCCCAGAGCCCTTTTGGAGTACCTGTAATCCTAATACTGACGTTGCCCCATACTCTGACCTTCATCTTCTGCAATTTAAAAGTTAAAAAATGCCTGGCTGATTTTTAATTAATTTAAGAAATCTTGGCTGGAACCCTATGATAACGCGGGGCATGCTCAGTAAGAACCAACTGTCAGTGATCTAAAAGCCTCACAGCTGCTGGGCTTGCCTAATCAAGGGGCCACACCCACACCAGATGCTGATTTCATGTGAGACAGTCATGGCTTCCCTCAGAGAATCCTGGGAAGTGTAGTTTGTGAAGGGTGCTAAGAGACTCCTGTTCCCCTGAGAGAATGGTTTAACAGTCAGCTACTCTGATTGAAGGTCTGTGAGGGGAACAGGGCGTCTCCTAGCAACTCTCAGCACCCTTCACTAACCACACTTCCCAGGATTCTTTGAGAGAAGCCATGACTGTCCAAAGTGAAATAAAGGCCTGGTGTGGATGTGGCCAGCGACAGCTTTGGTTTAAATTTGCGTGGGAGGCTACATGTGCCTGCTGTAGAATAAAAAGGTGGGGGAAATGCTGAAAAGCAATGATACTGTTCACAATGTTTTCCTTTTGGAAAGGAAAAGGTTTTCCCCTCTGCCCAGTGCCCACCCAACCAATCTCCTCCCCTCCTCTCCCCTGGTCAGTGTTGGACTACAACCTGGGAGACCAGGGTTCGAAGCCCCACAAAGCCATGAAGCTGACTGGGTGACCTTGGGCCAGTCACTGCCTCTCATCCTCAGAGGAAGGCAATGGTAAAACCTCCTCTGAATACCATTTACCATGAAAACCCTATTCAAAGGGTCTCCATGAGTTTGGTCTACTTGAAGGCAGTCCATTTCCATTTCCATTTTCAAACATGATTGCACAGAAATAAATCCCACTGAACTAAAAAAGTATGCAAATGATCAAACTAGGGTTGCCAGACCCAGCCTCCAAGAGGTCTTCTGTATCTTTAAAAGTTGTGTAGGGGGAAGGGAGAATTTCACCTTGTGGTTTTTCCCATTACAGTGTTGCAAGAAAACCTGTACCTGGCTGAATTTTCTCTTCTCTTAAAGATACAGAATCATTCTCAGGCCCTGAGCCTGGCAACCCTAGATCCAACCCACCCTCCCTTCTATCCCCTCCCTCTTGCCCCTTCCCTCCCCCTTCCTTTGCCCCTCCCTCCCCTCCCCCCTTCCCGTTCCTCCTCCTCCCCCTCCCCTTCCTCCTCCTCCCCCTCCCCTTCCTCCTCCTCATGGTCAGTTTTACCTATCTTAAGCATGATTGCACAGAAGTAAATACCATTGAACTCTATAAGCATGCAAATTATAAAAACCTCTCCTCCTCTCCCCCTTCCTTTGCCCCCTCCAATACTCCAAACACTCCTTCCCCTTCCCCCTCCCCCTCCCCCATGGTCAGTTTTTCCTATCCTAACCATGATTGCGTAGGAGTAAATCCCATTGAACTCAAAAAGTATACAACTGATCAAACCCACCCTCCCTTCTCCTCCCTCCTATCCCCTCCTTCTTGCCCCTTCCAATCCCCTCACCCTCCAGTCCCCTCCCACCCCCTCCCCATGGTCAGTTTTACCTATCTTAAGCATGATTGCATGGGAGTAAATACCAGAACTCAATAATCATGCAAATGATCAAACCTGCCCTCCCCTGCACCTTCTTTTGTCCCTCCCCCTCCAATCCCCTCTTTCCCCCTCCCCCTCCTTCTGCTCCTCTCCCTTTCTTCTTCCTTCTCCTCTCCCCTCCCCCTGCTCCTCCTCCATGGTCAGTTTTACCTATCCTAACCATGATTGCATAGGAGTAAATCCCATTGAACTCAATAAGCATGCAAATGATCAGACCTGCCTTTCCCCTCCTTCCCCTCTCCTCTCTCTTCCTGCTCCCCTCCCCTCTTCCTTCTTCCTCCTTACCTGCCCACTCCAGCCATCCTTCCCTTCCTCCTGGTCAGTTTTACCTATCCTAAGCATGATTGCACAGGAAAAAATCCCACTGAATGCAATAAACGTGCAAATGATCAAACCTGTCCTTCTCGTCCCCTCCCCCTCCTGCCTGCTCCCATCCCCTCCTCCCCTCTGCCCTTCTTCCCCTCCCTCCTCCTCTCCCCATCCCCTGTGGTCAGTTTCACCTACCCTAAACATTATTGCAGGGGAGTAAATCCCACTGAACTCAGTAAGTATGCAAATGATCAATCCATTCTCAGCAAGCTTGCACAGGATCCCATTTCTTATCTCCCAGATTAAAAAGCAGAGAGATTCACTAATAGGCAAAAAACCTTGCAGTTTAAGAACATACCTATAGCCCATAGGTATTTCTATCAAACTTTACAAAGCAGGGAAATTTGGCAGCTATAGTGCAGGGGAGCAGGAGATCTGACCTCTCTGAGATATTGTACTGCCCTACAAATTTGTCAAAATGCTCAGAGACACGTTACCAAATTCTTCCAAGCTACACAGCAAGTGGATTGGACTGTGAAAGACCAACCCAAATTGTGTTTGCATTTTGCGACCACCCAGCTCACCCACCCCTAAGGCTGACCCTCGGAGTTGACCTTCATGGTAGAGAAGATCACAACTGGACAGTTGAGTGATTCTCATTTATTTCAATGGAGTTCTTGCAGAAGGATTCCCAAGCTAATTGTGTTCACTGTGAGAAGGATATCCCCAAAAACAGATAATGACTCACCTTCTGGAGAAGAGGGAGAGGTCTCATCAACCTGAAAGCGAAAGAAAGAAACTCTATGGCAACAGACTCCAAAGAGATCACTAGTAAGGAAAAAAAACTGAGATGGCTTTTGTTCTTTCTCAGATTATTTTATTAATCATATTTATACTAGACCCTTCCTTCAAAGCGCTTACAATGGCCTACACGAGGTTCTCTCATTTTATCTTCACAACAATCCTGCAAAGTATGAATGTAGGCGGCTGCCTTATACTGAGTCAGACCACTGGTCCAACTCTATTCGTGTCAGACGCTGTACTGCCTGGAGCAGCTCTCCAGGGGTCTTCTTCCCCAGCCCTACCTGAAGATGTCAGGGATTGAACCTGGGACTGTTTGCATGCAACGTATGTGCTTTACCACTGAGCAAGGGGAGGACGAGCGAGAAAGGTGGTGGAGAACGAGCAAGCGAACAGGCAGGGAGGAGGGTGAGCGGGCAAGGGGGGATGGACAAGGGAGGCGGTGGAGGGCAAGTGAGTGAGCGAACAGGCAGGGGGGAGGGCGAGCAGGCAAGGGGGGACGAGTGAGGGAGGTGGTGGAGAGTGAGCGAGCAGGCACGTGCGGGCAGGCAGCTCCCTCCCTGCGATCCGTGGCAGGGAGCCTGCCGTGGAAGGGGAGCACTACTCCCCCACCCTAACGAGGGCGGGTGAGCGAGCGAGCACAGAAAAGCAGAACATCTATCAGCTGTTGCACAGGGAGCTTCAGGGGCCAAGCGCTGGCAGCTGGAGCTCCCCGCACTACAGCTCATCGATGTTCTGCTTTTCGGCGGCTTTCACTTTTCGGTGGGGGTCTGGTCCCTAACCTGCCATATAAGTGGGGCCCTACTGTATTGGTAAAATTGTTGATATATGGAATGTTCATGTATTTTTAAATGATATCCCTGTGGTATGGGGATTAACAGCAGGACAACAAAAACGGATTTTTATGGTTGCTAACAGCCTGGAAGGATAAATACCTACCAGCTACTATGCAACGGTCTGAGGACATTAACGCTCTTGCTACATTTGAAGCTTCTTTTAATAAACACCAACTTTGCTTGGATATTTATTCAGATATTTGGGATGGCAAATATCAATCTGTATGTGCAAATCAAGATGCATGTGCTGATGCTTATTGTAACGTTAATGTGAGCTGACAGTTGTTTTTCTCTTGTGTTTTCTTTCCTTTTTCTTTCTTTTTTCCCCTTTTCCCTTTTTTGTTCTTCTTTCCTTTAATAAATGTGCATTAAAACACACAGAGATATATATAAGGCCAGTTGAGAGCTCGGTCACTGTATTCAATATACATACAACTTTACCTCTCCAGGGTCAAACCCTGGGTGGTGGGCGTGGGGGACATTCTACATGTTGCACCAACTGCACAATGCCCACTCACCATTACCCATGGCATCACCAAGGCATCTCTTTCTCCAATTCCCAGAGCAGTTTTCTGTTTTAAAAATATTTCAATTTTTTTAAAAAATGCAGATGAACACATAAAACATCTACTTCTTTAAGGCTGCATTACCTGGAAGTAAATCCAAGTGAACTCAGTGGGATTTACTTTGGAGTAGATATCTATAGCTTCACACTGTAAGAGGATGAAAGGCGGTCCTCCTGAAACATGGAGGAAGGGGCAAAACTGACATATGACCCAATATTTGACTCAACAGGAAGTGTACCTTTCATGGAAATCACAAAGCTGGGGGGAAGCCAGGTTAATACTACAGATGAAGAACCCATTGCAACTTCTGTTTAAATATTTGTAATCTGCTTAGAGATTTCTCTATTTTTTAATGTTGTTAAATAAATAAAGCCATCCTTATCTTGAGACTTAGTGACAGATTCCCCTTGGTCATCCAGTGCACATGATGTCCGAGCAGGGATCTGAACCCTTGTCTCCCTGTTCTAAGTCCAACATGCTATCCACAACATCCAATAGGCTCTGTGACTGGTTGTCTGGATTGAGCACTTCATTAAAATGGTACTAATCTACCCACAATTAATTTGAGAAAACACCTCCTGATGGCGAAGGCAGGGGGAGGGTTGGCTGGGAGGGAGCTCCTGCTCTGCAATCCGATGCTAGCGTAGATCATGGAGCGGCAGCTACATCCACCCAGCCCTAGCAGCAGGGGCCCCTCTCAGCAGCAGGGGCCCTCAGCCAGGGCCCAACCTGGCCTCCCTCTGGCACCAGACCTGATCATCACCCCCCCTCGCACTAATTTATGTGGGGAGGGAGAGTGTTTACATTCCCATGGAGACATCTCAAGCTCAGGGGTGTAGTTGTCTAGGGTCATGAGGGTCTTAGACCCTTTACTTTTTTAGAAGCAAGGTCCCAGCTGGGTCTCTTATATCCAGTGTCCTACAATCAGCATGAAAGGAGAGTGTGTTAGCCACTGAGAAGAATATTATAACATGCATCCTTGTCCTTTCCTGCTGACATGAGCCAATCAGAGTGAAAGGAAGTGAGGTGGCCACTGAGAAGACTCTTCTCAGTAGCTAACACACTCCCCTTTCATGCTGATTGGCTCCTAGGAATGTCTGTTGTGGGAGAAAGTGCACAGGAAGGACTAAGGAGTATGGAGATGATGAAGGAGAGCAAGCAAGCAAGCGAGGGGGCATGGCTGTGAGGGGGCATGGCATGACTATCAACGAAGGGACCCTGCACTTCTGAATTTGTCAGTACACTGCTGCTCATGCTCCCCTCTGAGCTCTTTTAGTTGGGGCAGCCACATTTCTAGGTGGGGCACTAGAGGGGAGGTGCATAGTGCCAGCCAATTTCCTCCCACACACACACACAGGTGGAAAGGATGCGAGCGCCACATTTAGAGAAGGGCAGAGAGAAAATAAATACTTCAGGGTGTGTTTGTTAACTCCTACTTGAGGGTTCCTCTTTCTAGTCTTGTTCCTGACCTTTAGATTTTCTTTCCTGTTGAATAATCAAGGAGAAAAGTTTTAACTGGTTGCTATATAAAGGACTAAGTGATTAGAAATTAATCTGAGGAAAGCTCAAAGATCTAATATTTAACTCTTCAAGGGTCATATTACTATACAGGCTGTTTTTCTCCAGGATCATTTAAGTCATCATAAGGTGATTGTGAAGATCATGAAGAATCCACCCTCAGACAAGGAAGGTCTTGAGTGAGCTGATTTGGGGGGCTCTTCAGAGGAAGCTTTTGTTGTGCACTCACCCAGCCTTATTCACTGACTTTTCAGAGGGTCCTATTCTTAAACTGCTCCTGTCATTCTTTAAATTCTGTAAATGGAGGCTGTCATCGTCTGTCATGTCACAAATTAAAAATACAATTTTCCAAGTAAATCCTAGGTGGAGTGAAGTACAGCTCGATTTGGGGGAGGCAGTGCACCCATTTACTCCACCCTGGATACAGGGCTGTCCCCTCCCCTCTTTCTTCTGCACAACACACCAGAGTTACTGGCTGGCCTGTACATGAGTGTAAGTCAACAGGCCAACTGAGCCCACATCCTAAGCGGAGGAGGCTTATCTGTGTGGGAAACACACAAAAATTAGCAATAAACCAGAGCAAGCTGAAATTTAAAAAAAAAAGTGACAAAGTGTTGGTGCACACTCCCAGGGTCTGAGTGATCTTTATATTGCGGGCTCAGACTGGCAAGTGAGTTTTGCTTTCCTCTAAAATGTCTATCATGACTCAGTTGCTACAAGGCATTTTGTGACTTTAGGTTGTTTTAAATTGTTTTCAGTGTTGTATTTTAAAATTGTTATAACCCACCCTGGGACCTTTGGGTGAAGGGTGGGTAATAAATTGTAATAATAAATTTGCTCTATATCAGCTTTCCAGTTGTTGTCAGACTGCAACTCCCATCAGTCTCAGCCAGCAGGGTCAATTGTCAGGGGTGATGGGTGCTGAGGTCCAGCAGCACCTGGTGGGCCATAATTTCCCCATCCCTTCTCTACAGCCTGATCCAAAGCAGGTTTGCCTGGAAGTAACCTCCACTTAGTCCAGTACAACTTCCTTCATTTGGAATTGCAGATAAAGTCAGAAAGCTATGGCTATTTTGCATACAAGTATTTCTCTCTGTCTCTGCCTGTGGCCCACTATGGTCTGGATTTCATAGCTTGATCTATGGGGGCCTGGTTCTGCCTTTGTGGCAATGGGATGAGATGAGGTCCATTCCAACTCTGTAACAGGTCAGGATCTCCCTTTGGGTGAGTCTTCGGAATGACTCACTTGGGAAAAGGAACAACTCAGCAGCAAATAGTGACTGTGTCAGTAACAATGCAATCCAAGGCCTGAAGAAGAGAAGGTGAAGCTCTCAGGGAGGTGCCATAGCTCACTCACACCTCTGGTTAACAGATCTTGGAACTAGTGCCTTGATTTGCTGTAAGGCAGCTGCCTATGTTTCTTGTAGCTCTGAGGATGGAATTCATAGAAAGGCCCTAACTGATGGGATAAAAATAAGTGGCCAGTTCCAGATGACTACCAACACTTACAGCAGAAACCTACCTTGTAAGCCTGATCTTTACGTAGGTTTATTTAAAGTAAGCTCCACTTACTCCAGTGGCACTTACTTCCATTAAGAGTGCAGGCAAAAAGTGAGAAGGTTGTGGCTGCTTTATGTACTTTAGGGTACCAAGTCAATCAAATCTGCATATCATTCACATGGACTTGGAAGATGCCAACCAAGTTACATTTAAAAACAACACTCAGGTTATATAGGTGTTTTTTTCCCATTAAGATCATCAGGATACACCATCTTTATACTGAAAATCCAAACAGTTTCTCACTTTGATAAAAATACATAACTTTGTTGTGCCCACGATTCTGAACTCTATCTAAAAGAGACTACTTACAACCATCACCATCTGTGCCCAATGTAGCTTTTCTATTAAATGATGAACCAGAGGTGCATCTAGATATTAACTACAGCAGAAATGACTCTGCTTCCAAGATCCAAATTCTAAAAGAATTTGAAAAATGTTGGTGTGTCCTGGCAGAAAAGGAGAAGAGAATATGGACATTAGGGGGCAGATGGGCTATAGGAGCAAATTCCAAGAAAGACAGAGAAGGTTACAAAGCATTGATCATTATGTCCTGTTGCCTGAATAAATGAAGTCCCGGCTTTTGGAACTTAATTTGTTATTGGCCTGGTTCACACATCACGCTAAGCCAAACAATGGCTTAGCATAAACACACAAGTATGTGGGCTCCCAGACAGGAGACTGTGGCCACTTTACACCTCCCTGATCATTCTGCTGCTATGCTGTGCTGCACTGTGATAAGCCATGGTTTGGCTTAGCATGTCATCCAAGCCTGGGCTTGTGGTTTAGCTTGCCCAGACAAACCACAACCGGTAAACTATAGGACAAACCTTGGTTGCAGTTCATAGTCTGGAGAGAGCTAAACCACAAAATGGGTTTCAGATGACAAGCTAAGCCAAACCACGGCTTAGCTCAGCAGCAGAATGACTGGGGAGGAGCAAAGTGGCCACAATCTCCTCTCCCAGAGCCCACACACTTGCACATTCACACTAAGCCTTGGTTTGATTTAGCGTGTCATGAGAATCAGGCGATTGTCTGTGTATTTAAGTTCTTCTCTCCAGCTACAAGGGTAAGAAGACTTTTTAAAAATTTATGCCAAAATTCACAAAATGCCAAATTTTGTGCCAGATAGCCAATTTTGAACTTGCTTGGAAATCCTATGGCTGTAGAGAGTACAACAGAATCTACTAATACCTCCCCAATGCCATCTGGTGAAGACAGTTTCACTTCCTTCAAAACCTTCACATATTCTTCTCGCTGTCGCCGTCCTTGGTGAAGTTCTGGATTATCCAGCTGCTGCATCTGAGACTGGAGGCTTCAGAAAGAGAGAAACAACCATTAAAGGACAACATTTCATGCCTTTGACAGGCTGTGGAGTGAAACACCTTGAAGCACATGGGCCTGAGACCAATTATCTACATCTGGGCTGATGAAAGTGTGGCCCTCCAGACATAGCTAGACAATAACTCCCATTATGCCTGCTACAAGTTATGGTGGCTGAGGCCAATGAGAACTGGGGTATAACATCTGGAAGGACAGATTTCTCACCCCAATCTGCCTACTTATTGTGGCACAGAGATATGCAAACTAGGGCTCTATTCACAGGAGACTGATTGACTTAATCACTATAACACATGCTTTGATAACATCTAGATTACTGATAGCTGACCAAGCATACACTTGTCATCCAGTAAAGGCCTACCTTTTTGCTGCAAGCCTGTATTCTTCGATTTTACTCAAAGACACCCCCCCCCCAGTCCAACGAACTACAAAATTCCCCATCATGGCCATAGAAATCTATCTGTAGGACCATCTCTTTCCCCCATAATTTAAGAACATCTGAGGAAGTTTTGCAGAGAAAAACTTACCTTCACCTTCTGAAGTATGGCTCATAGGATTCTTGCTGATTGTCACCTCATTCTGTCAACCTGCCAGGCTAGTTCATGACTTATTTTTAGAAAGCTGGTTAAGACTTAGTTTTTTAAAGGCATTTGCATGCTGTTAAGTGCTATGGACTAGTTTTAAATAACTGCTGCTTTATTGATTTGATGTTGATTTATGATTTATTACTGTATTAATTGCATTTTTATCATATTGCCTCTTTCTATTTGCAATCTGCTTTTGAAAAATGCTAGGCTATACAACAAAGTAGAAATTTAAAAAACAGAAGCATCTAATTCTTTTGAGCGTGATTTTAAATGAGATCTTTCAGTGTCTATTACGGGAACAATTTGCTTCTCTGTGCTTTGTAGCTGAATGAGCTGAACAACATGAGGACTTTCTGCCGTGCACAAGAATTGTTCTCTGACATCTTTTGGTTGGAGAAATCCTGCCTGCTTGTGTGCCTGGGTGTGAAAAGACCCCCACGTTTACAACGGGACTGCTGGAGACTCCCCATCCCACCCCACTGGCTTAGTTTTCACTTTTACACTGCCTGTGGACTTTTGCTGCTGTTCCTAGAGGGTGATTTAATCCTCAGGAGCATTGCTGATTCATCACTCAGTTTGGCTCCCCCAACCCCCACCCTCCTTCACTCCAGCTCCCTCAGGCCAGGCAGTGGTTTCAGGCTTCTCTGTCCTGAGTTGTTGTGGTTTTTTTTAGTCTCAAGCATCTTCTCTTCTGGAAAGAAGTCACAGAGGCAGGCGGGGGACACAAAGTACCAGCTAAACATTCCTTCTCTATGACCTCCAAGGACCTTGATGTCATCATCAGCTTCTATCTGCAGCTCCAACCAGAATAGCATTATTGTGGTGGTGGTGGTGCTTTATGTAAATATCACCATCTGTGT
Source organism: Rhineura floridana (assembly GCF_030035675.1). NCBI lineage: Eukaryota > Metazoa > Chordata > Lepidosauria > Squamata > Rhineuridae > Rhineura > Rhineura floridana. Next base: position 3,260,057 of record NC_084482.1, read on the forward strand.
GCATGGTGCTTTAGAGAGTAAAGCGGACAAGTCCTTGCCCTTAGGGGCTTACAATCTAATATCTGACACAGGGGAAAGAAGAAGGGGAGGGGAAGGAAGACTACGTATTTCATTCAGGTACATATACTAGATTTATTTACACTACTATGGCATGGGGACTTGGGATGTGCCAAAACCTTCATGGAAAAGGTGGCTTTTGAGGAGGGGTTGCAAGGAAGTAAGAAAGGTGGCGACATCATGCAGGTGTTTGGCAAGGGAGAAGGGGCAGAGTTGCTTGAAGGAGGAGGAGGCCTTCAGATGGTCAAAGGTAGGAGAGGTAAGGGAAGAAAAGCCATAGTCAGGATTATCTTGATGCCAGTTTTACTGCACCTCTTAATCAGCTGCTACAAATAATTGCTTTTGAATGCTGTGACACTTGTGCAGCTCTAAAAAGAAGTGGCTACTCTGTGCTGGAGAAACCATGCGAAGTGAAACCCCTTTGAGTGAATTATTGTTAATGCTTTTCCATCACCACCCTGCACCACCCACCCACCTGGACAGATCTTGCTCTAATTCTTGAATGTGATTCTGTGCCTCCCAAACAGAAGACATGTGATCATTGTCATCCATGGGTGAGGATGTTCCCTCCATCAGCCATTGATCACGCAGGGATTTCCTCTGAGAAGAGATTAGAAAATGCATTTAACAGCTAACCTATACTCGACATGCATGCTGATGTAGGCACGTGGTCTGTAGGAACACATAAAGACAAGACAACTGACTTATAATCAGACACTCATGCATATAGGCACATACACACACGAGATCATTCTTACACACATTCAGAATAATGTATTTATTTGATCAACCACATCCACGTATATGGGTATGTGGACAAACACAGTTACACAAGAAACACTTGACAGTAGATTCTTTTCAGTGTCAGGTTATTTGCTCAGGCATTTTTAAATGTTGGCCTGTCAGCTGCTTTCTTGTTTTAATTGTTTTGAAGTGTGTGTGCGCGTTTCTGTATTTGCTGTGATAGTTGGTCATGCCTTTTCTGTACCATCCTGGAATCTGTAAGGATGGAGGGTTTAAATATTTTTAATAAATAAATAATGAAGGTATGTGGTACAGCAGATGCTGAACACACCCATTAGTGCAGTTGTTCAAACATACCACACACACGCACAGAGGCATCATCCACACTAGTCAAACATTTGCACACAAAGGGTCACACAATCAGAGCTTGATTCCCACACCTTCAGCTTACAGAGGCACAAGCATCTGCACACAAGCGATCCTCCTGTGTGGATTGCACACTTGTGAGATCAGTGCCCATTTGCACAAGATTGTGAAAATGTGGGCCAAAAAAGAAAAGCTTGCATGCAAACCCATGCCTTGTTGCCATGTGTGTGAGTGGGTGTGGATCTGCCTCCTGTCCGTGGGTGTAATTCACAGCACACCATCTCCACTCACCTCCACCTCAGCCCCAGGGGCTTCTGGCTGACATGCACCCCAGAAGCCCCTGACATCCACACTGACATCCACACTGGTCCATCCCACAGAGATTCCCTCCCCCCCCCCCAATATTTTTTCCTCCTCCTTCATCTTCCCACTCCTGCATCCCAGCGTCCATCCTTTGGTCCATCCATTCCGGCATCTCTTTTCCTGGGCGTTACCTTGAGGCGCTGGGCTCGCAGTCTCTCCTCCTCCAGCTCCCGGCGGGTGGACAGGATACGCTCCTGCAGCCGGCGCCGCTCCTGCAGCAAAGCAAAGGGACGGGGGGGGGGTGAGGCGAGGCAGGAGCCGCCCTGCAGAGGGGCGGACAAAGGGCCCGCCGCGGAGGAAGGCAGGGCGGTACCGAGCGCACGTGGGTGGCAGACAAGACAGCGTGCCTGCTTGCCTGTCTGATCGCGCTGAGGACTTGACCCCAGAAGTACCGACCGGGCCCCTGCTCAGCCTCAAGTAGCCGTCCCTAGACCAGCATCGGCATCATCTAGATTAAAGAGTAGCAGGGGAAAGACACACACACCCCGCGCCTCTTCTCCACTCTTCCCCTCCTTTGTGTCGCCTGGAGATGCTGCTCGCCCACTCCGCTATCCCTAGGCAGCCAGCAGCCGCGGGGCTGGGGGAAGGTTCTTCCTTGCGCTGCCTTCTCTGTTGATGGTTCTCCGGTTCTGCTCTCTCTTTCTCTCCACAGGTTGGAAAAAAAAGCCCATTAATGCCACCCCATGAGGATGCTGTAACTATACCAGCGCTTCTCCCTTTTAAAGGCAACAAACGCTGGAGGGGGGAGGAAGGAAGCGGGGAGACTGCCTGGCTGCAAAGGGCCTGCCCCCTTAACCCTACCAGGCTTACCAGCTACAATTTTTCCTTCACTTTGTTCCAGATTTTGGGGGGAATGTTTAAAAGAGAGTGAGAAATAGAGAGATTCCAGGTTTGTTGGGAGAGGCCTTTACTGTCCCCCCTCCCTTTTTGGCTGGTCTGGGCAGGTTGAAACTACAAAGTCTTGTGGCACCTAGAAGCCCTACAGATTGTGGCATATGCTTTTGTGAGACTACTTCCATGGGCCCTAGTACACGAAAACTTAGGAAAATAAATTGAACATTTTAAATCTTGAGCTGGTTCCCTTCAGGTCCATTTTTATTTATTTTTTAAATCCATGGGAGCCTCCCTTCCAACCAGACAGATCAGGCTCTAATGATATCCCATGGCCTTGAAAGCCAGGCAGCTATGTGCTGTCCTTGGGATTTTGTTTATAAATCTTGGAGATGGAATTGGTGAAGGCCCACTCGAGGAGGGACACGATCCCCTATACCCTGATATTGGAGAGCTGGCACCTCTATAAGTCTCTTCAGTTCAAACACACCAGTAACCAACCTCTTCCAGTCATTTTCCAGAGTTGTAACACTTCCTAGATCTGTAGGTACTGGAAACAGTAGAAGAATCCCTCCTTAACTTTCAGCCTCTGATTAGGAGCACACTGTCACTGTGCAGCCCACTTAATACTACCTGAATGTTACTCTGATGTTCACTTTAGCATAAGAATGCCCTCCAATTCTACCTATATAATCAAGGCTGATTTAAAATGTTAACCCAACCAGAAAGCAAGTTGTATAGGCCTGCCCATCAGTTCTGTAAATGAAATAAACAAGCAAGCAAATAAAGGGAAAGGGGTTTTTTTTGCAGAGGGGAGGGATATATTCAACAGGTGCTTGGAGGCCCTGAGTCCTGCTCCTCCACCTATGCCTCCCTCAGCAGTTTAAGTATCTTCTGCTCTCCTGAGTAGCTCTCCCCTTAGCACCCCTTAATATAGTTAGAAGTCCCAGAACACTTATGTAATGGTGCCTCTGTCTTTTAAAGGGGGCCATAACTCATTAAACTCATCCTCTACAAAAACCAAACCTAAGTATATGTAACAACTGAATACTGCATATTTTGACATTCTGGTCAATTGTCCATTGAGGCCAGGGTGATTTATTCTGGACTGGTAGTGGCATTCTAGGATCCTAAGTTTGTAGGATCTTGATCCTGCAAGGTTAGGTTAGGTTAGGGTTAAGTTTATTAAATGTATATATCAATTCCTGCTATAAAAATCCCAAAGCGATTTAAAATCAAAATAAAATCACAGCAATAAAAATTACATAAGCATAGTCAGAATATAATACCTTAAAAAGGCTCATCCCAATCAGGGTCGGCACCAGAGGGTGGCCAGGTTGGGCCCTGGCTGAGGGCCCCTGAAGGGCCCCTCCTTAGGGTGGGTGGGTAATGCTCCCTGCCACGGATCACGAGAGGGAGCTCCCTGGCATCCCCCTACTGCCGCGCAGTTCCACGACGCCCGCCTGCATGCCCCACCTCCCTCTCCCTTGATGTAAATGTTGTTTGTGCTGCAGGTGCAAGCCTGCCATCAAACAAGATGGCGGCCAAGGTTTTCCTAAGGGGCTGATGCCCCTGCCACCATCTTGGTTGATGGCAGGGATGTGCGCACATAAAAGTATGGCTTATATACATGGTACTCTAATTTACACAGAAGTAAGCCACAGTATTTTCAGTGGAGATACTCTCAGGTAAATATAACTAGGATTGCAATCTGCATGTGCTGCTGCGAATATTAAAAGTTCTCAAATTTAACCTTACCCAAGAATAGCAGTCCTATGCATATTTTCACTAGCCAAGTCAATGACGCTACTTTCTGGTAACTTTGACCTTACAGTCAGACAACAACAAAAAGTTTCATTCAAGTACTCATTTAAGTTTCATTTAAGATGTCACTCACATCTTTCCCCCCCTCTCTAATATAGATGTATCAATTTGCATCACAGCTCTGTGTTGTGTATTCAACAAAATAATTGTGAAAGCACAAGAATTAGGCTAGTACAATGGGACTTTCCCTTCACTCCTCCTCCCAAGCCATTCCCAAATCTGCTCCAGTGGGTTGGAGAGGAGATGGGTGGAAATGTTCCACTGCTCAAGGAGAGATCCTTGTGCTGATGGTATATTCACCTTAGCGCTATGTTGAATACAACCCTAATAAACATTTCTCTCGCTCAAAGGTTTTTCAGAATCGTGCTGTTTTTCAGAAATTAGGAAAATCATGCAAAGTAGATTCCAAAGTGTTTATTGTTATTTGAATTTATATACAAAGATTCAAAATTAGAACAGATTTTTTGCTACTATTTGCACTTTGTTAAAACATTTGTTTTCATAAACAAGCACTGGAGTTACATATGGTCTGCTTGTTGATATCAGCCTTCCCCAACCATAATGGAAATCATAGTTCAAAACCTCAGGAAGGCACCAGGTTGGGGAAGGTTGGTTTACATTACTTCAAATAATATTGTTATTACCATTAATTTGATTATGTTAAAGGCAGATACAAATTGTGTGGGTCTAAATCTTTTTTTAAAATAGCCAATTACTTTTTTGTACCAGCCTGCATTAATCTCAAAGAATTTAATTAAAATACTGCAGACAATCATAACCAGATACATACAACACAAGTACAAAGTGATTTGTAGTCTGCATTTTTGAAGAGTTCCAGTCCCTGTGTTAACTTTTAAAATCAAGATGTGTACAGCCAACCACACAAACATCTGTATATGTCAGCAGACTCCTATACATATGTACATATGCTGAAGCAGAGCCAGCATGGCTTCTGCAAGGGAAAGTCCTGTCTCAGTAACCTATTAGAATTCTTTGAGAGTGTCAACAAGCATATAGATAGAGGTGATCCAGTGGACATAGTGTAGACTTTCAAAAAGCGTTTGACAAGGTACCTCACCAAAGGCTTCTGAGGAAGCTTAGCAGTCATGGAATAAGAGGAGAGGTCCTCTTGTGGATAAGGAATTGGTTAAGAAGCAGAAAGCAGAGAGTAGGAATCAACGGACAGTTCTCCCAATGGAGGGCTGTAGAAAGTGGAGTCCCTCAAGGATCGGTATTGGGACCTGTACTTTTCAACTTGTTCATTAACGACCTAGAATTAGGAATGAGCAGTGAAGTGGCCAAGTTTGCTGACGACACTAAATTGTTCAGGGTTGTTAAAACAAAAAGGGATTGCGAAGAGCTCCAAAAAGACCTCTCCAAACTGAGTGAATGGGCGGAAAAATGGCAAATGCAATTCAATATAAACAAGTGTAAAATTATGCATATTGGAGCAAAAAATCTTAATTTCACATATACGCTCATGGGGTCTGAACTGGCGGTGACCGACCAGGAGAGAGACCTCGGGGTTGTAGTGGACAGCACGATGAAAATGTCGACCCAGTGTGCAGCAGCTGTGAAAAAGGCAAATTCCATGCTAGCGATAATTAGGAAAGGTATTGAAAATAAAACAGCCGATATCATAATGCCGTTGTATAAATCTATGGTGCGGCCGCATTTGGAATACTGTGTACAGTTCTGGTCGCCTCATCTCAAAAAGGATATTATAGAGTTGGAAAAGGTTCAGAAGAGGGCAACCAGAATGATCAAGGGGATGGAGAGACTCCCTTACGAGGAAAGGTTGCAGCATTTGGGGCTTTTTAGTTTAGAGAAAAGGCGGGTCAGAGGAGACATGATAGAAGTGTATAAAATTATGCATGGCATTCAGAAAGTGGATAGAGAAAAGTTCTTCTCCCTCTCTCATAATACTAGAACTCGTGGACATTCAAAGAAGCTGAATGTTGGAAGATTCAGGACAGACAAAAGGAAGTACTTCTTTACTCAGCGCATAGTTAAACTATGGAATTTGCTCCCACAAGATGCAGTAATGGCCACCAGCTTGGATGGCTTTGAAAGAAGATTAGACAAATTCATGGAGGACAGGGCTATCAATGGCTACTAGCCGTGATGGCTGTGCTCTGCCACCCTAGTCAGAGGCAGCATGCTTCTGAAAACCAGTTGCCGGAAGCCTCAGGAGGGGAGAGTGTTCTTGCACTCGGGTTCTGCTTGCGGGCTTCCCCCAGGCACCTGGTTGGCCACTGTGAGAACAGGATGCTGGACTAGATGGGCCACTGGCCTGATCCAGCAGGCTCTTCTTATGTTCTTATGTTCTTACAGCATGATGCATGATGAGCCTTTAGGAGACTAATAGGAATTATGGGTGAAATAAGGGCTCTAGGGCAAGTTCAAAATAGTATCATGCCACTTTAAATAGTTATGGCTTCTCTCAAAGCATCCTGGGAACTGTGGTTTATTAAGGGTGTTGAGAGTTGTTTGGAGACCTCTATTCGCCTCACAGAGGTACAATTCTCAGAGTTCCCTGAGGGATTGATTATGAAACCGCTCAGAACTGTAGCTCTGAGAGGGGAATAGGGGCCTCCTAACATCTCTCAGCACCCTTAACAAACGACAGTTCCCAGGATGCTTTGGGGGAAGCCATGACTGCTTTAAATGTATAGTGCAGTCAGGGCCCTAATCTTCATTGGCGATTGAGCATATGAATATAAGGAGTGGGAGTTACATCGGATTAATTAATGCTGAGTACAAAGTAGGTGTAGGCTCTGATGTGGTGTTGGATGAGTGCCTATCTGGAGGCTACACTGTACACAAATGTGTGCTTGCTGTTTACAAAGCCAGTGTGTGTACATGCACACAGTCATCCTGCCACACACACAAGGTCATAGATGTGTCTGCAGCTATTCACATATTCTAGGCTCTAATGCTATTTGCAGCCTCATCTCCCCCCCATTTCCCTCCCTGCACAGAAACATCTCAGCTGCTAAAACATTTCTCACAAGTCATAACTGTTTACTACGCTTGCTGGCATGCACCATTCATGACAACATCTCCATCTGGATGTGTGCATGTGGCTGCAAAAAGGGCAACCCCGGCTGCATCCCGGGCACCGGCTCCAGCCCAGTCTCTGTTTCTCCCAGTCTGGGCAGGGCTCCAGAACTGTTTGGTTCAGGTTGGAGCTATTGCCTGCTGAATAATTCATTTGTTTCAAGACAGGATGAGCAAAGGAAAGGGATCTCAGGTTACACCAGGCTTGCTCAGTGCTTACCATGGAGGAGGGCAAACAGCCTGGATTTAGCCCAAACCTAAAGAAAAAAACATGCACCCACACTAGGCTGGCCACTTATTGAAAAGAAAGGGGGTACAAAGGAAGGTTTAGGTTTGCATAAACTTTGCATATGTTATGTTAGAGATGCAAGATTCAGAAGCAATTACTGTCATTTAAATAGAAATGCAGGGCCTCTCCCAGTTAAAGGCATGTGCAGGATTGGAAAGGATGACTCCATAAAAAGTTAATCCCTGCAAAGTCATATTTTTAATAGTAAATGGAAGGAGACACATGGCTGCTTCCTTCCCTGCAGGGGCACTTAGGGTTGCATCCAATGCTGCTGCTCAAGCAGTTACACTTGCACAAATGACTTCTGTTTCCTCTCCCCTCCATGCATTCCCAACATCTGCTCCAGTGAGTCCCCAGCCCTTCAGAGTTGTTTTTGAGGGTGTGTGGGGGCTAAATGGTACGGGAGAGGAAGATGATATTCCACATTGTATGGAAGGAAGTCTGTTGTGTGAGCAGAGCTACAGCACTGGATCCAACCCATAGGCTTGTAAACAGCTACTGAAATGGTTGCCTCTGTGGCATGGCAGAACTGCCTGCAGTGACATTTTTATAAATGGGATGAGAAAGATACTTCACATACATTATTTCAATAATCTTCACATCAATCCAGGGAGGCCACTGCTGTTATCCTCATACTACAGAGCAGAGACTGATGTCTAAGAGAAAACAAACTATCCAGAATTAAAGTCTGAAGTGAAATTTGAACTGGGATCACCTCAGATCTTAGCTAATACTCATCTTAGGGCCAAACTAAACATCACTTTAATGGCATGTTTGAATCCCACTCTTGGGACTCCCTATGTCTTTTCTTTTACAAACAACAGCAATGCCCCATGCTGTGGATTGCAACCACAGCATGGAGAAAGGGGTTAACTGTGCCACACTGTGCCATTTTCCTGCTGAAAACCCACCCCTTCCAAAGCTGCTGTTTACAAATAGCAGCTTTGGGGGCACACAGCTTCAAGAGGGTGATGTTCAGCAGGTAAAAGGCCTGGGGGGAAAGGTGAAAAAAAAACCTTCTCCATGCCGTGCTCTTGATCCAGATCCCGCCCACCCCTTGCTTTTCATAAAGAAAAAAAAGTCCCAAGCATGGGATTCAAACAGCATTTACAGGAGTGTCTAGTTTAATTACACAAGAAGAATCTTGTTGGATCAGATCAGTGGACCACCTAGTTCAGCATTCTGTTCTCATAGCGGCCATCCAGATGCCTCTGGGAAGACCACATGCTGAGCCCAATAGTTTGACTAAAGGCCTAAAGCACGCTACTACCACAGTTCTGGTCACCCACTAACCATTCCATCAAGTATTTTCAAATATAGGAGTGACTGAGGCCTGTCCTACATACACTGCAGACTGAGCTGAGAATGAAGTGGCAGTAACCTGAGGATGACTGTACTAATTCATTCACATTCTCCTCAAAACCCACTTTTTATATGAAGCTTTTGATACAACCCCCTAGTTCCCATGCCCTTCAGAACTCAGCCTGTAACTATGCCTAGGCATGTACAACTAAACATCCACATAATGCTTTCATTTTACCCCTCCCTCTCCTTCCTCTGTTATTTCCCCTGAGTTAAGTCTTTGACTGTAAGGGGCAGGGCCCTGTCCTCTTCTTCTTTACAAAGTGCCATGCACACTGATGGCACTGCACAGATACAAACTTATAGAAACAACTAAATACTAACTTCACATTAAAGATGGGAGGGAATTACAGTTTTCAATGCTTCCCCTATGTAAAAACAAACAACCCTGCAAGGGGAAAGCTATCACAACAACATTTCTCCCTGATGTGCTAGTTTTTCACTTGCAGGGAGTGGGAGAATGATTGGCATTGCCCACCTGCAATCTAAAATTATACAGTCCAGTTTTCCATCTCAGAATTCCATCATCTCATGGAATGTGATGCCACCCTTTCAATTTCCCACAATGCATCTGACTTAGTGTCACTCTGGGACACTGAGATAAATGTAATGGGTGGCTAGACCCACCTGCCCAGCACTGATTGTAGCACTAGCACAACACCACCCCAAGAACTGCTTGGAGTGCCAGGCTAGAAAAAACCCCAAAGTGTTAAAGAAGTCCTCTTAGGCCTCATCAATGAGTTATGGGCGAGTCAAAGGAATCATCCCTATTTCAAAACCTTGCAGCTTCACAGAAAAAATAAAACTTTTGAATCCTACAAATCTAATAGAGCAACCACAGAAACAGTGCCATAACTTGTCATTTCCATCACTGGGACAGACTCCTCATTTTGCTTCTCCTTCCCCATGAGTTCAGGGACCATATAAATTCAACAGGACTACGCTACCTCCTGAGAGTTATATATCATTATAAAGAAGTTAAAGTATAATCAGAAAGTTGGCTCTTTTGGTGAGTGACTGGGAAAAACTGGAATAAAAAAAAGACACGGTCATTATCTGTATATCATTAATGGTGCAGCGGTTCAAATGGCCAGTTTTCCATTGTTCAGATAGAGTGCTCCTGCTGCTTGCACCTTTAAAGGGAGTCAGCTGAGAGACTGCATACATACCATACACGTAAAGCACATGACTACTGTCCCCCCCAAGAATGCTAAGGACTGTAGTTTACCCCTCACAGAGCTACAATATCCAGCACCCTTAACAAGCTACAGTTGCCAGGGGTTTTTTTGGGGGGGGGAGAAGCCATGTGCTTTTCATGTATGGTGCATACACAGCCATTGTTAGGGTATATATAGCAAAAAGAGAAGCTGACAAGGTGCTACTGGGCCTGCCCTGTTGCCCTCAGTAAGCCTCCCCGGAAGCTCATGTCTGGCTATTCATAAAACAGCCTTTAAAAGATGCCTAATTCCAAACGGGGGGAAAAATAAAGCGTTACATAATGGAATGCTACTTTGAGGATTGTAAGTAAGTTGCCTGAGGTTTTAGGCCCATCTGCTGCACCTCTGCCCATGTTGTGCCTGGTGCAGCTGTCCCTATTGCCCCACCCTAGTCATGTTATTATTAGAAGAACTCAGTTGTTTGGAAATCCTGATCTGGCCACTGTGCCTTCCCACCTCTTCTCCCACCCCCACTCAATTTTGGGATGGGGTTTTTCAAGGGGGACAGAGGTAGGATGTTGGCTGAGAATTCTGCACAAGTGGGGGAAGGGAGAATACTTACTGTCAGGGCTTGCAGGCGCTGTGCAAACAGGGAGCTCTCTGCCATTTTCCCTCTGAAAGACAAACAGAGACTCTTGGGAAGCGTCCAGAGGACATTGGATGCCAGTTAGATGCCAGCACTCACCTTCTCTCCTTCTCTCTCCCTCCTCCCCCAACTTCCGTCTCACATTCTTACTTGCTCTGATCCCTGCACACAAACAGACCTCCTCCCCCCATCTAACATCTGGTCACTGCATTCATGGCATTCAGTAGCAAGCCCAGACATGGTGGGAGAAGGAGGTTTGCTGACAGGATCCTCTTCTCTGGCTTCCTCCATCGTCTGGTCTATGATTTTGTCTATTTGCTATGGCAGCCAACACTGAAGGCAAAAATCTCAATGCAATTCAGCTAAAGCAGCTTATATAACAGTTGCTTTAATGTTCCAAACCACTTGTTTGTTTAAAGGCACACCTCCAAAAGGTACTCAGGGCCAAGTCACGCTGGTACTTCTAACATGGCTGTGAATTACCAAATCCACAGGGATACTCTTAGGCTCAGGCACTGGAGTAATGGCCAATTATGTACTTAGAATGCTGCGCAAAGTCGGCTTTCTGGCTGCCACAGCAAGCATGCCTTTTCCAGGACATTGCAGTGGCTTTTGGAAAGCTGCTGTATGCAGAATTCCACACACATGCTTAGCCATGCAACCCATGGATTGGGTCTTTGCAACAGAGTGGGAAGGGTGGATTCGTTATGGGGTAGACTTGTGGGATAGTCTAGCTACAGTTATCCATGCTCTGGTGAGCTCGTTCTCATGGACAGATCACTGCCTGCTGAGATTTGCCTGGTGAGATTTGGGGTAGAGACACACTTACTGTTCGGCTGGTTCCAGTGCATTTCTGGGATTAGCTTGAGTGCATTTTTAAAAAATTCACTTCAAAGATTTTGCAACTGATCGGCAGCTCAACCCATTCCCTCTCCAGGTGTGGCCAATGGAAATGCTTTGCTGTAGGCGACTAAAATGTGCTCACAGCCTTGAATTGTTGGTGGCATTGTCTCCCTCCAGGAAGGGACTCATTAAGATGGCCAGCCACCAGAGAATTATGGCATCTGATGGATTTCTGAATGCCTGGGGGGATTTTCCAGCTGATATGGCCAATGCTCCTGCCATAGACCTGGCCTCATTATGATATCGCAACAAGATCACTCACTGTGGAGCCCACAGAGGTCCCTAGTATTCTGAGGAGTTGCAGGCAATGGCAGCTAGAGCGCCAGTGGTGGAAATCCTGAGGCAAGTCCGATTGAACACTGGCAAGAACACGTTATCATGCCTACCATGTGGTGGCAACAAAGAAGCATTATTTCTCTGCCACCATTACATCCTAAAGCAGCCATTCAGCAGAGCATCTCAGTATGGTGACAGTGTAGAGTGAGGTGGTGTTGGAGCCGCCAGAGGCCTAGTGTGACAAAACCTGCTAGGTACTTCAAGGATAAAATCACTTGGATCCCTAAGGAACTAGATATTAGTTAGGTCTGATCCTGTGGATGTGTCCAGAACTTTGTCTAATCGGGTTTTCTTGGACCAGTTTCAACTGTTGTGGACCGAGGAAGTGGATAAGCTGCTAGAAGGAGTTCAGCCTACATGTTTTCTCAAAACTTACCCTTCTTGGCTAATAAAAGCTAGACAGAAGGGACTGACTGGGTGAATTTAGAGAGTGGTTAATGTCTCAGAGGAGAGGGGAGTGCCAGCAGCCTTGAGAGGCAATGCTGCACCCTTTCCTTAAGAGGATCTCCCTGTACCCAGAAGTTTAGGTAACTATGGGCCAGTTGCAAATGTCCCCTTTTGGGGCAAGGTGCTCAAGAAGGTGGTGAAAGTTCAGCTTCAGACTTGCTTGGAGGAAATGGATTATCTGGACCCTTTTCAATCCAGCTTCAGACCCAGTTTTGGCACTGAAACTGCCTTGTTTACCCCTGATTTATGACCTTTGTCAGGAAAGAGATAGGGGGACTACAATCCTATTAATTCTCCTTGACCTCTCAGTGGCATTCAGTATCACTGACCATGATCTCTTCCTAGAGCTCCTTCAGCGACTGGATGTCAATGGGCACTGCTTTGCACTGGTTCCATTCCTATCTTTGGGAGCAGCTCCAACAACTTTTGCCCACCCCATGAGAAATGGCCTGCAGTGTCTCAAAGAGTTCAGTCTTGTCTCATGTGCTATTTAACATCTATGTGAAGCTGTTGGGAGCCATTGTCAGGCGATGTGCAGCAAAGTTTAATCAATATGCTGATGACACCCAACTGTATCTCTCTGTTTACATGTGAATCAGGAGAGGCAGTGAAAGGGCTGATAGTGGGCTATAGTAGGCCATTAAATAAAAGCTCAATCCTGACAAAATGGAGGTACTGTGGCTGGGTGGTTCTCAGATTCAGAATATGAAGGAACACCCTGTTCTTGATGATGAAGCAGGACTGTAGTTTGGGGGTACCCTTGGAGCTAACTTTGTAATTAGAAGCCCATGTGATTTTGGTGGACTGGAGTACCTAAGCCCAACTTCAGCTGGTTCACCAGCTATGGCCTTTTCTGGATTGGGATAGTCTAGTTACAGTTATCCATGCTCTGATAATCTCCATTTTGGACTGTTGTAATGTACTCCACCTGGTGCTGTCCTTAAAAATGGTCAAGAAGTTACCGGTTGTGCAGAATGCACTGTCCAGGGTACAGGCAGGCCCCGCTTTACGGCGTTTCGCCTTTCGGAGTTGCGCTAATGCAGCGGCTTTCAATTCCGGAAAGTTCCCACTTTAAGGCGCTTGTTCCGCTTTTACGGCGGTTTTTTCGTCACACCCCATTTTTACATCATTTTCGCGCAATGTGCACCATTATTTTCAATGGGTTCCGCTTTTCGGCGGCAGTCCGGAACAGAACCTGCCATATAAGCAGGGCCCGCCTGTACTTACAGGTGTTTCTGGTTGTTCGCATATAGCATCAATTTTGAAATAGTTACATTGGCTTCTAATAGTATAGTGGGCCTGGTTCAATGATTATGATGGCATATAAAGTTGTAAACTATTTAGACCCTAAACAGCTGAAAAGATGCTTCTTCCCATATCAGCCTGCCTGTTTGTTAAAGTCTGCAGAGAAACCCCTCTTGGTAGTTGAACTCGGGATTTTGGGGAGAGATGAAGTGCATGCTGATATTTTATTTTTGCTTCTGCTGTCTGTTTCATATGTGATTGTTAATTAGCTTTATGATGTTTGATTGAGTTTTACATTTTAATTTTTAATTATGATTTAAATGTTATTGTCTGGCCCCTCAAGCCCTTGAATGAAGGGTGGGCTGCAAAAACCTCAAACAAACCATGTATGACAAGTTATCCATGCTCTAGTTACTTCTAGATCTGGAACAGGAAGCTTTTAAGTAAAGACACAGAGGCTCTGAAAAACTTCAATAGTACTCTGTCTTCTACACTGGACAGGCTGATGCTGAAATTGCATCTTATTGTATACACACACAAAAGCAAAAAATCAGGTCTGAAAAAGCATGGAAGGACAGACAGCACAGAAACACTGCACTGCAATAATCTGAAAACAATGTAGTATGACTTTCTGTAAACAGTGAGTGAAGAGTTACAGTTTAAATAACGCAAGAACATAAGAACAGCCTACTGGATCAAGCCAATGGCTCATCTAGTCCAGCATCCTGTTTTCACAAGGACCAACCAATGGCCAATGGGAAGCTTGCAAGCAGGACCTGAGTGCAAGATCACTCTCCCCTCCTGTGATTTCCAGCAACTGGTATTTGGAAGCATATTGCCTCCACCTATGGAGGCAGAGCATAGCCATCATGGCTAGTAGCCGTCAATAGCCTTATCTTCCCTGAATCGGTCTAATCCTCTTTTTAAAGCCATTCAAGTTTTTAAAAACCTTTTATTTTTCATTTTGCAATACAACAATAACAATAAGAACCAGAAGAGTTCATAGAACATACAGTCAGTAAGGTGTATATAACCCTTTGTTTCATATTCTTAACTTAAAACTATATAAAATAAATAAATCAGAGCAGAACGACCAGCATAGGTTCCATTTTCAACCTACTAAGTCCCTCTATGAGATCCCCAGTGAGGCAAATGCCGAAGCATCAACATCTTCACCATAGATTTGTATAATTGCATTATGATATCAGCAGTTTTATTTACAATGCCTTTCCTAATGATCCCTAGCATGGAATTTGCCTTTTTCACAGCTGACACACAGTGGATCAACATCTTAACTGAGCTGGCCACTATGACCCCAAGGTCTCATTCCTGGTCAGTCACAGCCAGTTCAGACCCCATGAGTATATATGTGAAATAAAGATTTGTTGCTCCAATATGCATAACTTTAACTTATTTACAGTGAATTGCATTTGCCATTTTACATTAGTCTTTATTCAAGAGACAAAGTACCCCTTTCTCAGGTGCTAGGACAAATTCTGAGGGTTTATATGGTCGAGTGAATTCCCATTAGCCCTTCATGACAATCAGTGAAGAGCAGGACTCCTGTAGGATCCAAACAGAAGTGGCCAGGATGGATGAAAGGATTGAACAGGCCCAGGTGGCAGGAGCTAGTAGTTCAAGAGGCAGGGCAAAATGGGGAAGGGCTTTTCCATTTCATTATCAGACTTGTGTATGTAGATCAGCAGCAGCTACCCTGTGGCCATCCAGATTTTGTTGGACTCCAACTCCCAACAGCTCCAGTCAGTGCCACTTATAGTCAGGGATTATGAGAGTTGTAGACCAGTAACATCTGAGGGGCACAGGTTTGCCATCCCTGATGTAGATGGACTCTGATGAAGCTGAGCAAATTGACACCTTTTACCTCCCAACCCCACAAATATCTACGGCCTAGCCATGAGCTTACCTGAGACGAGGATGCCACTGGCTCTGAACTCCCTGTGCAAAGATGTATCTTATTTGCAAAATGAGGACAATCATTGATCAGGACAAGGGATTACTCACGTCTTGCTTCACCAGCCACAAAGGAATGGTGTAACCAGCAAATACTTTGGATGTTGATTTTGTAACCTGGACAACAGAAAATTCCAAGGACAATGAAAGCTAGTGGCTTTGGAACCTATCTGGAAAGATCAAAGGGAGCAGGATTCCCACATCAGTCTTTTTCTCATTTAAATTCTGGAAGGAGGGGGTGATTCTCCCAGGCCCCCTAAGGTGGCCTGTTTACTGAGACCAAATCCCTGAACTATAGCGTCTCTCCCCCTCCCCCTCCCTCTCCCCCAGGCCATAATACTGTTATGGATACTGGCTGACTAACCTAGGTTAGGCTGATGGCTGGCTAATTATCCAGGATAATTAGTGGATGCTTCTTCAAACAGAACAAATTACAGCAGATGTGACCCTGATAGTTGAGGATCCCTCTTGAGTCTTGAACAGCTGGTATAGCACAGTGGGGAGGAGAGCCTGGCTGGGAGTCCAGAGTCTGTGAGTACAAATCCACGCTCGTGTCTCCTGGGTGTCAAGGGCCAGCTAAAGATCACCCCACAGTGAGTGGCTCAGGGGTTATGTGCCCTGCCACCTGTGCAGCCGTGGGCAAGCTGCATAGTCCCAAGGAGCCCAGTTGCCCCCCAGCTGGCAGTTGCAGACAAGGAAGGGGCTGGCTTGTGCAGCTGTGGCAAGCTGAGCAGGCCCTAGCCAGCTGGGGAGGACTAGCCTCAGAGGGAGGCAATGGGAAACCCCCTCTGAATACCGCTTACCATGAAAACCCTATTCATAGGGAAGCCATAAGTCGGGATCGACTTGAAGGCAGTCCATTTCCATTTTCTTGAGTCTTGACATACCTGCGAAATGACACACTTGCAGTGATGGCTGGTGGCGCCATGTCAGCGGGGCAATGAAATCCGGTCCGGGTTTTAGTCCAAACAAGGCTAGCACCATGGACAGCTCCTTGAAAGTTCAGACTAGAACTCAGAGTGGATTCCACTGCCCCACTGACATGGAGCCACCAGCCCCCACTGCCAAAACCTGTTAAAGTGTGAGAGGTGATACCCTCTAGTTAGGGGGAGGGAGTAGAAAAACAGCTTGGAACCCATTTGCAGTTTGAATTTTGAAAGAATCAGACAGCTAGGAGCTTGAAAAAGCTGCAACTTCCATGGGATGAAGTTGCTTTCCTTGAGGGCTTGCTTCAGTTAGCTGTTACCTGCTATAGAGATAGCTGTTTGCTTCCAAAATGTTCTGCTCTGATTGCTTATATGACATAGCACTGTCCCTGGACCTTCTCACTGCTCAGAAGTGAAGAGCAAATGTATTCAATACAAATACCAAGAACAAAATTTATGTGCCTAACTTTGTTTCAATTGCTGTGAATGACATGTTGAAATAGCCATGTTTTTATGCAAAATATCTATCAACAATTTCTTGTATTTTCCTGAGAAAATGTATGATTTGAACATACATGCACAATTTAAGGCTTACCATGAGGCAAATGAAGGTAGCCACCTCAAATTTGGGGCATCATTATGGACAGCAGAGTGAGAAGCAAGCAGATCTGATCTGAAAGGGGCACAATCCAATAGGAAGATCTCCCATGCAAGATTGTAATGAGAGGGACAGCTGTGCAAGAACACAGACATTGTTGGTGCATGTGAACGCATGTGTGCAAACACATAACAATATCCAGAAATAAAACTGACATTCATAAATTTACATACTGAAAGTGAACACACACACGGGCAAATGAAGAGCTGAGGTGACAAGATGGAAGTCTACTGGTACAAAATATACATTTACAAGCCCGGGAAAATAAGAGGAAGGGAGAGGGGGTTGTATACAAGCAACACACAAAAAGGTTTCAAACACACCAGGGAGCCTCACACATACACACAAATAAAGTTTCACTATGCCCAGTTGAGTTATACCCTGTTCTCACTGTGACTTATATGCTGTTCTTGGGTATTCAATGAGTACCCAATACTTTGCATGGGGGCAGAGACGTATTTGTGCCAGTGATCCCATATGGGTGTGCTCCCCGTGAAATCACCAAGCCATGGTGATTTCCAGAACTGTCGCATCAGCATCTCTTTATATGACCCTGAGCTAATGCCCATTTGAAGGGTAAATGAATTGCCTAATCCTATGACTTGCACAGAGCTTAGCCTAGCTGCAAAAGTACATTCACCCAATTTAATTCACACCCATTAACCTCTAACTGGATATCATTTAGGAGAGGCTAGCCTCTGCTAAATAGCCATTGCCTGAAGCGGCTACCTTGCTCTTTGGCTGCTTCCCAGGGGCCTCCCGCAGCTATCAGGTTAATATTCCAAACCATACAAACGTCACAAAGTGCCACTTCAGGAGAAAGGGAGGCTTGCAGTTCCCAAGAGTAATTCCAAAGGTTACTATGCGGAAGGGTAAGACAGCCAATGGGGGTAGCTGCGATTTTCTGCCCACTGTCAGAATCAGGCATCCAAACTAGGGGAAAAGTGAATGTGCTGTCATGTGGCTTGAGCTCTCTTTGGGGACTCCAAGCACCTTCCACGCCTGCAGCATTATTCAACTACACCAGTGGGCTCAGCAATGATCTGGGATGGCACAATTAAAAGTGACATCTCATGCCTTCGTGGCGCAGAGATCCTCCATGGCGCAGAGTGGTAAGCGGCGGCAACGCAGCCGAAGCTCTGCTCAGGGCGGGAGTTCGATTCCAATGGAAGGAGGAAGTCGAATCTCCAGTAAAAGGGGTCGAGGTCCACTCAGCCTTCCATCCATCCGTGGTCGGTAAAATGAGTACCCGGCATATGCTGGGGGGTAAAGAAAGGCCGGGGAAGGAACTGGCAATCCCACCCCATATATACGGTCTGCCTAGTAAACGTCGCAAGACGTCACCCTAAGAGTCAGAAACGACTCGCACTATAAGTGCGGGGACACCTTTACCTTTTACATGCCATTTCTCTGCACTGACGTTTGCAAGGTCAGGCAGAAGAGTCGTCCCAGTTCAAGCAGGATGTCCTTGCTCTGCCCACCACCCTATGCGGCAAAATCCCCCTATGCTGAACCTGCTCCCAGGCATTACACAACATTCGACAGAGGGTTCAAAGCCTGTGCAGTTGCTCCCCTCTTTGGGGTTTTTAGCTTGGCCCAAGGTATTTTGGCACGTGAGCCAGATCATCCACATAGCACCAGTTCAGCTAAACAAAACAATTTAATAACTGACAAGTTGCTATTGGTCATATGAAACGGTAGCTTCATTCTGCATCGTGGCAGTGCGAGCCATGAGATACATCAGAGCTCCTTTTTATATCTTTACTGTTAGAATGCTATCAAATGATGAGGTTGCATTTTATTTTTATTGATTATTAAACAATATCTAGGCAGTCAATGAATAATAAATACTGGGTAGCTGATTTCTTTTCTGCTCCCATCCTTTCCTTTTCCCCTTCTCCCCTTATATTGTTTTTCACCCTAGTGAAATTGCAGGGCTCAGCATTCCCAGAGTGCAATGGATGAGCCTCATCTTGGGAAAACTACTTTCAAGATCATGGTATCTTCTCCCACCCCCATCTTAATATAAGTGTGTATGAAAATTGAATAAAAAGAAATAAAAAATGCTAAGCACAATCCAGCCAAAGTTGATTTCAATGAGAGAGGCAATTCCAAAAATGTTGACCCATCGAGTTAAATGACGCTTACCCCCCAGTTAAGCGGGTAGAGGTTTGCTGTCTTAATCTCATGCTAAGTTCCCTCACAAAACTTCAAACTGCTATGGCTCAATCATGTCCTATATCTGTTCATTTGTAACCCACCTTTACCCTAAGGAACTCAGGGCACCATATACGGTTCTTCTTTCACCCATTTTATTCTCAAAACACTGCTGTGGCTAATGACTGGCCTTAGAAATAGAGTGTGCTTTTTGGCAGAGTGGAGACTTGAACCTGGTGCCCTTCAGTCTGTTGCTGGACTACAACTCCATCACCTCGACCATTAGGCATAGTGGCTGGAGCTAATGGGAGTTGGAGTCCAACCATATCTGGTTACCCCGCTCTAACTGGTACACCACGCCGTGGTGAATAATGAAGATTCTCATTATTATTTTTAAATTTATATTTAACACTTTTATCCTGCTTTTCTGTCCAATGTGTAAAATGCAGGTATCTCCTAAAAATACACCAAGGACAAAATTAATTCATTGGTTACATGTCTAGTAACATACACAAATTAGCTTTTACCTGCCCTCGGAAAGCAGATGAAGCCAGACTCTTGTCAGGCCACCTTAGGAAGTGAGTTGTACTCTTGTGGCACCTCAAGGGGTCCTGCTAGCAGCAGGTGGAATCTTGAGCAGGCTTTCACCACCACCTCCCCAAAGGGCTAGAGAGTTTGTAAGTGAGAAGGCACTCACTGGTACGGAAGGTCCAGGCTGTAAAGGTGTTTAAGGCTAACCATCAACACTTCGACCCGTGCCCAGAAGATATGAAGCAGTCAGTGCAGCTGACAGAATATTAATTACATGTTCTCAGCAAAAGGAAGTGGTGAGTAGCCACAATGTGCACTAGCTGCAGCTTCAGAACAGTCTTTTAAGGGTATGCCACATACAGCACATTGCAGCAGTCGTCCTTCAAGTTACAAAGCATGATTGACAGTTACCAGGTCACTGTTGGTCAGCTTAGAATTTAAATAATTTTTTAGCAGTTCAGTCTCCTTAACTAGCAAAGGGTACACATTTAAACAGAGCATTCCAGCGTCCTCTGCTCAAATGACTCATATAAACAAGACAAATCAGAGGCTATATTCTTTCTTTTTTCATCCAACTCTCCATGATGTAAGTCAGAGGTGGGGAACCTGTGTGATCCTCCAGATGTTGCAGGACTACAATTCCCATTATCCTGACCATCGGCCATTCTGACTGTGGCTGATGGGAGTTGAGTTCCCCACCATTAGCATAAGTAAAGTAAGTAAAGGGCAGCTTCATCATTTTCCACAGAAGTGCTGCCTAGGAATAACATCAACCTCCCTTCCTTATCTCTTGGGCTACATACATAAGAGCACACCTGAGAACTCACAGAGGCATGTGGTTGGCTACTACTATGTTACTATATATTATATTAGATAGACCCTTTGTCTGATCAGCTGGGGAACAGTTCTTGTTTTCTTAACAGTTAGTTCTGATTGGATGAGAGTGATTTCATCTGCAAATGTCACAGTAAACAAAGGAGCACCAGAGTCTAAATGCTAGGCACATGCATGCCACACCCATTACACACATCTCCCATATGTGCACTCTGGGATGTCTTATGCATACCCTAGACATAATACATGTATGTAACACATCCTCCAGGAATGTTATAACACATGTTATTTCCTACTTGTGAGTAAGCTCTCACAGAGGCACCACAGTCCCCATATGGGGTACCGTTGCCATTTTCCAAATAAGTAAAAGTTGCCACATCCTCTTCTCCCACACTTAATTTCATTGTAAGCCTCACTAAACTCCTCTACTCTCTGAGCAGTGGGAAGTTCCAGGGCAGCTTTTTAATACTTAATACAACATTGCATGTATATATGTAGCACATTTCAAGCATTTAAAATGCTTCACCTGCACTATCTCAGGTTAATTTCCTTGTGAGGAAAGTGTACTAGGAACTGGTGCCTTCTGCAATAAACTGCTTATTCACAACTGCACAGGTGGAACAGGTGAACAGATATTCACAGGCATTACAAGCAACACCACAGGGCTAGAGTTTCTTGTGGCAACCACATGCCAGAGTAGCCATGGACCATGCCAGCTTCCCAATATCAAAAAGTTCCTTCTGCCAGCCAGAAGCCTCTTAGGAATCTTTTTCTAGCAAGCTCATACCCTTCTCTTCTTTACCCACATTCAGACTGCTGATTGCAAAAACTGTTTCCTTCAGCTCCCACCTAGCCAGATAGATATAAAGCTATTCCACAAAAGGAGATTTCCACAAAAGCAGCTACTACTATGATAGGGGCTTTAGAGCCCTTGGCTGAAGATGGTAGAGCTCCCATTCATTTCAAATGGATTGTGCTCTGTGTTAATTTGTGAAGACAGGGGCTCTTCCATGTTTTCTGTCCCAGGCATCAAAAAGTCTTGGTCTATCCTTAGGGCCAGATGCCTCACAAATGCCAGACCTTAGAAGAATCAAGTGGTGCTTTTCTGCCTTGACAGTTTCAGAAACTGTTGGGATATCTGTGCGGTTTCTGCTGCTACCACATGAGCTCACTCCTCACTGCTGTGCTCAGTGGACCCTCTGCTATGTCAGCAATCCCAGAAGAATGCAAATTGCCACTGCCCCTGGAGCCCTGTCCTGAGGAGGCCCTTCTGTGGGGGCATAAACAACATGATTTCCTTTCTTGAGGACAAATGCACGGACATCTCCTTTGGCAATTAACAAACCCCCCCCCCCCAAAAAACCCTAAAACCTTGGACAGAACAACAGTAGATAGTGCTGGGTTCAAATCCCCATTCAGCCAGGATCATACTGGTTAAACAATTAAACAACAACAACCTGCAGCTAAAGATTTGGTTATTTATCTGAAAGGTATAACAGGTAGCAGTCTGTCCTGATGCACAAGGGTCGTTGGCAGAGTGGGCTGAGCCAAGCAGAGCACTTTTATTAACTGCAAGCAGGATAAGGCCTAATAGCAAGCAGCAGTATTTTACTTATGGCAAAACAATAATAAGCCTTAATAATTCCCAGTGCAGGCTGCATGAATATTAACAACAACAACAGTTGTTGCTGCTGTTAAATTTGCATGGCTGCCCATCAAACATACTATACGTGGCTTATAAAGAAGAAACATCAAAGTACAATATTCAGGAAAAAAATACACTGATTAAAACAACAAAAATAAATAGACTAAGAAATCCATTCTAGTGGAGGTACAGAGTAAGCCAATTACAGCTTTGGGCTTCCCTATCTCCAAAGAGAAGTCTCACTCACAACACTGACTCACACAGAAACACAGTGGTGGGCTCTTCTAAGGGCAAGTGATTCAGGCTGCCTATACACCGTACAATTAAAGCACATTTAAAGCACATTTAAAGCATATAATAATAATAATAATAATAATAATAAACTTTTATTTTTGAGTCGCCTATCTGGCCGAGTTAACGGCCACTCTAGGCGACGTACAACATACAATACAATACAATAAAATCAAGAGGACCACAATTCATCTAAAACCCCGCTCTTCAGATTAATGATCACATTAAAACTAACCCACCCCAGAGATCCTATAGGCCTGCCTGAACAACCAGGTCTTCAGGGCCCGGCGGAAACCTATCAGGGAGGGGGCATGGCGAAGGTCGAACGGAAGGGAATTCCAGAGGGTGGGGGCCACAATCGAAAATGCCCTCTCTCTGGTCCGCACCAGTCTCGCTGTTTTAACTGGTGGGACCGAGAGAAGGTCTTGTGTGGCTGATATGGCTTCCCCCCACCCGAAGAATCCTAGAAACTGTACTTTACCCTTGACAGAGCTTGCCCTTGACACAGCACCCTTAACAAACTACATTTCCCAGGATTTTTTTGGGGGGATGCACTTTAAATGTATGATAGACTCTATAAATAAGTCTTTTTGGTGCAAAAGTGAAGAGGCTTCCAGTTTTAACTCAGAAAAAGAACAGTGCCTCAACTACCAGACCTTGGAAAACACTAATATGTGGCCATCTTTCTTTATGAAGGCTAAATAAATGATTAATTAGATGGGAATAGATGATTTAATATATGGTTGCTTATTAATTCCTTTTCATGGAGTCTTGCAGGCCAGCACTTTGCTGAGAGCCTTCCAATAAAAAACTCAGCTAATTCTTGGTCACTGGGACAAGAAAAACTAGTGGTTGGATCATGTTCAGGGCTGGGATCCAGTAGGCCTGGAGCCACAAGTCCAGAGATTATAGAAGTACCACCCATGTTTATAGATTCTGGAGGGGGGGATGTCAGAGATTGAGGGAGAGGGGCCAGACTGAAGGTCATGAGATGCAGCACGGGGTGAGAACATTGTGCAGTGTTACATCCCAGGAGAGCCCGTTATCACTATTTACCCATCTGGTAGCTGGACGCTGGGATTTTTGCACACTTTAGCCAGTCATGTTCTTAGGTTGCATGCTGGGCTGTGCATGCTCTCAGAACTTGGAAGATTACTTTTAAAAAGTAATAAATTACAGTTACAATTATATGGCCCAAAAAGTAGTACTTACTATTACAATTGCTCTGAAAGTAACTGATTACATTTTCTCAAAAGAAATCACTACAATTACATTTCAATTACTTTTTTAAAAAAACACCTACAAGGTGCTGGCCTTGGCTCCTGCACATCAAAGTAGCCTAAGACAACGTTAAATATAAACACACACATACAGAGGTAGGAGAATAATTCTTTTTATCCATAAGCAGGGCCGGCTCGAGACATGCGGGGGCCCTTGGGCATCAGCTTGCCCTGGGCCCCCAGTGGGTGGGTGGGTGTGTGCGCACGCATACGCTCGCACGCATACGCTCGCACGCGTGGCCCCCCCACGCAGCCCCCCCACAGCCCCCTACCTGTCTAGTCTTTACCATTGCCCTTAATGAAAATGGCGGCCGCGGTTTCGCTAAGGGGAATGAAGCCTCCGCCACCATCTTTGTTGATAGCACACGTGCATGCTACGTGTGCACCTCTCTGCCATCAACTAAGATGGCGGCAGTGGCTTCAGTTCCTTAGGGAAGCTGCGGCCGCCATCTTCATTAAGGGCAATGCTAAAAAGCCGGCTTACAGGTAAGTGGGGGGCGTGGGGGGGTGTGGATCACGGAAGGGGAGCGGAGGGCCCCTCAGGGGCCCCCAGGGGATCCTGTAGCTCCAGGGCCCTCGGGCCAGTGCCCAACCTGGCCGCCCTTTAGAACCAGCCCTGTCCATAAGATAACAATGGTGTTCTCTCTGCTGGTAAGGGAGGTGGGGAGGGAGGCAGAGGCCACTACTCAGATCTTTGCACATCAAACCAAATGCCACCCCCTCCCCCTCAGCCAGCAAGCATAATCTCTCTCACTTAACCACCTCCCGGACCCTGCCCTGCCACCAACTAAGGGACACTCACTCAAGCAAACATTTTCCCCTGGGATGCAAAACAGTTAAACAGTAGCCAGAGAGGGTGGTGGAGGCCACTCTGTGTGCCAAGTGCAAACAGTATTCACACACACATACACACACACACACATGTTGTCACCTTTTACCTCCACAGTTCTTTATCTCCATTCTGCTGCTGCCTCCTCCTCCTTCTTTATCCATGTTCTTGCCCTCTGGCTCCTTTTTCCCTCCACTCCATTCTTCACCACCACCATCCATTTTTTTTAACAATTGTTTTCTCCACTAGGAAAGAAGTGGAGCCTGGTATTGTGGAGATGTTGGATGGGAGCACTCAGGAGTAAAGGTGGATGCCCCTGAAGGTTGCAATTCTAAACACACTTACGAAGCTGCAGCTTGTGCAAAATGCAGCAGCCAGATTGGTAACAGGGACCAGACGGTTCGAACATATAAAACCGATTCTGGCCCGCTTGCATTGGCTGCCTGTATGTTTCTGCGCTCGATTCAAAGTGCTGGTTTTGACCTATAAAGCCTTACACGGCTTGGGACCACAATACCTGATGGAACGCTTCTCCCGACACAAACGCACCCGTACACTACGCTCAACATCAAAGGCCCTCCTCCAAGTGCCTACTCCAAGGGAAGCTCATAGAATGGCAACAAGGGAGAGGGCTTTCTCAGTGGTGGCCTCCAAATTATGAAATGATCTCCATGACGAGGTATGCCTGGAGCCAACATTATCTTTTCAGCGCCAGGTCAAGACTTTCCTCTTCTCCCAGGCATTTTAGCATGTGTTTTAAAATTGTTTTTAATTTTTTTTAAATTGTGTTTTAAATTGTTTTTTGTGTTTTAAAATTTGTATGTTTGTTTTTATTGTTTTAATTGCTGTAAACTGCCCAGAGAGCTTCGGCTATGGGGCAGTATATAAATGTAATAAATAAATAAATAAATAAATAAGGGACTAAGCCCCATAGAACTCAACAGGACTTATTTCTGAGTAGATATTGATAGGATTGTGCTGTTGGTAAGGCTTGACTAGGGATCCTCTGCAAATATATCCATATCATAGAATCATAGAATAGTAGAGTTGGAAGGGGCCTCTAAGGTCATCAAGTCCAACCCCCTGCTCAATGCAGGAATCCAAATCAAAGCTTTCCCAACAAATGGCTGTCCAGAGCCCGCTACCTCTCTAGGTAATTGATTCCATTGTCGCATGGCTCTAACAGTTAGGAAGTTTTTCCTGATGTCCAGTCGAAATCTGGCTTCCTGCAACTTGAGCCCATTATTCCGTGTCCTGCACTCTGGGACGATTGATATCAAAGCAGGGTTGGCAACCCCCTGCCTGGAATGGCCTGCCTGCCTTTTAACATGGCACCTCCAAATTTCTTTACAGACTTGACCCTTTACTGCAGAAGATTCTCTACTCTTTCCTGACTACCCTGTGGGCTGCTATAAACTCACTTTGACAGCCAACACAATTCCAGTCAGTAATAACTAACAGAGAGAAAATACACATGGTTTGGTCTACCTTCACAAGCAGTAGATTGAGAACAACAACAGTTGAGGCCACACTTCCCAAATTCTCTTTTACCACTATTGGACAGGAAACAAACTGTCATGCAAATAACAAGGTGCATCATCAGTGGGTTTAAGGGGGTTGAGCTGACCACATGGAACTACTATTGTTGCTTCTATGGTTGTAAGGGAGTAAGGTCAGAGGTAACTGAAATGCAAACAGAAAAACAAAAACAAAAGACAGTGATGATTTCCTAAATGCAATACCATACCAAGCACAACAAGATTCCTATGAGTAAGACAGAAAACTCAGCATCCTACAACCAGTCTGGGCTCCTAACCAAAACTAAAAAAAAATTCTAGTAGCCAAGGTCACAGAAATCCCCATGCAGCACAACCTGACCCAGGGGCTGCAGTTAGTGCAGAATGCTGTGGCACGATTGCTGACATGAGTGAGACCCTGTCAGCACATAATACCTCTACTCTGAAATCTGCACTGGTTGCTGATTAGCTACCAGGCCAAGTTCAAGGTGTGCTTTACATGTTACAGGTTCCAAATAGTACATGTTCTGCTCTTGTAAGAATTTGATCCTTTAGTGTGGCAGTACCTATGCTTTGGAACTCTCTGCCTATTTACATTAGGCAGGCGCTTTCATTGTACTCATTTTCGCACCTGCTAAAAACATCTTTGTTTAGACAAGCCTACCCAGGCACGTAGAAGCCATTATGTTTTTATCTGTTTTTAACTCATTGATGGTTATATTATTTTGAATGTTTTTAAATAATGTCTTTAACTGTTTTGCTAATAATTTCTTTGTCCTAATTCCTTCTATAAATTGCTTTGATGTTTTTTACAATAAAGCTGTATTTAAGTGTTGTAAATAAAATACATAAATAAATTTTGGAGTCTCTTTCCACTTTTATACCGAGTCAGGCCATTTGGTACCATCCAGCTCAGTACTGATGACATGGACTAGCATAGACTCTCCAGGATTCCAGGCAACAGTCTCTTCCAGAGATTGAATTTTGGACTTCTGCATGCAAAGCATGTGCCCTACCACTGAGCTACAGCCCTGTTTAAAAAAGTATCTTTTAAAATTGTTCTTTTCAATTCACTAATGAATGTACAGCATACCAGGGCAGATTCACACCGTGCATTTAAAGCACATTTATCATACATTTGAAGCACATGAATCCCACCACAGAATCCTGGGAACTGTAGTTTGTTAAGGGTGGTGGGAACTATAACTGTGAGGGGGAAACTACACTCCCCAGGATTCTTTGGGGGAAGTCATGTGCTTTAAATGTGAGTTGGATGTACTTTAAATGTATTATGTGGTTCTGCATTACTTCATAAACATTGCCTACCTATACATAATTTTAATTAAATTTTAAAATTGAAATAAGCTACAAAGTTTACTGGGTGACCATGGGCTACGCACGATCTCTCAGACTAATCTGCCCTCAGGGTGAAAACACCACAGGGGGACCATGACCACCCTAAGGAAGAAGGGCACACTTAAAATTTAGAGGAAATAATAATTTGTAAATAATAATTGACAACCATAGTGTGAAAACAGATATATATCAAGACATAGGATGAAGAAATATTTATACAAGCATGAATTTCAAAGACGATTATTATTTCCATAACCTATAAAGATATTTATAGTGCAATCCTATGCATGTTTACTCAGAAGCAAATCCCAAAGTATTCAATGGGCCTTTACTCAGACAAGGAAGCATGCACAGGACTGCAATTCAGTGATGAGGAACTTCACTTACCCAATCCAAAATTCAGACTCATGCCATATTAAGCTGTTTTGCAATTGTTTTATACTTGTTTTATGGTTACTGGATTTTAAATGGCTTTATTTCTTGTTATGAGCTGCCATGGTTTCCAGCCATACCTCACAAGGTTGTTGGAAATATTCTGTACACAAACACTGGAGATGTAAAAATACATACACCCCATATAACAGTTTATTGTCAAAACCAGTTGGCCATTGAATATTTTTTTTTAAGTATTAGTTTCCTGCCAAATAAAAGCAGTGACACCTAAGTAAGCCCTGCCTAAAACTGCTTTAAAAAGGGTTGGATGGGGAGAGAAAGATTTACAACACAATCCTTTTCTGTGTTCACTCAAAAGTCCCACTGATTTTCAGCAAAATCCCAATTCCCAAACATATCTACTCAAAAGTAAGCCCTACTGAATTCAACGGAGTTAGCTCCCACAGAATTAGCATTACAGCTTTACTCACAGAAAAGTTTCATATTGGGAAGTTCTTCAAAACAGGTCATGAATAAGACAAATAAACTGCCCTCTTCAACAGTCCAGTAAAATTTAAACTTGTTTGACTCCTTAATTAGAAAAGGATAGCACTGCAGCATGCACTGGTTGCCAATATGTTTCCGGGCTAGATTCAAAGTGTTGGTATTAACCTATAAAGCCTTATACGGTGCGGGACCACGATACCTTGCGGAACGCCTCTTCCGATATGAACCGGCCCGTGCACTACGTTCTGCTACGAAGGCCCTCCTCCGGGTTCCAACTCACAGGGAGGCCCGGAGGGTGATGACAAGATCTAGGGCCTTCTCAGTGGTGGCCCCCGAACTATGGAACAGTCTCCCTGAGGAAGTACGCCTGGCGCCGACTCTGCTTTCCTTCCGGCGCCAGGTCAAAACCTTCCTATTCTCTGAAGCATTTTAAGTTACATTGATCTAATTTTAAAAATGTTTATTGTATTGTTGATTGTATTTTAATATTATTTTGTTATTCATTGTATTTTTATACTATTTTATGTTCACCGCCCAGAGAGCTATTGCTAGTCGGGCGGTATATAAATTTAATAAATAAATAAAATAAAATAAATAAATATAATAAATGTACACTTTTAAAAAATTATGTTCAAAAATTATTTGAAAAATAAAATGTATAATATGCCATTTTCACAAGTAATTTAAAAAATCCTGTATGTACACTTTTATGCCTACCTTCTGTGATCTTCTGTTGTAGTGCAATCCTATGCATGTATACTCAGAAGCAAGTCTTAATCCTGTACAATCCTGTATAAAGTACTCTTTATGCTGCTGAAACCTATATATTTACTAAACTCCTGCTGTGAGACAAGCAGGAAAAGGAAACTGAGGGCTTAGCTATTGCCTGGCGGGGTCAACATATCTTGTCAATCACAACCCTGACCTCACTTATTGGCTAAACACCTGAAAGGGCAGGAATTAGAGCAGGCAATACTAACAAGAAGTTGGCGGGGGGGCTGACCTTTTGGTTTATATCTTTTGAACCAGATCACCAAGAAACTTTTTTTTAATGAAATATAAGAGTCAGAAGATTAAGGTCACTCACTTGGAGAGGACCCAAAAAAACCCAGAGTCTCTGGGTGAAAACTGGAGACCTAGCAACCCTAATTTCTGGGCATATCCTGATGACATAACTGAAGTGTACTAGGTTCTAGGAAGTAGGCCCAGGCTCAAGCCAGGCTAATTTGAGTTCCTGGAAACTCCACGTATGGACCAAAAATGGACCTGTGCTGTGAGCCACTTCTCATATCCTAGCTTTTGGTACACCTATACTGTACCAGCTTCAAGGTTTTGGGGGTCCTTGGTAGGGTTGCCATATTGCCCGGTTAGCTGGGTTTTACCCAGATTCTTTGTATGCCACCCGGCGCCCGGCTAGCCCCTTAGCTGGCCCGGATTCTCAGCTTTAATTTAACAAAACAATTAAGTTTCTAGGTGGTCCGGTTCTCGAGATATACATTAAAACTTCAGCTGCCCCCCCGACTGTTAAATCTTTCTTTAAACAGTACTGTATACAGTACTATAGCACTTCGTAGCTTTAACCCTGCCTGTTCAGGATTGCAGCTGATCAGTGAAGCCACGATTGTGTTTCAGTTTCATTGACCTGAGGCAGTGTCTAGAAAACGAAATGGTGGTCCCCCCCCCCCGTTTATCTGAAAATCTCATAAATTGGGTAAGTATATACATTTTAGTTTCTTTTCCTCTTGTGTGCAGGAGTCAGATATTGGGCAGTGTTTTGAAAACCTTCCCAGTACTTGCGTTTTGTAAAAGCAATGCTAATCCCATATGCCCAGAGTAAATCCCATTGAATTCAATAGGACTTACTTTTGAGTAGACATGGTTATGAATGTGCTGAAAATCAATGGGACTTTGGAGTGAATGTAAAAAGGAATTGTGTTTGTGTTCTAACTCTTTCTGCCCCCTTCTCCAGTCCTATTTTAAAGCAAGTAGGCAGGGCTTACTTAGGTATTACAGTTTTTATTCTGTAGGAAAGGAATACTGATTTTTTTAAAACTAATACTGATTTTTCTGCAATGACCAACTGGTTTGACAATAAACTATTATATGGGCTGTATGTATTTATACATCTGCAGTGTGTGCGTGTGCGTGTATGAATAATAATAATAATAATAATAATAATAATAATAATAATAATAATAATAATAATAATAAATTTAATTTATGTGTCGCCTATCTGGCCAGTGGCCACTCTAGGCGACGTACATACAATAAATATGGCAGAATACAATACAAAAATACAGTGGAATAATATAAATTATAAGAGCAAACAATACATAATAGGAGGCATTTAAAACAGAAGAATATTAAGCCTCCCCAGAAGTCCCGAAAGCCTGCTGAAAAAGCCAGGTCTTTAAGGCCTTGCGGAACATATTCAGGGAAGTCTTTCTAACAACCCTGTGAGGTAGGGTTGGAAACCAAGGCAGCTCACAACAAGAAATAAAGCCATTTAAAATCCAATAACCATAAAAACAAGTATAAACAGTTGCAAAACAGCGTAAAGTGACATGATTTGGAATATTGGGTTGTGTGAATGAAGTTGCTTATCACTTGAAGTTGCATTTCTGTCCCTGTTTGAGTAAGCCCCACTGAATACACTGGGACTTGCTTCTGAATAAATAAACCTAGGATTGCACTATAAATATCTTTACAGTTTGTGTAAATAATAAATATATTTGATAGTCATGCTTATATAAATATTGCTTCATTTATCATATTTTTGGTTTTTGGTTAGGAATCCTGACTGGTTGTGAGATGCTTAGTTTTCTGCCTTACTCATAGGAATCTTGTTGTGGTTGGTATGGTATTGCATTTAAGAAATCATGGTACAAAATGGCCTGAATCAGTATAAGGCAGATTCCTTGGTTCTTAAAAGTGGGAAGAGACTCAAGGGCAACAGTGACTCCAACATTTATGTATTTTTACTTACAACATTTATATACCGCTTTATTGTAAAAAATCTCAAAGCGGTTTACAGAAAGAATTAAAACAATAAAATTATTGGCAAAAGCGTTAAGGACAGATACTTAAAAACATTCAAAATAATAAAACCAACAATGAGTTAAAAACAGATTTAAAAACACAATAGCTTCCACATGCCTGGAGAGGCTTGCCTCAAGAAAACTGATTTTAGCAGGTGCTGAAAAGAGGCATCTGCCTAATGTCAATAGGCAAGGAGTTCCAAAGCATAGGCGCTGCCACATTACAGGACTGATTTCTTACAAGAGCAGAACTAGTACTATGTGGCACCCATAACATGGAAAGCACAGCTTGAACTTGGCCTGGTAGCAAATCAGCAACCAATGCAGATTTCAGAGCAGAGGTATTATGTGCTGATAGGATCTCACTCATGCCAGCAATTGTGCTGCAGCATTCTGCATTAACTGCAGTCCCCAGGTCAGGTTGTGCTGCATGGGAATTTCTGTGACCTTGGCTGACTGTCTGCTAGGATTTTTTTAGTTTGGGTTTTTGGTTATGAATCCTGACTGGTTGTGGGATGCTGAGTTTTCTGCCTTACTCATAGGAATCTTGTTGTGGTTGGTATGGTATTACATTTAGGAAAGTGATACCTTTTGTGTTTTTTTCCTATTTGCATTTCACTTATCTTTAACCTCTCTCCGTTACAGCCATAGAAGCAACAGCAGCATATGCAAGATAATTAACTCTTATTAGTGATAAGAGCAAGAATTTATAATTATTATTTCAATTAAAACAAGAGGCTTATCAATACTTGAAGAGGACCAGATATTTATTTTCTTTCTGAGCCCAGGACTGGGTCTTTCATGATGCCCGGGGCGGGGGGGGGGAGCAGGAGAGTAGTCGATAAGACAGACATCATGGCATTGGTAATCTAATTAGCAAGGTATGTGTGGGGTTGTTGCGCACTTCCAGGCCCAGTTTCATTTTGAGTATGGCGGTGGAACCTGTGTTGTGGTTGATCAAAGGGAGAAGAAATTTTGAGTTAAGCAAAGCTCTGCTTTTATAAAACCTAAGAAACATACAGATACTTTGAATGTCTGAGTGCCTGCACCAGTGGAATACTGGAGGAACTTGTAAAACTTGCTGCAACAGTATTTAGAACTGAGCATGTGGTGTGAAAGACTCCTTTCCCTAACATTTTGGCTTCTTGTTTTTCTCCACCCACCACATCTTTGAAATATATCGTATATGGTTAACCGTACTGCTGCCCTGACTTACTTTGTTTGTTGCTATTTTGTGTTTTTATTATGTTTTTATATTGATTGTGTATTTTTATTGTTTTTATTATATTTGTAAGCTGTGCTGAGCTCTGTTTTTAGCAGCAGAAGGGCAGGATATAAATCCTCTTAATCAATCAATAAATACTCCATAGTGTTGGAAACTAGAGGCTAGGCATTTAAGGCTGAAAATGTTGCTTTTAAAAAAAAGATTTCTCACATCTTTCTCCAGTTTTTGCTGGTAATTCCTAGGCACAAAAACAAAACAACTGGACAATCCAAATATTAATATGCAAATAATTTACATAATATGCAAATTAGCCTGCCCGGATTTGTGGAACTGGAATATGGCAACCCTAGTTCTTGTGTAAGGCACCCTTAAGCTGGAAGAGGCAAGATGCGCAAGCCAAACACTATCGCATTTTGTCTTTCTGGGTGCTAAGAACGGTTGGTGGCCTTGTTGGACAGGTAGGCCCTTTGTGGTCTTACAGCCCAAGCAAATGCCTGACCAGACCACTCTTTGGAGCAGGCCCTACCACTCTACATCGTGGGCAAGGGGTTCTCAGCTCCTGCTGTTCTGATGCAATTGTAACCTTACCTTCTGAGCGGATTCTGCTAGTTCATCCAGAGCAGCAACAAGGACATGGGTTTCTCCCCCTCTTGCTCTCTAACCCACAGAGATGAGCTAGTCTCACACATCACATGATGTAAAGGAAGTGTTACTATCTAAAAAATGTCAGAGACCAGATAAAGTCCCAGAGAGCAGACAAAGAAATTAACATAGCTAGGCAACATTCCTATTAGGCTGAAATAAAAATCTCACTAATTGCCTCTCCCAAATGCAACCAAATAATCCCAAGGCCAGCCCAATGCTATACCTGCTGCTGAGCATGTATTAAACAAAGCTAATGTCACAAGATCACAGACTTGTATACTGTGTTAATCTGAAACAAACAGACACAAACACACACTTTGGTGCTATTTAGATTCCCTTCTTCCACTTCCTGAAACGTTGTTGGGGAAAGACAGGGAGCCATTTTTTTTACTACACATTTGTTTAACCCACATAATTGTCCATAAACATGATGACTAAAAGATTTAAAGGGCAAATTCATCTATGTTAGGTCATCCGCAATGTGCACCCTGGAAATTCCTACAGATGTGGGTGCACAGGAGTTGGCTGTTCCCTCAATCACACTAGGACAGTGGTCTATAGGCTGTTGCGGTTTCCTTTAAATTTCCATTTCAGCATAGCAGCTACAAACTGGAATGTACTCCCATGATGGAAAGAAACCATAGAGGTGAAACATTACATGATCCTGAGGTTTAAATGTAAACAATATCTTGAGGCAACTTGTGGGGCATGAGGCCACCCTTCCCTTTGACCATCATTGCAATCCTGGGTTGTTTATTTCCTTCACCCAGACCATAAGTACTACATGAAACAGTATTCATGGAATCATGGAATAGTAGAGTTAGAAGTGCCCTATGAGACCATCAAGTCCACCCCCCTGTTCAATGCAGGAATCCAACTTAAAGCATACGTGACAGGTGGCTGTCCAGCTGCCTTTTGAATGCCTCCAGTGTTGGAGACCCCCCAACCTCCCTAGGGAATTGGCTCCATTGTCCTACTGCTCTAACAGAAAGTTTTCCTGATGTTCAGTGGAAATCTGGCTTCCTGTAGGTTGAGCCCATTATACTGTGTCTTGCACTCTGGAACAATTGAGAAGAGATCCTGGCCCTTCTCTGTGGGACAACCTTTCAAGTACTTGAAGAGTACTATCCAGAGCTTGGAAAAGTTACTTTTTGAACTACAACTCCCATCAGCCCCAGCCAACATGGCCACTGGATTGGGCTAATGGGAGTTGTAGTTCAAAAAAGTAACTTTTCCAAGCTCTGGTACTGTCATATTTGTACACCCAGCAAGGGTGCTCCCCCAGATATGGTTTGACTACACCTCCCATCAGCCCCAGCCAGCAAGGAAGGCCACCCTGCTGGAGGGTGACCAGATGGATAGGAGGAGGTCAAAAGTTTCAGCAGGTGCAGCTTTTTTCCTCCCTACACAACAAGCTCCTTCTGCCAAAATTTGGTGCTAGTCATGAGAAACCACTTTGACCAATTTCCTAATCTCTTAAATGAGGGAAGAGGAGTTGCCATTGCCCAGTTTCAATCCAACAGAAAACAAACAAACCAGCATTAGTATTGTGCTTTCATGAACATTGCTTTGGTTTAACTAAAGTTCTTTCTCTTGCCACCACTATGCCACCCTCTCCAAGTCTGTAGGTCAATACCTACCACAGCTACTCTGCCTTTATACCTCTGCGTCTTTTACTTACGTTTGCAGTAGCCAGTACCCAAAATGTGAGCTGTCTCTTCCACGTGTGAGCATCTGCTGTTACAGATGAGAGTGGAGGGAGGGAGGTTCCAGGCAGTTTTCTGTCCCGCTCAGGTCAGAAGCTCAAAGGGACGCCTCTGCATAGTCGGAATGGCAAAGTCAGGCATCTTTCTGCATCTCCAACTTGGCAGGGGCCAACCTGGCTCCGATCTTCTGTGTGTGTGTGTGTGTGTGAGAGAGAGAGAGAGAGAGAGAGAGAGAGGACGGCGATAGGGCAGAAAGCCTTGCCGGAGCTGGTCAGGCCGGTTTGAGTTCAGGGAAAACTGAGAGGCAGACAGACTTGGGCAAAAGGAAGAGAGTTTCCCCACAGGCGGCAAAAGCAATTCCGGGTCCTGGCGCCCTTGAAAACCTCCCCCCCCCCCCACCTTCCTGGGTCAGAGACGTTATCAGCTGTCTAGCTGAATTATTTACCAGCATTCCTAGGCTGCCTTGTTTGCTCACTTGCCCCCCCCCTCGCACTCACACCCCCATCTGCACACACATACACCCATGCGCAAACACATACACACACACCTCCCTATGAGACCATCCTGTAGCCTGATAATTAGGACTTGTGACATCTATCCTGCCTTGCATAAGATGCACTACAGCACGGTCACTCTGGATCCTTAGGATCAAAGCAGCAGCCCCCATGTCATCTTTCCTCTGGGGCTTGGGTGGGAATTTCAGGACTGGGGGGCAAATCCAGCCCTTCGGGGCTCTCTATCCAGCCCATGGGGCTTTCCCTGTCCATGCCCTCTCCGCAGGACACAATCCTCACCGGTTCTGCTGTGCACCCTCCTCAAGTGCTTTCCCTTGCTGGAATGCGTCCTTGAACTGTGATAACACCTCTTTCTGGCTTTGATGGAGGATGACATGTTTGTATAGAAACATCTGACTTTTGTGTGCCTGGTAAGAGTCACATGTATTGTTTTGACCACTTTTGCCTTTGGCCCCACTTATCATTGGCATGTGGCCCCTGGAAGGCTCCCTGTTAAAAAAATGTGGCTCTCAGGCTGAAAAAGATTTCCCCACCCCTGGTCTGGGCTATGGCCAACTCATTGGTACTACACAGTTGGATCTTGTATTCATCTGTGCTCTGGATAGTATTGGAACATGCCTATCAATATCACTTACATTGCTGGGCCCTTTGGCCTCACTTTGCTCTTCTTCTTCTTCTTCTTCTTCTTATTATTATTATTATTACTATTATTACTATTATTACTATTATTACTATTATTACTATTATTACTATTATTATTATTATATTCTGTAGCCATGGCTTATATAACCACCCATATATAACCACCTATTCATTGATCATTTAATTCATATAATTAAGTAGTCTTGGCCCACAAAGGCTTATGCCACAATACTTTTTAAAACAAACTTTTAAGATGGCACTTCAAGAGACTAACATGGTTACTTCTCTGGAACTGGTTCCACACACACCCTTGCAAACATGTATAAGAAAACCCTGGTGGTGTTTTGGGATGGCAGGGGAGGGCAAGAGCAAGCAAAAAGGTGCTTTGGTGAAGGGAGCAGACAAGGAGAGCAGGTGATGCTTCCCCCTTTCCCCAACAGCTGCTTCTCTATTGTCATTCCCCTCAAAGCATTACCAGCCCCTCCCAAAAGTAGTTTTGAGAGTTTTGTTCACATAAATACATGTAACATTTTGTTAGGCCCTCAACCTCTCAGATCAGTCACTGGATATCAGCCTGTAAAAGTCTAGATGAAGCAAGAGAAGAGTTAGCTAAAACTTGTAGTACCCCCTTTCTCTGGAGACCTGTTTGTCACTGCAGGTGTGAATGTGTGGGGATAACAGAACAACTAAATGACTGTTCTGGAAGGACTGTGGCTGCCTTTGCCCTTCTTCAACTGTCTATTTACGTCCAGTATGGCAAAGCTACTACAGTGCAGACGCAAACTTAGGGTTGCCAGTTTTTAAACTAGTCTCTGGAACTGTACCTTAATGGTTTGATCTGTAGCAATTAGTGGGTGAAACATGGAGATAGATCTGTAGGCCATATCTTTATCACCCCACCCCACCCCGCAGACCAACCTTGACAGGACCATCCACTTGTCAAAGTTGGCCTGCTGGGGTGGGGGGAGATATAACCAAGCAGGATTGAACTCCCTGCATATCAGCTGATACACACATGCAGAGAGTTCAGTTCTGTTTTCTGCAGTGTTTGAGTGTGCAGCGAGTTCCCTGTGGGGAACTTGCTCACACACCCAAACCAAGCAGAACCAGCTGATTCGTAAAGAATTTAACCCTGCTTTCCAGCTGCAGGATCCAGCCGTGTTTCTACCTGCCCCACACATCTGATGTCACATCTGACATGGTTTGGGGAAAGCAACCTTGTGGGCCTAATGGGGTGAAATGGTGGGTCAAATCTGGCCCATGGGGGCATTGCAGAGCTTTTTTTTCCTGGCCACATACAGGGTGGGCTGCCCAAGTAGGCTCTTACTAAGGCTCACTGGGTGACTTTGGGCCAGTCACTGCCTCTCAGCCTCAGAGGAAGGCAATGGTAAAACCACCTCTGAATACCGTTTACCATGAAAACCCTATTCATAGGGTCGCCATAAGTCAGGATCGACGTGAAGGCGGTCCATTTCCATTTTCCAAGGTTAATCAAAGCTACATTCCTCCACTCATATTTCCATGAGCCAATCAGGCACAATAGGACTCTTGTCCAATCTATAACCTGGGAAGAGTAACTACATCTCTTTCCTTCTAAGATATCATGTTGTGGATCCTATGCTGATACAATAACACTGTCTTTTTTGAGGTATAGTAAAGCGAAGCCTCACTCCAGAAGCTTTATCTATTAAATGATCTGTTATCCTAGATATGCAAAAGCAGGTCACTTACAGTCCGGAGAGGGAGACTTAAGTCTCATTCCTAGTCTAAATGTATGGCAGAATGGAGGTGATAATGTACTGCACCACTTCAGACTACAACTGGGAGGCCACATTTAACGTTCATCTTTTTAAAAAAATTCCAGTAAATATAAAACAAGCATACAGGCAAAGGAAACTTAAATGGGAAGTATTCAGAACTTGTATCATCTACTTATCGTCTGAAGTGGTACAGGGCTCTTCTTCCTTATTCTCACCTCATTCAGCTGAATGTGTAGATCTGGTTTCAGACACTCATGATGGCAAGGGTATAGCAAGAAAACCAACATGGATTGAACATTGGACATGGACTTGGTAAAATCTGGTTTAACATCCCTGCTCAACCATAATGCTTACTAGGTGGCCTTGGGTCAGTCACCCTTGTAACTTAACCTACCTTACAGGTCTGTTATTGGGGTGACTACTTATGCATCCCCCCAACGGATACATATTTACATAAAATTAATCTGCTAATTTAAACATACAGACACAAATTTAGAAACAATTACTATAATCTAAACAGAAATACATCTGAATAAAGTGGGGAAGACTGTGACCAGGACTCACAGTCTCAAATGCTCACAAGCTCAATTGCTGCCCAGGTGCTAACTGTTGATAAACAACCTCCCCCCTCACCTCTTGCTTTCCCTACTTTTGGATTTTATAATTAAACCAGAGTTGGCTGGACAACCTTTCAGACATAGAGGATTGTCCTCTGTAAAGTAGGACACCCTAGTTGTGAGAATAAAACAGGGTAACTCCCATATGTAATATATGATGTCCCAAGCTCCTTAGTGAGATACCAATGTGGTAAATAAATAGGTTTTTAGTATCCTGGCCTTAATCCATAGTAGCTAAAGGTTAGGGGAATCTGGTTGCTTTGAGATTAGTTTACGGAGCATTCATTCTGAATTATTGTGGGGAGGCTATATGATATTGCATCAAGCAAAATTTACCCCACACTTTTCAGTGCATTTTCTTCATTGCAAAAAGTCTCATTTATTTGGGAAGTGGGGTTATTGTACAAGTGCATTAATCAACTTTAATTATGCAACCTGAATTTACCGGTTTATGATTGAATCCCAACCGAAAATTGCAATAGTCTGGAAGTGCCCTCTGTTACAGGAACATCCCATTCTGCTTGATCAGTGCTTCAGTGCTAAACTGGGGGCAAAGGAAATGGCTGAATGTTGTGCCCCATTCATTGCTCTGTGTGGACGGTCCTTTTCACTGTTGACTCCATAAGTAAGTTCCCTATTGGGCCAACTAACAGGGATTGGTAGAGATGCTCAGAATTGCCACTTCCCCCCCCCTTTTTTTAACAGACTTTCCTCTTCTCCCAGGCATTTTAGCATGTGTTTTTTAAATTGTTTTAAATTTTTTAAATTGTGTTTGAAATTGTTTTTAAAAGATGTGTTTTAAATTTATATATCTGTTTTTTGGTGTTTTTAGTTGCTGTAAACCACCCAGAGAGCTTCGGCTATGGGGCGGTATACAAATACAATAAATAAATAAGATAAATAAATAACAGGTTTTAACATGAACAGCAGTCTGGAAAATGGAAACATATCCTGGAGATAAAAAGTGATAGCAAAATATTCACCTGCTACATTTGTGTGTATGCTCCTGTCACAGGCCCAGTTGTTGTTTTTTAAGGGGTGTGTGTGGAAACACTATAGGTTAGATGCACTGAGTCTGTACATCTAACATCGCCACTTCCATACAGAATATCCTTCGAGATGAGCCTTTAGCCTTCACGAA
Source organism: Rhineura floridana (assembly GCF_030035675.1). Taxonomy (NCBI): domain Eukaryota; kingdom Metazoa; phylum Chordata; class Lepidosauria; order Squamata; family Rhineuridae; genus Rhineura; species Rhineura floridana. The sequence continues at coordinate 3,299,850 of NC_084482.1, forward strand.
CATTACGCCCTCCAGACGTTTTGGACTACAATTCCCATCAGTCCCAAATAGCATGGGCATGCTGTTTGGGGCTGATGAAAGTTGTTGTAAAAACATCTGGATGGCACCATGTTGGCATGAAGCTAGTGGCAGCTTCATTTCTTACATTCAGCATTTTACTTCTACACCCTGATGTAAAACTGGACTGTATTAGTATCAGAAAGACAATCTCGTCATTTAACATCTGTAAGCCTAGACAGAGATGGTGTTTCCTAAAGTATAGTTTATTAGGGTTTTTCATATTATTACAATAAAATTATAACTGCTTATGTACAAATGTTTTATCTACCTAGAGAGGTAGCTGGGCTCCAGCATGTAAATTAGTTGGCACGTGGTGTAGTAGAGGCCACAGTGTTGGGCTTAGATGTGGGGAAACATACTTCAAAGCCTAGCTGGCCGTGAAGCAGCTTTGGTTGGTCCCTTTCTGCCAACCTATCCTTAGGCTCTAAGGCTTAGGGGAAGGGACACAGCTCCGTGCTACAGCACAAGTTTTTGCATGCGAGAGGTCTCAGGTTCAGTGTCTGGCACCCCCTGACAGGGCTTGGATGGACCCCTGCCTAAAACTCAGTGGAGAATGCTGCCAGCCAAAATAAGGATCTAGAGGGACCAACAGCATGGTCTGGTATACGATACATTGCTATGTTTTACCTTGCAGAATTGCTCTAAGGCTGAAAAACTCTGAGCTCTCCAGAGCAAATATGAGATGTAAATGCAACACATGATTACTCTCAAAAATATCTCAAAGAGTTGCCATCCACGAGGTCTGAAGGCTCTGGCCCATGAAAGTGAACAGAACAAAGTATTTCATCATATGTGTTGCAGCTAACAGTGCTAGACCAGAATAACTCTCGCATCTGGTAGAGGAACTGTCAGGAGCATTTCTGATTAGTGCTGTTGCAGCCCCTGCTGGCAAGCAAATATAGTAACTCCTTTCTGGTCTCCTGCAGCTTCCTCCCTGCCACATTTCTATTATTGGCTGCTTTCCCTTCTTTATTAAATCCCAGTGTCCTTGTGGCATCCCCATATTTCAGCATTGCCACAACAGACATGTTCTTCATCCATATATGCATGTTGCTCCCTACCTAAGTGCTTTTAATTTGCAAAGTGCTTTTACAATTGCTCTAATTTCCATTTCACAGATGGAAAAAGTAAGAAAGAGGGATATAGGCTTGCCAAAGGCAGGCATTAATCCACAGCAGAGAGAGGTTTAAATCCAGATTTTCCACATCAAAATACAGCTCTTTGACCATTAGAACACACTGGCTCCAACCCTGGAATTTTACTCTCTAGCACTGCCATCAGCTTTTCTTTTGTCTAGCTGAGTTCACTGTATGTAAGCCACCAGGCTTACATAGACTGTGCTATTTTCCTCTTTCCAACCTGCAACTTAATACCTAGATTTCCTTCCTAAATGCCCTGAGCCCTAGGGAATGGGTGGGACAGAAATTTTAATAAATACATACAGTAAATCAAATTTGTGTTGAAGTCTTCATGCAGTCTGATTTCTTTGTATTTTTGGATCAACATACTGCCAGATAAAAGTTTCTCTAGTTCTGTTTTTCTCCTCTTAATTTAATTACTTTCCCCTCTTTAATGGCAGTATTTTGTCATTACATTTACCTTTACCTTATGTAAATGATTAAAAAGGAATGCCTTTGTGTTCAGATGTCCATTACCTGTTGCTTTCACTAGGACTTAAAAGTTTGGTCTGACTGGTCTCAACAGAGCTTAGTCCTGAAACTAGTTTTCAGCTTTCTGGCTGAGACCTGGAACATGTGAAGTAAATGATAGCACCTTTGAACATGTGCAGAGTACCTTTACTTCTGAGTAATGATAACCAGTTCTCATATATCTGTTGGCATGTGTGCGTTGTTGTGTGAAACAGCATACATTACGTTGGAGTTAAGTTGAGCAAGAAGACTTCTTCAGAGCATGTTAAGAGTCTTTATTGCAAGACATTAAGGCCAGAGGCTTAAGAGTAAATACATGTAGAGATTCTTCAGTCACCCCCCTTCTGGTACATCTCTCTCCATAGATAAACACAAAAGATAGCCTCTCAGCTCAGAGGCATAATTCAGAAGAACAACAACTCATAGACTCTGTTAGAACTTTCCCAGTCGCTATCAGATGGCTACCATAGCAACGACCTTGGCAGTCCGTTCCCAGACAGAGCATAGACATAACTCCCCCTTAACCACAGTTACGTCTTCACACTTGCAGGCTTCATGGAAAACTACTAGAGACAGTAATGCCTACTGGTCACCAGCCCAACAGTTTCCCTTTTTTCCATTAAGACTGCAAAATACACATGAAATACATCTCCATAATACATAGTCATACAGTCATACATTTCAGTACATTGCATTTTCAGTTCAGTACAGTTCAAAACTTTATTCACTCAAACTTTGGTTCATTCCAAGCCTTGTCACCAGTTTGCCAAATTTCTCCTCATACAAAGGCTTGGTCATTATGTCAGCCACCATGTTGTTGGTGTCACAAAATTTTAGGTTAACAAACCCCTGCTGCACACAATCCCTTACGTGAAAGTATCTGACACTAATATGTTTTGTTCTCTTGGTATGAGCTTCTGATGTGGCTATCTTAATGCAGGTCTGATTGTCTTCATATACAGTAATCGAAAATTGCATATCAATGCCTATCTCCTGCATGAGCATTGCGAACCATTGTAGCTCATTACAGGCCTGTGACAGGGCCACATACTCGGCTTCTGCACTTGATGTTGCAACCACATTTTGTTTCTTGCTGCTCCAGTCAATGCATGACCCGTGCCACATCACAACTATGCCAGAGGTTGACTTACGACTGCTCAGCTCCCCTGCATGATCTGCATCCACAAAACATTCAAGACCTCCTGTCTTTGCTCCTGACAAAACCAGACCCTTTGTCTTCGTGCCTTTCAGATAACGCACTATCCTTTTAATCCCTTGCCAGTCAGCCTCTGAAGGATGCTCTACCTTCCGGCTTAAAATACTGACTGCATTACATATGTCTGGGCGAGACACCTTCACCAAATATTGCAATTTCCCTATTATGCGCCTGTACTTCTCAGGATCTGTACAAGGCGTCTCCTGCACATTCTGTTGGAAAGCCACAACCATTGGAGTCTTCACAACATTGCATTCTGTCATGTTGCATTCTTCTATGATCTGATTTATTTTACTTTCCTGACTCAATGTTATGCTTCCGTCTTCTGCACGCACAATATCCGTGCCTAAATAGTGTGTGACAGGCCCCAAATTCTTTGTGTCCACCTGCCTGCTCAGTTGCTCCCTTTGATCCCAAGGTTTTTCTGCAACTTTAATGCTTCTACTCAGAATTAACTGCTGTGTTTCTGGACTAGGTGCCAGTTTGCCACTTCTCTTTCCCTGTGGCTTGCGAACCCCGTTACGTTGCACTTTCACAGGCATTAGCCTGACTGCATTACATGAATACTGTGGCTGTGTGCTTTTAACAGCTGTCTTCTTACAGCTCTGGCGGTCATTCCCTTTCCGCCCCATTAAACTCAAGGCATTAGCACACTTCACACCCACGGTCATTTTAAACTGCCCTTGTGTCATGAAACCCTGATAGACAACATTTTCTCCTCTTTGCACCCAACATTTTCCTTTATCAAACCAGACTGAAAATTGACAACTCACCAGTTTTCTCACAGATAAAATATTATGAGCCAATCCTGGAATAAACAAACATTCTGACATTAGTCCAAGCTTGTCAAATTTCACCAGACCACGTGCTTTTACGGATTTCCGTGATCCATCAGCAAGTAAAACAAAGGCTTTCACTTCTTCTGAAACGTAAAACAAACGTCTGTCTTTAATTAATATATGGCTTGCTCCGCTGTCGACAATAAAGTTAATTTGTTCCAAGTCTTTAGACTTCTGTTTACAAACAAAGTTCACACATCCCTGCTTCAAGCCTCCGTCCCTGGAGTTTCGCTTGACTGGACAACCTTTACGGAGATGCCCACGGGCCCCACAGGCAAAACAAGACTTCAGCCGCTGCTGCTCCCGCTTGTTTTCCTGTCTGCTTTCGGCAGCCTGCTCCGGTTCGGCACATTTCTCCTCCTTGTTTCTGACAGCTTCCACCGGCTGGGCTCTCTGCGCCTCCTGCCTCCTCTGCCTTTCCTGGGACAAATCCTGCAACGCGTCCCACATCTGTTTAGCCGACGGCTCATCTCTCACACACATCAGTTGAGAATCCGATAGAGCCAAGATTATAAACGCCTGCGCCCTCTGGTCTCGATGCTTCCAGGCCGCGGTCAATACCGCCGGGGGGTTTTCTTCAATCACGTCCCATAAATCCTCATCAGCAAAGCCCTCATCCTCGGCTTCCAGCTGGCAAAATTCTTCTCATTAAGTCGTTCCATCGGCAAGCCTCCCCCAGACAGGTTTACAGCCGTGTTGCTCACCTCCGTCTGGTTCAATCAATCAAGCTGCCCTCTCTGGAACTCCGTCTGCCGTTCAGACCAGCAACTTACTCCGGTATAATGCGCTGTGGAGCGGAACCATCGTCTGCTACCACTGTTGGCATGTGTGCGTTGTTGTGTGAAACAGCATACATTACGTTGGAGTTAAGTTGAGCAAGAAGACTTCTTCAGAGCATGTTAAGAGTCTTTATTGCAAGACATTAAGGCCAGAGGCTTAAGAGTAAATACATGTAGAGATTCTTCAGTCACCCCCCTTCTGGTACATCTCTCTCCATAGATAAACACAAAAGACAGCCTCTCAGCTCAGAGGCATAATTCAGAAGAACAACAACTCATAGACTCTGTTAGAACTTTCCCAGTCGCTATCAGATGGCTACCATAGCAACGACCCTGGCAGTCCGTTCCCAGACAGAGCATAGACATAACTCCCCCTTAACCACAGTTACGTCTTCACACTTGCAGGCTTCATGGAAAACTACTAGAGACAGTAATGCCTACTGGTCACTAGCCCAACAATATCTGGGACCAAAGAGAAGACCTTCCATGTCAAGGGCTGTAAGACTGAATCCCTGACAGCATTTTTTCTTTTTTAAAAATTAAACACTTGGCCACCAAACTGCTAATTGTTATTTTTAATCATTAAAAGCTCATTTGCCTAAGGAGCCTGTGATGCTTTGAGGTTCTGCCTCTTCATTAATAGGTCATCCTGGATGCTTTCCATCTCTTCCCCAAGGAATATTAATCAGCTTAGGACTCTAAGACGACTGTGTACCAAACACCAGCCCAGCAAGGCAGGGCTGGCGATTAGCAAGGCAGAAACAGATGTACATTCTTCTTTATTGACTTGAAAACGGTGTTGAAGTAGGGGAGAGAGAATCCATCATCTATTCAGTAGGCATGATCTGCCCAAGATGTAGCTCCCCCCCATTACATTACATGATCCAACAGAGGTGCTCTGGGGATGCTGGGTAACAATGCTCTGATCATGCGTGAGAGTTGGTTAGAGGTATCATATGTATAAAAACATTTTTTTAATACAGGATTTTTTTTTAATAAAAAGGGTGTATCCTAGATACAGGGATGCTCCCCTTTTGCACTGGGTACATAGTCCTGGCCAGGATTGTAATATGTACATGTGCTTTGGCACAGAGATCTTTTTGCTCTCAAAGCATAGAGAATACTTTCTCCTACTTAAAATTAACTAAAGGCTTCTGATCACTATAAGCCTTGTACCCTGTTCTGTGCCTATTAGCATAAGTGATAAGTTGTTAGCCTGCTGTTCTGCTTTTATTTTTCTATGTGTCCGATATGTATGTGTTCTCTCTCCCTCTTCCTCTCCCCCAGCATACTTTTCTTGGCTTAATAATATGCATGAGTATTGTCCTTGGTGATTCAAGGACTAGGATGATGCTAGTCAAATGTAGGAAGAGCAGTTTTTTCTTTACTCAGGGAACCAGTTAACCTAGAGGAAGATTGCGACCAAATTCAACCAGAATATAGATGTTCTTTTAAACAATTTTATGTTGAGAAGCTTCTCCAGAGGAAGAACATGTATATTAATATGTATTAGAATATTTGGAAACCAGCTTGTTAATAAAAAAATCTTATCTGGTTGTGCCTTTGGATCTCTTTGCTCTGTGGTGTGATGCAGCCCTTTCTGGCTGCAGAGGAAAGTTAAAACAATAAAACAGAACAAAAGGTATAGCTATTGCTAGTCCAGATTGTACTATTAGGGTAGAACTAGGGTTGCCAGGTCAGAAGCATCCCAAACCCTGAGATTTCAGGGGCAGGCCCTAGTGATGTCATGGGGTGGGAGCTAGTGATGTCACAGGGGCAGGCTTGAGTGATGTCATTAAGCATGATACATTATAAGCATCAGCCACAGTTGCTTGGAGCATGCAATTCAACAAAAAACATTTCTCTGATTGGAGATTTAGATAGAAATCTTTGCTAAAAATGGAGCCTGGGTAGGAAACATTTAATCTAGCCTACTTGCTTCTGGCAGTGCCCTCAGGCCAGGCCAGTCACCAGAAGGCCACTGTAGGAAGAAAATAGCCTAATGTTGTGGAGATGTCAGATGGGAGTACTCAGGAGTAAAGATGGATACCCCTGAATGCTGCAATTATAAACACACACATATAAGGGACTAAGCCCCATAGAACACAATAGGACTTCTGAGTAGCTATGGCTTGGTCTGTGCTATTGGTAAAGCTTGACTAGGGATCCTCTGCAAATATATCCATATCAAGGCAGGGTTGGCAACCCCCTGCCTGGAATGCCCTGCCCCTACCTTTTAACATGGCTACTCCAAATTTCTTTACAGATTTGGCCCTTCAGAAAGGGTTTTGAGAAATGAGTAAGAGTAAAGAGATTCTCTACCCTTTTCTGTCTACCTGTGGGCTGCTATAAACTCACTTTGACAGCCAACACAATTCCAGTGAATAATAACTGACAGAGAGAAAACACACATGGTTTGGTCTACCTTCACCAGCAGCAGCTTGGGAACAACAGCAATTGCAGCCACATTGCCCAGTGTATGAATTCTCTTTTACCACTATTGGGGAAGAAACAAATAATCATGCAACCAACAAGGTGCATCATCAGTGGGTTTAAGAGGGTTGAGGTGAGTGCATGGAACCACTGTTGTTGCTTCTATGGATGTAAGAGGGTGAGGTTAAAGGTAAATGAAATAAATATAGAAAAAGAAAAACAAAAGACAGTGATGATTTCCTAAATTCGATACCATACCAACAACAGCAGGATTCCTATAAGTAAGGCAGAAAGCATCCCACAGCCAGTCAGGATTCTTAACCAAAAATTAAAACTAAAAACATCCTGGCAGCCAGTCAGCCAAGGTCACAGAAATCCCCATGCAGCACAACCTGACCCGAGGGCTGCAGTTAGTGCAGAATACTGTGGCATGATTGCTGACAAGAGTGAGACCCTATCAGCACATAATATCTCTGCTCTGAAATCTGCATTGGTTGCTGATTTGCTACCAGGCCAAGTTCAAGCTGTGCTTTCCATGTTATGGGTGCCACATAGTACTTGTTCTGCTCTTGTAAGAAATCAATCCTTTAGTGTGGCAGCACCAATGCTTTGGAACTCCCTGCCTACTGACATTAGGCACATGCATTCATTGTACCTTTTTTGGCATCTGCTAAGAACATTTTTCTACAGGCAAGCCTTCCTAGGTATGTAGAAGCTATTGTGTTTTTTATCTGTTTTTAACTCATTGTTGGTTTTACTATTCTGAATGTTTTTAAATACCTGTCTTTTGCTGTTCTTGCCAATAATTTCTTTGTTTTAATTCCTTCTGTAAATGGATTAGAGATTTTTTACAATAAAGCTGTATATAAATTTTGTAAATATACATAAATATATTTTGCAATCACTATGGCCCTTGGGTCTCTTTCCACTTTAGGAACGAAGGAATCTGCCTTATATTGACTTAGGGCATGTGATACCATCTAGCTCAGTACTGATGGCATGGACTAGCATTGGCTTTCCAGGATTCCAGGCAATAGTCTTTTCCAGAAATTGAATTTTGGACCTTTGCATGCAGGCCGGGCCTGGCATGAGGTCTTCTGTATCTTTAAAAGTTGTGCAGGGGGAAGGGAGAATTCCAGCTTGTGGTTTTTCCCATTACAATGTTGCAAGAACACCTGTACTTGGCCGACTTTCTCTTCTCCTAAAGATACAGGATCACTCTCAGGTCCTGAACCTGGTACACACCCCATATAATAGTTTATTGTCAAAACCAGTTGGTCATTGCAACACAATTTTTTAAAAATAAAATCAGTATTAGTTTCCTATATAATAAAAGCAGTGATACCTAAGTAAGCCCTGCCTAATTGCTTTGAAAAATAGGATTGGAGAAGGTGAGAAAGATTTACAATGCAAACACAATTCTTTGCTATGTTCACTCACAATCCTAACCATGTCTATTCAAAAGTAAGTCCTATTGAATTTAGTGGGGTTTACTATGGGTATGTGAGATTAGCATTGCAGTTTTACTCCCAGAAAAGTGAGTATTGGATTAAAGCTTCATATTGAAAACACTGCCCTCTTCAACAGCCCAAGAAAATTTAAACTTGTTTGACTCCGGCATACAAGAGAGAAAAATACTTTTGCTACTGCTGAAAGCTATATACTTACTCAATTTATGAGATTTTCAGATAAGCAATGGCCTTGCAATGGGGTCTAGCGATTGTCTGGAAGTCAACAAATTCCTTGTCAATCACAACCCTGACTTCATTTATTGGCTTCAAACCTGAAAGAGAGGGGTTAGAGCAGCCAGCTATGAGCTCATTTAACAGAAGTTGTGGGGGTGTGACATTTTGTTGTATATCACTTGAACCAGACCACCTAGAAACTTAATTTTTAAAAAAATGAAAGTGGAGATTAAGGGCTTATCCAAATGGAGTGGGATAATCCACGGTTTCCATATTTGGTTTGTCATCTGATAGTCCTCACTTTGCCTTTTAGTTCACTCTTTCCCAATTAAAAAAAAAACTTTTTTGCACCCGCACCCGCAGCGGTAAGACCTCTACATTCTTTTCACTTTTTCCAAGCTCCGCCTCTAAAACCTCCCCCTATCAACCAATTGGTCAGCAAAAAATTACGTGTGCTCCTCTCCCCCTTTGCAACGAAGCACAATATGGCTGTAAAGGAGTTCTCGCCTCAGAAGGAAAGGCTGCTGGTCGGTTTCACACCTGCCTTGTTTGTATTTGCAATATTATGCTTAAACGAATGTATGCTTTTCTGCATTTATTGATATTTAAGGAGATACACACGCTGGCAATTGCACTTATTTCTCCAAAAAAGCAAGAAACGTGTCCCCTCCTTCTCCCTTTCCTTCCCACGGAGAATGAAATTGACAAAGCTTTCCGGAGCAGGCGTGAAACCAAGCAGCAGCCCTTTTCTTGTTTGTATTTGCGATATTACACTTAAACGAATGTATGCTTTTCTGATTTGAAGCAAAAACCCCAGCAAGTACAATGAAATTGACAAAGCTTTCCAGAGGCAGGCTGAAACCGACCATCCCCCCTTTTTCGCTTGCTGTGCATTGCAGATCTCACCCAGAGCGGCCGCCCAGTTTGCAAGCTGGCAAATAATAAAATGCATCTGCGCAGTAGTTGCAGACCCCTCTCCCAACACCCCACCATTGCGATTATTGGTTCAATTTTCCCAGGCTTATTCTCGCACATGCGCAAAAGTGCAGATACGTGATTGGCTGGAATGAGGAGAAGGGGCAAGGGGAAACGCCCAAGAACTGCCCATCAGCTGTAAAGTCCACAGTATTGCATCCTAACTCCTGAAGGCACAGCAGATGATTCTCGATTTTAAACAGCAAATCGCATTTTTGCCGGTATTGCAAGGAGTGGATTTAACCCGTGAAAATGTGTAACAGCGCGAGACGTAATTTGGATGACCAAAAAATAATGAACACACATAGCGGGCATGTCACACATTTTGCAGCCATCTGGATGAGCCCTAAGGTAACCTAGAGATCTGTAGAGGACCCCAAAAATCCGGAGTCTATAGGCAAAAACTGGAGACCTGGAAACCCTAATAGAAACACACTCACTATTCTGCCAGTTCCATTGCATCTGCACATCATTCTTCAGAAAATGGGGGCACACAACGCTAGTCAAACCCCACCCCTTTCATACTGTAAAACCTGATGGGATCAGCTCCAGTGCATTTTTTAAAAAAATTCACTTCAAAGAGATTTTCCAAGTGATTGGCATATCAAGCTGTTCCTCCTCCAGGTGTAGTCAATGGAAGCGCTTTGCTGTAGGCGACTAGCATATTCACAGCCTTAGAGGTACAGACCCTTTGCATACTAACCAGTATGGCGGCTAGCATTGAACTCAACAGATAAAAAGATCCTGAAACCAGATTTCCTGCAAACCTTTTGATTTGATCAAATGGGAAAACTCCCAGTTTCTTATGTTTTAATAATATGAAATTAATTGCCAGGGGATATCACGACAGCCACAATTATGAGTGATGCTAAATGTGTCATTTGAATTTGTGCTGCTGGTTTTTGTTTTTAAGAAGAAATAGCAGGCATGGGAGAACTCTTCCTGTACACCACAGTCCCAGTCCTGCTCACCCATGTTTGGTGTTCTTACTTAAAAAAAAATATCATAACGCAGTTTCAAATGATGTGTTTATAGATGGCTTTAGAAAGGGGACTGGGCAGATTTTGGAGCATAAATCTGTTAATACTTATTAGCTTTGACATTATTCCAGGGCAAATTCTTTTGACTATCAGTTATTGAGGAGCCAGTGTGGTGTAGTGCTAAGCTGTTGGACTACTCCCTGGGAGACCAGGGTTCGAATCCCCACACAGCCATGAAGCTCACTTGGTGACCTTGGGCCAGTCACTGCCTCTCAGCCTCAGAGGGAGGCAATGGTAAACCCCCTCTGAATACTGCTTACCACCAGGGCCGGATTATCCATTAGGCTTAGTAGGCTGAAGCCTAGGGGCCCGGAGCTCTTGGGGGCCTGTGCATAAGCTAAAAAAAATTATACTTACCTTTTTCTCTGCTTTTTTTTGCAGTTTGCCATCAACCAAGATGGCGGCAGAGGCTTCAGCCCCTTAGGGAAACCTTGATGGCAAACGTGCGCACAGCCACAAAAAAAGGAGAAAGGTAGGTGAAGCGGGGGGATGGGACGGGACGGGACGGCAGGTGGCTCAGAAGCTCCTGTCCTGCGATCGCTCCTGCGGCTGTTTCCGCGGATTGTGGAGGGGCCCAGGGCACGCTGGTGCCCAAGGGCCCCGTCATGCCTGGAGCTGGCCATGAGAAAAATATTGCCTAAGAGGAGAAGGGCCCCCCAAACACCAATCAGCCTAGGGGCCCTCCTCAGCTTAATCCGGCCTTGCTTAGCACGAAAACCCTATTCACAGGGTCGCCATAAGTCAGGATCAACTTCAAGGCAGTCCATTTCCATTTGTTGAGGAGCAAACAGCAGGGGAGGGCTATTTCCTCCTGTAATTATCCGGCCACCACCAAAGGAGACTTACTGGATCTGGTGAAGTCAGGCTCTTGTTACATTTTTATGCTCCCCCTTTTGTGAATTGCTGTATGGGGGTCCCTTTGTATTCTCTCCCAAACTCAGTGCATCAATGCAACCTAGACTTTTCTTGATTTTGTCCCAGTGCACACACACCCTAGCCTACTGCAGACAGGCTGCTACCCAAAACCTTGGACATGCATGCTTAGAGTAGCCAGATATCCTGCTTTATAGAGGTCAATCCTCTATTTCAGTGGTTCCCAACCTGGGGTCCGGGACCCCGAGGGGGGCCGCGAAGTAATCCAGAGTGTGCTGTGAACAGTAAAGAAATGAATTATTTATTAATTTTTCTAAAAAAAGTCTTCACTCCCTCTACACTGTCTGCTTCCCACTGCCGCTGCAGATGACACCTCCCCCTTGCTCCAAACGAGAGGGGAGGCCTTTTGCTGAAGCGCCAGAGCGTCTTTCAGGCTCACTAAGGGCAGGCATCTGCCTATAAAATACATGGCAGATACCAAAGGAGGCTGAGGGTGGAGCTACCAGGAAAAAGAGGGGATTACTATCACTGGTTCCCATCTCCTTGCACTGACACTACTGGCAACGCCCTTGCTTAGAATGAGAGGAGAGGGCTTTTTGTGAAGCAAAAGAAGCAAGCCTGCAAAGAAAGGCTGCTTTCCCCCTTCCTTCCTGGCAGCCAGCCTGCCTCCCAGGGGGGAGGGGGTCACAATTTCCCCCCCAGCTTATAAAGGGGGTCCCGTGTGCTCATAAAGGCTGGGAACCACTGCTCTGTTTGAAGGGCTGTCAGAGAACATCCCTCTATTTGACAAGCTGTCTGGTTTAAAGGCAGAGCTTGGAAGATTACTTTTAAAAAGTAATACATTACAGTTACTGTTACAATTACAATTGCTCTGAAAGTAACTGATTACTTTTTCTCAAAAGCAATCACTATAATTACATTTCAGTTACTTTAAAAAAATGCCTACAAGGTACTGGCCTTGGCTCCTGCACATTAAAGTAGCCTAAGACAACATTAAAAATAAACGCACACATACAGAGGTAGGAGAATAATTCTTTTTATCCGTAAGATAGCTATGGTGGTCACTCTGCTGGTAAGGGAGGTGGGGAGGGAGGCAGAGGCCACTACTCAGATCTTTGCACGTCAAACCAAGTGCCACCCCCCTCAGCCAGCAAGCATAATCTCTCTCACTTAACCACCTCCCAGACCCTGCCCTGCCACCAACTAAGGGACACCCACCCAAGCAAACATTTCCCCCTGAGATGCAAAAAAGTTAAAATACTGCAAATGCAGCACAGTAGCCAGAGAGGATGGTGGAGGCCACTTTGTGTGCCAAGTGCAAACCAAACATAGTATACACACAAACGTCATCTTTCACCTCTACAGTTCTTTATCTCCATTCTGCTGCTGCCTCCTTCTCCTTCTTTATCCATGTTCCTGCCCTCTGGCTCCTTTTCCCCTCCATTCTTCGCCACCACCATTCATTTTTTAAAACAATTGTTTTCTCCACTCCACCCTGGCTCACTCTCCACCTCCTCCCTCGTCACCTCCTACCCACCCACAGAGCATGAGGGAAGAGCGACGCTGCACAGAAGCCCAGTTTGAGGGACATGGTTTTCATCCACAAATCAGAGGAACGGAAGACTTCCCCGGCTTCCCCTGCCCCCAAGTAATGCTCAAAGGTAATGCTGGAAACATTACAATTACTCCACAAAAGTAATAAAATTACTCCTAGTTCTACTACAATCAAACTGTAAAGGAATTACCCAGTCGTTCCTCAAAAAAGTAATGAATTTCACGTAATTCATTACTTGTAACTAATTACTAGACTGAACAGGCACATAGGTCACCTGGCCACAGACTTTTCAACTGTGGGGATATATATTGTATTTCCAAATAATTACAGTAGTTATTTCAAAATGTGCATTATCATATATAAACTAGAACACATATTTCAGACAAATCTAGATCTGTTGCCCTCTTTCTGACTAAAAACACTCCCTTGCTTCAGAAGCCTGTGCAGTACAGGCTGCTCCAGAGTAAAACTTGCTTGCTTGCTTGATTGCTGCCTTTGTACAGAAGTATTCAGAGCCATAAAGCAAGCAGTGAAGAGCTGAGAAAAGCCTAGGAGGCTTTTCAGGCTATGATCAGTGCCATGGGAATGTGGAAGTTGTAAGTACCCAAGTGTATCTGTTTTCATTGATGAACTGATGGTATGGGTGTGCACGTATGCATGCCTGTGGCCATTGAAACAAAAGCTGGGAGATGTGGATTCCCGGCAGAGTGGTGATGCCATGTTCACTGCCAGCACAAGGCATTTGGTTACCTCAAGCAGCTCCACCTCATACTTGGAAAGATTCATCTCTCAGACTGTGTACAAGGGAATGTGGGGTGTCACACACTACTCCTTTGGCACTCCTAATCATGTTGCTGTCGACCCGGATCCCTTGGCAGTGGCTGGTGCAGTCAAGCTCACCTTGTTGACCTTGGGTTCCGTCTCTCTTTTCCCTGGAGCTTTTCTCTGCCTTATTCACAGAACTGATCCCAATCTCTCCCAGGTGACACAAAACACTTTGAAGGAACATTTATCCTCCCTTATAGCCATAGGATCTAGAATCTGGATTTCTCCAGTTTCAGTCTGGATAATTATAACATGTGCCAGGTACAAGGTGACTTTGTAACTCTCACAGCCAAGGAAGGAGCAGTGTTGAGCTTGGCACCTCCATGTACCATGCCTGCCTACCCACACCCCACCCTGCACGCAATGTGGTGGGTGGATCCAGCCTGTGCCAGGCAGAGAAGGGTGGTTGTACAAAGCCTCTCAGCCTGATTGCAGTCCTTGAGCGTCCTCTAATCCCATCAAACAACAGAACTCGAGCTCTCTCTCTCCCCACTTCCACACAATCCCCATGGCCAGTCTCAGAGCACAAACCAAGCAGTTGCTCAAAGTGGCAATCATTTTAGGGGTGCCAGTTAAGTAGCCTGTGATTCAAGGTGGGCACCCCAGGATATGTCACAGAAGATGCTGGCATTCAACTCTCAGATCATGTGCTGGGATTGCTTGGGAGTACAGTGGCAAATTATTTAGGCCAACCCTAACAGTTCTGCCGTTATTTATGCTCTCCGAGTCTCAACTTGGAATCTTCCTGGGGACAGATGAAATTACCTGTGGTGAACAATATCCTGTGGCCTCACAGTCTCTCCCCCACCCACCTCACACACATACTAAGCCATTAGATCATACAGACTCCTTTGTTACTCAGGTCTGCTCCCATTCCAAGCTCACTTTTTTTTTGGAGTCCTGGCTATTTGCATGCTGAATTTTCCTATGTGGTCTCTATTTGCTCCCTTGATTTGTTCTAAGAGACCATAGACCCTGTATTTGAGTGGCAGTAAGGGAGCCCAGTAGACAGATTTCTCACATTGGGAAACTCCTGCTCATAAAAGCAGTATCAGGCCATTCCAGTTTTATAGAATAGGCTTTATACGATGCGTAAGGTAATTAGCCTCCTGATTAGACAGCCATCGCATGCTTGACATCTCCCCAAAGTTAGGACCATGGTGACTCTTGCTCCAGGAGCTGGAAAGGGAAGACCCTCTTGTCTATTAGGAAGCAAAAGGCTCAGAACCATACCCCATCCTTCCATTCCATACACAACAGCTAGGTATGTATTTGATGTGTCTCGCCCAAAAACAAAGGCCCAGTTCATAGAAAGGGTGGCTTTTGGATTCCTTACTTCCATTCCTGGAGGAGGACACACATGTAAGGGCTTAGCAGAGAGTCCCATAGGGCAGAAGCAGTGCTCAGTTCCTGGAAGCCTTTTCTTTTGATCTGGATACCCATCTACATAAATAAGGTTGCCAACCCCCCACCCCTGAAAACTGTGCCTTTAATAGCTGCAAGAAAGGCAGAAATGTAGTAGGTGGAGATTTTCCTAGCGTTGGAGATATTGCGGCAGGAAAAGCATCACCTTCTGAATTTCTGTTTGCTCTGGAACTGTTAAAACCCTGCACAAGACAGAGTCAGAAAAAAAAAGTTGGGAAGCATGGCTTTCCCCTGATTCCAGAGTGTGGAGGCTGCTCAGTGATTAGGGAGAGGCACTCTTCACTTGTTCAAAAGCATTCTGTTATGTTTTATTATTTCATATACAGTCCAAGGTTAAGTCCTGGCATTGAAAACAGAGTCCATAGCTAGGCATGGAGGATAAGCCCTAGATGAAATTATACCCTGTGCTGTAGAATTAGAAGCCTGTCTGGCTAGTTGAAATCAATATGTGGAATTCAGGAAGTAGCACCCACCACTACCAGCACTATTTCTTTGGCCTCATTGCCCCTTTGAGATAGTCAAGTCACAATGCTGTAATGATGGTGGAACAATAGCTGGGAGAATTTTATTCAACTCTTACAGTGTAATCTTATGTCCGCTCAAAAGTAAATCCCATTGTATTCAGTAGGGTGTATTCCCAGGAAACTGGATATAAGATTGCAGCCTTAAAGGTACAGGCTCTAGCAAATCCCTTTCGGGCAGTTGCAGGACCTACCATTACCACTGGACTCTCCATGTCAGGAAGCCAGGTCTGAGGGGACCCTGCCATTTTAAATTCCCCATAATGCCTTGGAGCATCTGAAATAGCTGGGGCATTGTGGAAAAATTAAAATGTCAGCTTAAAGCCTACCAGTGGAGGAAGGACCCCATCTTGCATATAATTCCAAGGCTCGCTTTGCCCTTTCCTTTACCTGCCCTGCATTTCTGCCATTTGCTGTTCCCTGTGGCCTGATCCAAGTCAGTCTTTAGCTTGCCCCACACAGTTCCATACTGATCAGGGCTTGTGTAACATGGAGGCTGAATGTACCAAACGGATAACTGTCCTTTCTCGCAGAAGCTGAACTGTTTGGTGATGACAGCTTTTTCCCCTGAGCAGTCAGAATGTTTGTGAAGACTGAGTGTCCTCAACACCAGCCTAGATAGTCAAGTGGTAGAGCTTAATGACCACAAGAGCACTACTAGAACATAAGGAGTGCCCTTCTGGATCAGCAAAAGGCCCATTTAGTTCAGGATCCTATTTCACACAGTGGCCAACCAAATGCTTCTGAGAAGCCCACAAGTTTTGTTGTACCCTGCAGGGCTGGCACCAAAGGGCAGCCAGGTCAGGCCCTGGTCAAGGGCCCCTCCTTAGGGTGTGGGGGTAGCACTCCCCTTCCACGATCCTCAGTAGGGTCGACTCACGACCCTGCTGCAGATCGCAGAGAGGGATCTCCCAGCCCCCTCTAAAGACCGTGCGGGCCCACCCGCTCCACCTGCCTCTCTTCCCTTTCTGTTAATGCCCTGGGCACTGTGCGTGCAGCTGCCATCAGCCAGGATGGCGGCAGAGGCTTCTTTAAGGAGAGACCTATCCCAGTCTGCGTCTGTGTTAGAATCGCTTGTTAATATGTTTTTTAAATAATGTTTTCAACCCTTTAAAAAAGATGTTTTTAACATTTTGTTTTAATGTATTTTAAGATCTGTTTTTATGATGTTTTAAAGTGGGCTCCTGCTGGGAGGAAGGGCAGGATATAAATCAAATAAATAAATACTGCCATCTTGGTTGATGGCAGGCATGTGCAAGCACGCAGTGTGGGGCAGCTTGTAGGGCATTCACATAAGAGAGAAGAGGTAGGTGGAGTGGGCAGGTGCCGTGGGCCCTCACAGTCTGTAGCCCCCCTACAGGCCCAAGGCAGGGTGGCACCCAAGGGCTCAGACATGCCTGATGCCAGTCCTGGTACCCTGATCTGGGACTGCTTGATGAAGGGCAGGTTATTAGTGTTCTTAAGTAAGTAAGCAGAACATGAGAGCAATATCCCTCTTGCACTGTTGTTCCCCAACTATAGGTATTCAGGCTCATACTGCCCGATCCTGGAGATAACATATACATAGCCATCATGACTAGTAGTCACTGACAGCTTCATCCTCAATGAACATGTCTAAATTGCATTTAATTCCATAGTTTATCTTTGTGCTGTGTGAAAAAGTTTTTTTTTGTCTGCTCTGAATCTCCCAGCATTCCGCTTCATTGGATGTACACAAGTTCTAGCATTATGGCAAATGGAGAAAAACTTCTCCCTATCCACTTTCTCCACATCATGGTTCCAAGGGCATGGCCACCAAGGAATGCTCTGAGCAGAGAGCCTGTGTTGTGAAGGAACAGGGCTGGAATGTTAACAGGTAGTAAAGGCAGGGGGTGTTCCTGGCCTAGAGAAACAAGGACCCTGTCTGCACTTACAGTTCCCAGTTTTTCCCGCTTCCCTGTAGTCTCTGTGGGAAGTGGGTCAGACATTCTGATGTTGAAAAAACTCCCCTCAGGTACACAACTCATGCAGCATGGAACAATACAGTGAGTTGGGTAGGAACTTCATTGCAGGGAAAAATAGAAAATCGTAACAACTGCTTTGCTGCGCCATACCAAGGTCCTGGCTAGGCTAGCATCCTACTGCCAACTGTAGCCGCTTGGGTACCTCTGGAAAGTCCACAAGCAGGGACTGGATCTCCCCTGTTAATGCAGCATCTGGAATAAAAATGCATACTGCCTCTGTAACTGGAGGTTCCACGCAGCTATCTTTGCTAATAACTCCATGAATTTCTCTAATCCTAAAACTGACCCTTGGCCATGGTTAATATTCAGTGACATTGTGCAACTGCCTGTGCTTTGTTGTGTGTGACTGTGTTTCAGGGAGGGGTGGCCCCAGGGTTGTGCATTTTCTTGGCAACTCATTTTATAATTGTACAGAAGGGCTGTGTCCTCCCAGCAGATTAGCCTTGGGTGTATAATTGGCTCAGTGGATAAGCATAAAACACAGGGAAAGCACCTCCTGCTGGGTCAGACTACCAGGGGTCCACGACTCCGACCAGACAGAATTCAGAGAGCACATCAGTGGAAGGTAAGAGGGTGTGGGCATCAGGCAGGATGGAAGAGGTTAATGGAAAGGGCAATCCTCAAGCAGGTGGCAAATATTAGTTAATCCAGAGGGTTATGAGAAGAGGGTGGAAAAAGAGAGGGGGGGGGAACTGATTAGGGACTCATATGGTCAAGTTCGGGTGTGGAGCTGCAATTTCCCAAGATTGATCTATCTGTCTCAGTGTTCTACAAGCTGTGACATTAAGGCCTCCTAAACTGGCTGTCCTCTCTGAGTCAGGGGAGTCATTGCTATTGAACAAAACTCAAAAGGCCCTCATAATGGTTAGACTGGAAGATACTTTTCCTTCACGTGGATGGGAAAAATAAATTCTGTCCCCTTTCACGTTCTCAGAATATAGATCCTATTTTGCCTTTCATAAATACTTGTTTTTCAAGGTAGAGAGTTGTGTGGAGCATGGCAGGATATGATCCTTCTTGCTCATTATTACCATTTGCAAACCAGAAGGATATGGGGCTAGGAAGGTAGGAAGGCAAGCTGCGTGTTTGTTATGTATCTTCATGGCTGCATTCCAATTGCCTTGCAATTTCTATGTGAAGGGCTCCTGATGTTTGTCTCTCTGTAGAGGCTTTCCTTCCCCCACACCTCCTTGATGGAGAAGGGAACAAATTCCTTACTAGCAAGGGGAGGGAATGGGGGGGGGTCACTGCTTTTCTCTGCCCTACTTTTCAAATCATCTGTATAGAAATCAGGGGACGTTTCCTTTCTGGCCAACTCACTGATACTGGCTGACTTGCATGGATAACATTGCTATGGTTATTACGATGTATAAGAAGTTATAGATACAAATACTCTTAAAACACTTTTTTGATATTTGTAGTGTTTCTTTTTTTTCTTTGCAATATAATCTTGAATATATCTAAGAGCTGGCCATATCTAAGAGCTTGCCTTCTCTGGTGAGCTCTCCCTATGCCCTGACCCATATCCAAGTTGACATCGCTACCTGTTAAAGACAGAAGCGTTGCTGGATCTGCCTTTCACAGAGTCCAGCCACTGGTCTACCCTGGCAGATGGTAGACTTAACTGAAGATAGTCAGGATTGAATTTAGCCTAGCTGTGTCAGGGATGGGGAGCCTGTGGCCCTGGATGTTGTTGGGCCTCCAGTTCCCATCAGCCCCAGCCAGAATGGCCAATGGGTAGAACTGATGGGAACTGGAGTCTGGCAATATCTGGAGGGCCACAGACTCCCGTCCCCAATTTTCACCTATGACCCCTTTCTGAGCTGTGCTTAGTCCCTAAAACAGGCATTGAGTCCTTAAAACAAGGCATTTTAGTCCCTAAAACAGGCATATTATGAAACTGAGTGACTTATTGGTAGCTGGGTGGTTAAAGACAGCCTAGATCAGGGTGGGGAACCTTTCTCTTGTGAGGCAAATTTGGCCCACCAGGCCATTAAAAAAAAAAAAAAAACCACCTGCCCCACATCTGACATCAGGCGTGGAACAGGTGGAGAGAAACTGCTTGCAAAGCTGGATTGGCTGCTTGCAAAGCTGATCCCTGCAGAAAGCAGGACTGAACTCCTGGCTGATGCATAGGGAGTTTAATTCTGCTTAGTTCAGGGGCACCCTAGATTCTTCAAGAGTTGTTGATGGGGATGGCTTAAGAAGGATAGGAGGGCAGCCTAAAGCAGGCTGGGAGATAAATGTGATATTTCCCTTATTCATCTCTGTTGGTGTGAACTGGCAAGGCTTAAAGGCAAGATACACTGTGGGTGAGGGAAAGAGTAGAAAGGAAGGAGTGCAGAAAATATTTGCCCCAGCCCTCCTGTTCACCCACTTAGCAAGCAGATCTCCATCAGCCAGCCCCATTGCCCACTGGCTCAGAGGATAGGGTAAGAACATTTCACAAGAACTCAGCTTCATGCCCCCATAGGCTTCAGTGCCCTCTGGCATTCTCTCACTCCATTGCCAGATGGGGGAGCCATCGCCTCATTCTTTCCTGAGATCACGGTCTTTACTGCAGTAAAGTGAAAGACCACACTAAACAAATGCTTTTGTTCCAGGTTTTTTGGACAAAAAAAAGCCACACCCTACCCTGGATGACCACAGAAGATCCCTCATTGCCTCCCCCTGCTACTGGGGAGTGTCACAGAGGCCAAGAGAGCTCTGAAGTTGATATATTTAGGGACATGGTAGAGAGTAGGAACATGACTAAGAATGTTCCCATAACCACCACACCAGATAACTCCTTCATCCCCTCACTTGATGTTGCCATTGGTTCCCTTGCCAAAGACAATGTACTGGATGAATCATCCACCTCCGTACAGAAGGACAACCATTTTGAGAAGGCCTCTCTATCTCCAGCCATGCCTCCAGAGGGGATTACAAGGGCAGATGTGTCAAACTTACCAGACCAAGGGCAAGAGGATATCCATTCGGTTCATCAGAGCAAGATACCAAGTCCCTCCACAGAGCAGTTAAATGTAGATGATACTTCAAGTCTGTTGGCCCAAGGGAAACATGGCAGTCATTTTGAGTGCCATGGCAAGATACCAGATGCCTTTGCAGAGCAACAGTGTCATACTGGGACATCAGAACAGCTGGCCCAAGGGGAGGAGGCCAGCCAGAACCACTGCTATTATAAGGACCTAAGTGGACCCATTGGCTCCCTGAAACATTTAAAACTTGGCCAAGAGGAAGAAGGAGGTGCCCTTGTTCATTGTAGGGATACCTTGGACATTTCTTCAGAGCAAGAGAATTCTACCAGCACCTCACATCAACTGGGCACAAGGGAAGAAAGTGGCATTGTGGGGAGCCACGGCCAGGCTCCTGCTTCAGGTTCTCCAGAACAACCAGAACTTGCCAGTAGCCCAAAACAAGCTGTCTGTAACAGGGAGAACAGCCAAGAGGAATGTGCTGCTGTTGTGTCACCTGAATCTCCCAGCATTCTACTTCTGGAGACAAATTCCTCAAGGCATTCATGGGAGGGATTCCCTAGCCACCATTCCAGTTCTAGTACCTCTGCTGAGTATCAGGGGACATTTAATGCTGTTGGCTTTAATCAAGAAATAAAGCTAGGGTGTCAGGACAGTGTAGAGACCAGCAAGGAGGAAGGCATACCCACTGGACAGTTCTTTAGGGAGGGCTCGGTGCAGAACTCCCAAGCAACTGAGGAGCAGGTTGCCCAAGACACTAAACACATCCCAGCTGCACTTTCTCTGGCATTAGCAGACCCTCAGCCAGATGTTGACACCTATTGCCAGCAGAGGGCAGCAGGCATAGGTTGCGACACTTCTTTCCAGGCAGTGCCAACACAATCTCCTGTGGCAACCAGTGACTCCTCTGGACCTGCCCATTGGGGCCTGGCTCCTGAGTGTGACGGGCAAGACAGGAAAGGACTGACTATTCAGGAATCAAGTGGAGCCGGCAAGGACGACCAACCCCAGAGTGAGGTTGGAGCCAAGGCTGCTGCGCTGGAATCTAAGACAACCAGGGACACTGGGCCTGAGGAAACCACCAAAGAGCCAGAGAGTGCAAAGTATCTGTCCGGAGAATTACCTGGCTTGGAAAGTCTGTGTGGTACAAGGGATCCAGCTGGTCCCAAAGACCCAGTGAGTGCCATGGTTCTAGCTAGTGCTGAAGAGCCACTTGGTGCCAGGGACAGAGCAGACTCTCAAGATCTGGCCAGTGCTGCATACCCAGTTGCTGTTTCAGAGCATGCTGGTTCCAATCCAAAATCAAGAGGGGAATTGCTACTCAGTGCCAGGGATCCTGAAGATCAAGTGAGTTCTGAAGATCCAGTTTGTGCCACATCCATTTCTGATGACCCCTCTGTGACTGGCAGCTCAGGCTGCCCCACGGACTGGATGGGATACGGCACTGATAATCTGGAGACTCCCCATCCCACCACTGAGACCCCAATTGAGAGAGAGATCCGTCTCCATCAGGAACGGGAAGAGCTCCTGCGTCGAGAAAGGGGCCTGGCCAGCCCTTGGGGCACCCAGGAGTATGTGGAGGTGCACATCAGGCCTATCCTGAACCAGAGTGTGGTATCCTCCATGTTGCCTAAGGAGAAGGAGCGCCAGTGGGCCGGTGCCCAGATGCATCGAGAGATCCAGAGAGAGTGTCAGCGTGAAGAAGACCTTGTGCAGCTGGGGAAGGTCAGGGGGGCCTATGACCGTGGCACATCACAAGAGATGCAGGAGAAGAAGATGATATTTGAACAGCATTTCAGCTCAGAGCCATTGGTCCCAAGGAAGGCGGCATGCAACAGCCCTGGAGCAATGAGGGGACCATCTTTTGCTGAAGCCAACACTGCAGCCAATGTGGTCATCTTGGACTCTGAGGCTCTACTACAACCCCAACGGGCCCAGGCAGAGAGGACCCCTGCCGCAGCCAACCCCTTCTTCTGCTCACGTGCCAGAAGTCCCCAGTTTCTGCTGGAGCAGGAGGTACAGGAGGCTCAGGAACGAGAGTGGGAGCTGCAGAAGCAGAGGTACAACCTGTATGGCGCAGCACTGCCCTGTCAGGCTGCAGATCAGGATAAGGAGATCCCTACCCAACCAGGTAAGTGGCACTGGGGAGCAGGTGGGGATGATCAAGAAAGAAGAACTGCCAGATGCCTGGTTCCAGCTCTTAGGAAATGGGAAAATGGGGGGGGTGTTCATGGTGGTCACCCACCCACTGGAACTGATGGGCAGCTGATTCAGGAAAGGCAAAGAAAATAACTACAGTATTCACATAACATATAATTTGCTCACAAATGATACATTGATGCCCATTGACTTAGATGGCTTTACAATGAATTAGACAAACTCATGGAGGATAGCTAATGGAGCCTCCATGTACTTCTGAATATCAGTTGGAAGGTTAGAGTTCTGACAATAGGGGAAGTCTGTTGCTTTAACACCCTCCTTGTGGGCTTCCCACATAAGAACATAAGAAGAGCCTGCTGGATCAGGCCAGTGGCCCATCTAGTCCAGCATCCTGTTCTCACAGTGGCCAACCAGGTGCCTGGGGAAGCCCGCAAGCAGGACCCGAGTGCAAGAACACTCTCCCCTCCTGAGGCTTCCGGCAACTGGTTTTCAGAAGCATGCTGCCTCTGACTAGGGTGGCAGAGCACAGCCATCACGGCTAGTAGCCATTGATAGCCCTGTCCTCCAGGTATCTGGTTGGCCACAACTGGAAACAGAATGCTGGGCTAGATGGAGCCTCAGTTTCTTTTATGTCCTTAGGGTAACTAAATGGGACTCACACATTCAAATTTGGTATACCTCTGAGTACAATTATTTATTTACTACATTTATATCCCACCAAGGAGCTCATAGGTGGTATACTTGATTCTCCCTACCAAGGCCAGTGGCAGTGGGTGGCCAGGTCAGGACCTGGCCAAGGGGCCTTGCGGCCCATGAAGGGCTCCTCCTTAGGGTGGGAGGGTAGCACTCCCGTTCAGCAATCTGTGGCAGGGTCAGCTTCCAACCCTGCCATGGATTGCGGAGAGGGATCTCATAAGCAGCCCCCCCCCATGCAATCAGTGTGGGCTTCAATAAGCCTGCATGCATGCTTCCATAAGGGGCTGAAGCCCCCATCACCATCTTGATTATGGCAGACATGCACGTGCAGTGTGCATGTCATTCACAGGGAAGGGAAGGGAGAGGTAGATGGGATGCATAGGTGGGCTTATTAGCCCCACACCGCCTATATGGGGGGGTTGGGCTATGGAGCCATGGGCCCAGGGCAGACCGGTGCCCAAGGGCCCACTCATGCCTGGCACCAGCCCTGCTCCCCACTCCATTTTATCCTCACAACCACCCTGTGAGGTAGGTTAGGCTGAGAGATGGTGACTGTCCCAAGGTCAGGGAGCTTCATGGCTGAGTAGGGATTTGAACCCGTCTCCCAAGTCCTGGTCCAAAATAATCTAACTGCTATAGCACACTGGAGGACAAACAGCAAGGGAGGGCAGTTGCTTTCTTCATGCCCTGCTTGTGGGCTTCACAGAAGCATCTTGCTAGCTATTGTCAGAACCAGGTTGTTGAATTAGCTGGACCTTTGGCCTAATTACCTAAGGGGTCTTCTTACCTGCTATGATTCCAGGAGCAGCTGTGTAGAAAGGCAAAGGATGCTGTGGCATCAAGAGACTTGTTCCTTTATTTAGTGACACGAATTTTTCCAGGCAAGGGTCTATTTCATTTGATGCAAAAAGTGAACTGAGAATATATTTCTAGAGTGCCAGTGAAGCAGACCGTTGCAATCCAAGGGGTGCAGCCCAGCATTCTTTACAGTGTCAGAGGATGCTGGGGGTGTGCAAAATGTGCATGAAAAGCAAATTGCAACTCAAATATATAAGAATATTCATGGCCCAGGTCTGACTGACATCAGTTTTGGAATAGAGTTTCCACACAGGTTACATTACACAAAGTAAGCCTGGGAGCATTTTACCTTCTCCTAACATGTCTCTGAAGGCTAGAGAAATAATCCCCACCACCACCCTGAGTTGACATGGTTTGAAACAGGGGTATACGCTCCACTGCCACAAACATTACTTTTGTCTTATTTTCTGTCTTGTAAAACAGGTTTTGTAGATTTTTGTATAGTTTCACAAAGCTGGCACACTTGCTTAACCAAAGGTGACAGCGAGATACAATAATTGTGTGTTCACACCAAGGGAAATGATGCCTCTCTAAAATTGCTGTCAACTTTTGTAATCCTATGCATGTATATTTGGAAGTAAGCCCCATTGAGTCCAATGGAGCTCACTCCTAAGTGTGCATAGGACTGCAGCCTTTTAAAAATTCTCATTTTACCATCTCCTGTCTTTTTTTAACTGAGTAATCTAAGAGTACTTGCACTGCAGGCATCTTTCTGAGCTTGCCGCTTTCCCTCTGGATTGTGTAGGTTGTGTAGGCTGATGGTTGCAGGTTCCTGGTCCAGGCAATGGACTTTTACAGTGCAATGCTATGCATGTTTATTCAGAAGTCAGTCTTAGGGCTCATCCAAATGGAGCGGGATAATCCACGTTTTCCATATCCAGTTCGTCATCTGACAGTCCTCACTTTGCCTGTTTGTTCGCTCTTTCCCAATAAAAAAACCCGCTTTTTTGCGCCCACACACGCAGCGAGAGGACCTGTACTTCTTCTTGCTTTTTCCCAGCTCCGCCCATAACACTCCCCCCTATCAGCCAATTGGTCCGCAAAAATATGACATATGCTCCTCTCCCCCTTTGCAACAAAGCACAACAAGGCGCATGCGCTTGAACATACAAGTGCGAAAGTTTGAATTTCCTGATGGTTTGGTAGTAGTGGCTGTAATGGAGTTCCTTGTTGCTCACCACTCTGGAGCAGCGCCGGCTGGGGGTGTGTCTCCAGGTGCCCCTGACCATCCAGGGGGATTGTGGGCAGTGCAAGGGATCAGCACTTGTAATCAGCACTTGTAATCACCAGGCGAATCCCCCCATAACCCTTGGGCTCATTCACTGCAGGGTTCAGCCCTGGACCGTTATGCGGCTCGGCGGCAGGAATGCTGCCCCTGAGGGAAGCAAACAGCCCCCCCATGGGTGGCCATTCTTGGCTCGGGCAGGGAATGCGGGCAAACAGCCCCACGTGCTGCTATGTCAATCTGCGCTGAAGCAACCAGCATAGGCTTTGCGGTGTTCGCTCTGATAAAAGAAATATGCAAACCACTTATATGCCTATAATTCCTGTATTTTTATTTTATTTTATTTTATTTATTTGTTTCATTTTTAGACCGCCCATAGCTAGTAGCTCTCTGGGCGGTGTACAAAACAGATTAAAAATACAATATTATAATAAGATCAATCACATATATCAACAACAATATTAAAATAAAACGTAGACATAAACATTAACATTAAAAACATTAAAAAGCCTGGGAGTACAGCCAGGTCTTAACCTGGCGCCTAAAAGAAAGCACCGTAGGCGCCAGGCGTATCTCTTCAGGTAAGCTGTTCCACAATTCGGGGGCCACTACAGAAAAGGCCCTAGATCTGGTAACAATCCTCTGGGCATCCTGGTGAGTTGGTACCCGGAGGAGGGCCTTAGATACTGAACGAAGTGAATGGGTAGGTTCATAGCGGGAGAGGCGTTTGTTTGTTTGTATTTGCGATATTTCGCGAAACTGACTGTATGCTTTTCTACCTTTACATATATTAACGTTTCTGGAGATACACATGATTGCAATTCCATTTATTTCTCCAGAACAGCAAGTAAGGATGTGTCTAGGAAGGTAGACCACCAGTCTCTATGGTTGCGGGTGGCTAAGATGCTCTAGCAAACCACTTATATGCCAATAATTCCTGTGGGTTTTTTGCTTGTATTTGCGATATTTCGCAAAAGTGACTGTATGCTTTTCAGCTCAGCTGGGCTGCAGAGAACCTGCAGGCTGTGGTTGAAATTGACAAGACTCAAAGAGAGTAGCCTTGCAGGCAGGAAAGCAAAATTGACTATGAGTGCCTGAGTGTCTGTAATCCAAGAGGAAAGCCTCTATTTCTCTTCTCCCCCCCTCTCCCTTGACTCTGGATGCCTGGAAGTAAAGACCAATATGTTCAAGAAGGGCATTTGATGCGGGGGTGAGGGGTGGGAGGTGAAGGTTAGCCAAAGATAAATATTTTCTCCCTTGAAAAAGTTTACAAACAACCACAATTGCAGATCTCACCCTAAGCGGCTGCCCAGTTTGCAGGCTTGCTAAAAATTAACTGCTGTTGCTGCTTCTGCGCAAATGCGCTTTTTTGCATCTGCGCAGTAGAAGTTGCGGGGGGGGGGCAACACCACACCATTGCTCTGATAGGTTCCTTTTTCCCAGGCTTTCCCTGGACATTCGCGCACATGCGCAACAGTGGAAATACGTGATTGGCTGAGAATGAGGGAAGGGATATGGGGAACCGCCCAAAAACCGCCCATCAAACGCCCACAGCTGTAAAGTCTGCGATATTGCATCCGAGTACCTGAAGGTACAGCGGATGATTAAGAACATAAGAAGAGCCTGCTGGATCAGGCCAGTGGCCCATCTAGTCCAGCATCCTGTTCTCACAGTGGCCAACCAGGTGCCTGGGGGAAGCCTGCAAGCAGGACCCGAGTGCAAGGACACTGTCCCCTCCTGAGGCTTCCAGCAACTGGTTTTCAGAAGCATGGTGCCTCTGACTAGGGTGGCATTCATGGTTTTAATGTCACTAATAGTTTAATTCTATTTTAATTGTATATTTTTGTATGTTTTTTTACCTATGTGTAGTTTTTATTTCTAAACTGCCCTGAGTTCCAGTTTTGGAAAAAGAGCAGGGTAAAAATAAAGATTCAGATTCAGATTCTCGGTTTAAAAAAGCAAATCGCATGATTTGCGGTATTGCAGGAGTGGATTTAACCGTGCGAAAATGCGCAAAAGCGTGCAGCGTCATATGGATGACCGAAAAATAATGAAAACACAAAGCGATCATGTCACACATTTTACAGTCGTCTGGATGAGCCCTCACTTTGCTCAGTGCTGCTTACTCCCAGGTAAGTATGCATAGGACTGCAAACAAAAGCTGCAATCCTAAACATACTTACTAGGGAGTACCCCCCCCTTTGAATGTAATAGGATTTCTTTCTAAGTAAAGACGAATATTTTATTTATTTATTTATTTATTGTATTTATATACCGCCCCATAGCCGAAGCTCTCTGGGCGGTTTACAGAATAGTGTTGCACTGCAAGTCTCCTCTAGTTCTATTAATTCCTGACAACATGCAACTGATTTTTAGAACTGCACACCTTTCAGAAAGTCATTTTCTGTCAGTCCTTTGTGTAAAATGTGAATAATACAAGAGGGCAGGGGCGTCACTAACGGGGTGCGGAGGGTGCAGACTGCACCCGGGTGACACCCTGAGGGGGGTGACACCCAGAGCCGCCCCACCCCACGCTGTTTGCCGGCAAAGGAGCCGAGAAGCGCTCCGGGTTGGCGCAGGCAACTCCTCCTCGGAGGTGGGCGAGCGAGACCGACAGCAGGTGCCCGCTCGCTGGCGGTGAAGCCGGAATGGGCCTTCCACCACCAGCCTGGAGCGTGTGGTGGGTGCATGTGCGCGCTCGCAAGACCAGCCACCCCCGTCCATGCACCTGGGAGGGCGCGCGCCGGAGGTCCACCCCCCCCGCACTCCCGCTAGTGACACCGCTGCAAGAGGGTGGAAGTATTACTATATACAAAGATACGTGAGCATAAGTAGCTAAGAGCATGAGCTATGAGCCATAAAGTCCCCGGTTCAAATCATACTCTAGTTATTAAATCACTGGGGCTGCAGCAATACGGGGCTGCAGGGCTGTTGTAAGGATTGCTGAAATAATGTATACAATGTTCCTTGAATACTCCAAATCTGTCAAACAGGACTGGATTTGGTCAGCACCTGGATAGGTGCCTCCCTGGGAACCACATACACACTATAGTGCATTGGGCTCTTTTAACACTCATGAAATACAAATCTCTCTCTTCCCCTCCCAATAACAATCTTGAGATACAGTCATATTGGGTTCTATGCCAGAAGAAAGGCAAGATATAAATATATATTTTAAATTTTTTATATAATAGAATAAATGCAAACAGTTCTGCAGTGTACACATGTACATTTGATACATTGATGCATCACGTTTTTGGTGTTTTCTCAGAGACAGTCTAAATGTGACAGTGGTAGCTTTTGGCTTAAACACATAACTGCCTCAGTTCTGTGTTTTTATTCATTTTTTATTCATTTTTTTAATGTAGAGCACTCAGGCTGTATTCTGTGATGATGGAAATCTTGCCCAACCAGCCCTCCAAGCTTCTGTGAGTTCAGCAGCCATGCCCATATGGTCTAAGCCATGCCCATATGGTCTAAAAACGCACAGTTCATTTTTTAAAGCTGAAATTCATAGGAAGATGAATTTGGTGATTAATAACATACCCTGCAGCTTTCTTGGGCTCCCACAGAACTACAACACACAAAAAGTCCTGTTCGTCATTAGCTAAACCTGTAGGAAATAAATATAATTTCTTAGGGCCAGCCCTACCGTTAGGCAGAGTAAGGCAGCTGACTCAGGCAGCTGATATTGGGTGTCAAGAAAGAGCAGCAAATGGTTATTTAATTTTATTGTACTTTTACTGCCAGGGAAGAAAAGAGGCAATTGTGGTATTTTCTGCCTCAAGTGCCAAAATAACTTTACTGGCCCTGGGTACCATATGCCTTGGCTAGGAGAGGCCCTGGAGCAGGGCCTCAGATAGCAAAATGTCTAAGGCTGGCATTGTCACCTTGCAAAACCATTAAGCCAAAAATCATGAAAAGCACCACCCTTTCAGATCATACCTGTATGATCTTTCTGTCTCATGTCCTGGCTCCATAGCAGCAGGGCTCCACAATCAAAGGAATTTGGCATCTAACATATTTTGCATTTGCATGAATCCTGGAGTACTTACGGCCCTGCCATCAGCATTGCCCGAAAGTAGATGTAGTTTTACAAACTCAAGTGCCACTCAGCTATAAACTCACTAGGTGATCTTGAGACAGTTGATTTTGTCCTCTGATTTATGAAGTGAATGAATATGTACAAATGAGATAGTAAAAACTGAAATATACAGAAACTGGTGGATAGTTTGTGATCTCATGGTCATGCTACTCAAGTAAAAAAATAGCTGGAGTGAACAGAATGTGAAGCTGCTGAGGACTCGACACTATTTGTTCTTGCTTGACACTATTTGTTCTTGCACGCACGCACACGCACACACACACTTGTTATGAACAGTAATGAACATGCCAGAGGGCTCTGGGTCTGGATTTTGGTTCTCATTTAGCCCATTTTTCCTGCTAGGTTTTTCACACATTTCTCATAATAAAGAACAGCTTTCTCCAACCTGGTGCCTTCCAAATGTTTTGGACTACAACTCCCATCAGCCCCAGACAGGAGGGAGCTGGGTCATTTCCACTTTTTGGGTTAGGAGACACTCGGCTAAAGCCTTGAGGGATGGGCTATAGCTGATTTATTCCTCCCTCCATTTCCTTCCTTCTCACAACCTAAGCACATGAGAACCAATGTGATGTAGTGATTACAGCAGGCATGGGGGACCTTTGGCCCTCCAGATGTTGCTGAACTTCAACTCCCATCAGCCTTAGCAAGCATGGCCAATTTCCAGGGATGATGGAGCTTGCAATTCAGCAATATCTGGAGTGCTAAAGATTCCCCACACCAGGATTAGGGCATTGGACTAGAACTAGGTTCAGATCCCCATTCACTGCGTGATTATGGGTTGTGGCCAACAAAGTTGTCCCATTTGTGCAAAGACTTATGCTTGCACAACAAAATTTCCCCTCCCTCTTCTCCCACCCACATGCCCCTCAGATCCCTTCTGGGTTTCCCCCCACGCTTCAGAGCAGATTTGGGGGTGGGTACAGGAAGAGGAGAAGCTCTATGGTGCAAGTGGAAATTCTTGCATTCACTGGACAACTTTGTTGTCTCTCAGCCTAACCTACCTCGCAGGACTCTTGTAAGAATAAATGGGGGGTGGCATGTGCACTGCCTTGAGCTTCTTAGAGGAATAACAGGATATAGATAAAATAAATAAATGAGAATCCCAGCTGCAGTATGAGAACTTGGCACCCAACAGAGCCAGAGTGTGTACCTAATGGGTGGTAACAGTTTTCCTGAGACCGCTGTAGCAAACACAGGGTTGAACTTTAACAGAGCAAGACTGAAAAGGAAACCTGCCTGTCATCAGCGGGCGTGATCAGGGACATGGAAATATCTTCAGAGGGGCACGAGGGTTGCAAAATTCACACAGACTGTGAGAAACAGTTTGCCTGGCAGGGATATAGAAAGAAGATATGTGTAGGCTGGCTTTGGTAATTCAGTGTTGAGGGAAAGGCAATTTGCATATGCTCAGAAGCATTCTTATTACTGACAATAAGCCCTGTGTCACTATTGAGACCTGTTTTTTCCTCTCTCTCCTTTTCAGAGAGACCTTCCTGCAAGAAGCTGGATGTCACCTGGCCCCCTCCAAGCCCTTCTGAGATTTCTCAGGTGAATGGCCTCCATCAGGTAACAGCTACAATGGCCTGACTGACATGTCTCATAGCTATGAGTAGTTGCCTAGAGCTGTGCTTGGAAACAGCACAGGCTGCCAACAAGCCTTTAATGCTTCTAAACACATGTGGTAGAGAACTACAATCCTATAAGGAAGAAAGCAGAGTACAAATATCCTGTGATAAAAATGTAAATGTACTGCCTTCAAGCAGGGCCGGATTAAGATGAGAAGGGCCCCTAGGCTGATTGGTGTTTGGGGCCCCCTTCTCCTCTTAGGCAATATGCACGTGCAGGTTTGCCATCAATCAAGATGGCAGCCGAGGTTTCCCTAAGGGGCTGAAGCCTCTGCTGCCATCTTGGTTGATGGCAGCAATGTGCACGTGTAGCACGCATGCAGGCCATCAACCAAGATGGCGGCAGAGGCTTCAGCCCCTTAGGGAAACCTTGGCCGCCATCTTGATTGATGGCAAACCGCAAAAAACAGCAGAGAAAAAGGTAAGTGAAGCGGGGGGATGGAGGGCAGTTTGGAAGCTCTTGTCCCGTGACACGGGCCCCCAAGAGCTCCGGGCCCCTAGGCTTCAGCCTACTAAACCTAATGGATAATCCGGCCCTGCCTTCAAGTCAATTCCGATTTATGGTGACCCTATGAGGCCTAAGGTAATAATAATAATAATAATAAAATTTTATTTATGAGTCGCCTATCTGGCCGAATTAACAGCCACTCTAGGCGATGTACATCAATACAATAAAATACAATATAAAACAGTGAGGGCCACAATAAATAGACTACACACTACAATTCTGATTAATAACAGTATTAAAAGCTAACCCACCCCAGGAATCCCGTAGGTCACCCAGTGAGCTTCATGGCTATGTGGGGATTCGAACCCTGCTCTCACAGGTCACAGTCCAACACCTTAACCACTATGTCAGTTATATACAACTATAAATATCACTTGAAAGTGTAAACAGGAAAGGCAACCTCCAAATATGCCTCAAGATACCAGCAGGCAGAGGGGAGGCTCTGTTATTAGTTCACATTATGGGAGCATACATGCAATCCATGTTCAAATGAACTACCTTAAAAAACAACTGCCACACAACAGCAGCAGCTGACCAGGTTGGATCTACACAGGCCCTCTGACCTGTGAATGAAACCCAGGCACCCAATACATCAAATGCTGTCCAACCTACCTCCTGAGTCCTGACAGACAAACATGAGATCTGCTATTAACTTAAAACACAGACAAACAGAAATGTATAGGAGATCCCAGTTATGGATCTTGTCCCACACCCAATCAAGTGGCGTATATTCATTCCCTTACGACTCTTTCCTCCTCTCAGCTCAGTATTTTCTACACACCAACTGGTGGTGGCTCTCCAGGGTTTTAGACAGAGGAATTTCTCAGCCATGCCTGCAGGAGATAAACCTGGGCCCAAACCATATGCTGTCATCACTCTTGTTGCTGGATACCTCTTGCCTCTCCCTCCCCCCTTTTTGATCTCCCTCACTGTTAACATTTAGACTCTAAAATCCTTGGAGGAGAGACTTGTCTTGTCACTTAGGCTACTGCTGAAAGTGGCGTGTTTGTTGATGGAACTATATAAATTATTTTAAATAACAGTAAGGGCTACAATCTCGTTCATTACTTACCACTAGGAATTTGTGGTTAGCTTTTGTTGTTATATCCCCAAAGTAACAAAGTAGGCTGCAATCTCTGATACATACTTACTTTGGACTAGGAATAAATCCCACCGAAGGCTATCCATGATGGCTGTGCTCCACCTCCATAATCAGAGGCAGTATGCTTCTTAATACCAGTTGCTGGAAGCCGCAGGAGGGGAGAATGCTCTTGCACTCCGGTATTGCTTGCAGGCTTCCCATGGGCATCTGGTTGGCCACTGTGAGAACAGGATGCTGGACTCAATGAGCCACAGGCCTGATCCAGCAAGCTGTTCTGATGAATTAAGGGCCAATTAGACAATATGTTAGCTACACATCTGTGCTGTTAAGTGCAGGTTTTCGTTTTGTTTTTCTTTTTACACAAACTGCCAGTGCGGGAACTTGATCTCAATGGGGACTACAGTGGGGGAGGAAAAGTGGCATTATTCCTCCCCCCATCATGCCTGAAGTTTGCACAGGAAAAAAGCTCTCACTTAAGCAAATGCGAGGCTTCCCTGCCTCTCCTGCCAATTGTATGCATGAGAGGAGCAGATCTAGATCCTGACCAGGTCAACAGCAGAGGGCTAAAGGGTTAAAGCATCCTACCCATCTTCTCGGGTCTGAGTTGCCCCTCTCTCTGTGCCAGCAATTTGTGTGGGGGTAGAAACCTGCAGTTATGGGCACAGGTATGTAGATAATGCAGGGCCCCCCAATCTTTTTGAGTCCAAGGGCAGGTTTAGACATCTAAAGAACTGTCATGGGCACCACAAACTAATAATTTCACAGGAGAAAAATGTCAACTCCTCCCCCCCTTCGAAAAGCGGGCAAAACATCTACACGCCTCCCCAAAACAAATAGCACAGATAAGAAAACAGGCAACAACCTCAATCAAATAATCAGAAAAGTCCCCCAAATTCATTTTTTAAAAGTAAAAATTGGGAGGGGTACAGGACTTTGGTAGGCGCCAAGAGGCGGTGCCTGAGGGCACTATGGAGGATAACCCAGAGCTAACATATTGTCCAGTTTGGCTCTAAGTAGGTGGGGCTTCTGAGTGGGCATGTGTAATAGCAGTGGGAAACATTTTTAGACCAGTGGGCTAGATCTTTATCTCCCCCCACCCTGTGCCAACTTTGGCAGGTGGGTTGGGTCACCCATCTGAAGTCATGATGATAGAGAGTGACTGACAGCTGATAAGCAGAGGGTTCATTCCCACTCTTTGCAGGGGTCTGCTTCACCAGGGTGTTCCTCGCAGGGAATGCGTTGGCAAAGC
This sequence comes from Rhineura floridana, assembly GCF_030035675.1. Taxonomy (NCBI): domain Eukaryota; kingdom Metazoa; phylum Chordata; class Lepidosauria; order Squamata; family Rhineuridae; genus Rhineura; species Rhineura floridana. The sequence continues at coordinate 3,334,231 of NC_084482.1, forward strand.
AGCACCCAGCAGGATTGAACCCTGCACCCACCCATCAGCTGACATCACCCAGGTGGGCATGGTTTCGGGGAAATGGCCCCACGGGCCAAGACTGACTCACACGCTGGAGGTTCCCTGACCCTGATGTGCATGGTTGTACTGCAAAAGAAACTCAATACAGTATATTAAGTAATGTCACATCAGTAAATACACTCAAGACGTTATAGGACCACAACCTCCTATGAATATCTGTGCAAAATATGTTGTCCATGTGCAAAGGTCAGACTTAAATTAGCTTCCTAAAGTGGGAGGCACAACACTTGACATGGCAATAGTTTGATGGATGTTCATCAAAAGGTAGCATGATATACTGGACTTGGACAGCTGTTCTAAAGGGGGGAAAGGATAGAAGGGGCTCAACCCCCTTTAAGCAGCTGTTTCCAGAAAGCTACAGAGGGGTCATGATTTGGCTAAAATTGAGGGGGGGAGGAAATCAGGTAGCTTATGAATTTTATTAAGGGCTCTCTACCTTTCAACCCATAATGCAAGCATTATTTTGATGCCTGGGGGGTAATCCCAGCAGTACTTGACGGTTCTCTAATTAACATGAAGCACTGGAAAGTTATTCTGCAGAATAACAACTCCCAGCTGTTTCAAGTAGGCTTGCACAGGAAAATGTCCTGGTGGATTGTGCTGCCCTGGACAGATCTCCTTGTATTTGTGCTGCCCTTTAATGGCACAAGAGCAGTGGAAACAAGATTATGTTTTCCTTTGCATGCCTCACTTAAAAAAACACTCAATAGGTTCATTGTAATACATTTAAATTTTGTTTCCTTTGCCGCTGATAGCTGTAGGCAAGCAAATAGGGCATAACAGTGCTGAGCCTGCCATTCTTAAGATTTTTCTCCATTAGTAATTTCACATGGCTGCAAAATTCTGTCAAGGAATTTAGCATGCTTTTGTTTCTTTAGCTTGCTTATTGGTATGAACAAAACCTGGCCATTTCCTTTTTGCATGTCAAAAGTCCATCTTGAAGAGGGCCTGCTCAAGGATTGAGGGACCCTTTTGCACAGTGCCTGCCACATGCCTCCACTTTCCTGTCTTGGCTTGTCTTTTATTTCCTGTAAGGAAAAGGGGACCAGGGGATATCTGCATTGGGCCTTATCATTGGTCTGAGGGTGCCGGGCACTGCATACCTTGTTTCTAGTTCTAATGCTGTGGCAAAACTATGCTTGCCAGTTTGGGTGGCCCCACTATGAGACAAGGTAGTAGATTTTAGCCATCTTTAAGGAAGGCACAATGAATGTTTTGCTGCTTGAGCCCCATTGCAAATCCTTGCAATAGGATTTCCAACAGGAGAATGCCCTGGCAGATTGTGCCCCAGTTGTATTTAGTGGGAATGGGTTTTCCACCTCAGGCACCAAAATGTCCCCATTGTCCACAATGTGTTTTAAATATACAAAGCATGATGCATCCTCAGGATCTCTCAACAACGAAAGCAGAACAAGGAACATAAGAAGTTGCCTTATAAATCAGACCATTGGTCCATCTAACTCAGTATGGCCTGTGCTGACTGGCAGCAGCCCTACAGGGTTTCAGACAAAGGTCTCTCCCAGCCCTACCTGGAGATGCTAGGGATTGAACCGGAGACCCTCTGCACACAAAGCAGAGGTGCTATCACTGCGCTATGGCCCTTCCCACTAATGATCCGAGTTAAGAGATACTGAGCAAACCCAAGTTATTAGAAGTAACTTGCTAGATCAGATCAAGGCCTACTTAGTCCAGCATTCTTTGCACGGAGAATGGGGAGGGTGAATTAAGAATTTTAGATGTGGGACTCTACTTCATAAATCCTTGAGTAATCCTTGGGTCCAAGTAGCAGCCCAACAGCAGCGTGCTGTTTTGGACCACAGGCAAAACAATGTTTCTACTGAAGCAATGAGTGTTTCTTTGCAGTGAAATTGGGTGCTGATTTTTTTCTGTTCGATTTGGCAACACCCAGACCCTCCTGCCCTTTACTGATAAATGTCTGCAAGAGAAAGCTCTCCTTCCCTGCACTATTTGCATGCAAATTCTCCACAGATTCTTGCTCACTAATTCCACTCTCCCCATTCAACCCTACAGCTGGAGAGAAGCCCTCGAATCCTTCGTCGCCAGAGGAGTGCCTTAATCCAGCGCTGGGAGTCCGGGGCTGTTGGCAACCAGGAAAGTGAGGATTAGGGGCTGCCAGAGCAAGCAGTAGCACTGAGTTGCATCTCCAGTGATAAGACAAACATGGGGCTCCCCAGTGCCTCCCTTAGCTTTGCACAAGCACAGCTCATTGTGTGCCCCTCAAGCACATCTCAGGAGCTGATCACATATTCTTTCCACTCAGCCGTTTGATTTCACAAAAATGTTCAAAAGGAAGTCTGCGTAACCAGTCTGATCAGAAGGTAGAGAGAATGTTTATAGCTGGCTGCTTTCTTCCATGTTTTATTTTGGAACAAAGAGAAGAGAGACTAAAGGATGGGCTCCAAAGCATTACTATTCATATTTGTTTCTTGTTCATGTAGGTACATGTGGATGGACACCGATTTCTCATTCCAAGGGCTTTTCACATACAGGTCTTTGCTAGGTTTGTCCTACATTTGGTCTGCTTTGGGCAGCCACACATAGAGGTTACAGGTGAATCCAGGGAGGAGTGGGGAGGCACACACAGGGGGCAGCTGCACTTGGGTGTGCGTGCATGTAGAGGAGCTGTCCTGCGCCAGCAACACTCTGTCCTGTCCAGGTCCGGTAGAGGGCCAAAACTCTGGGCAGACTTGTGCCTCTGGGTATGTATCCTCAGGGGAGTGGCGACATCAGAGCACCAGTTTCTCTAAGACTTTTGTTTTGTCCTCAGATATGCCCATATTTGAACAAGTGGTTTTGTCCCTGGGTACTCAAACTCTGTACAAAAAAGTATTGTAGCAACTAGTCCACAGGTAGTTTATGCTACCTCATTTCTGGGGATGAAACATGACAAAAATTTACCCTGACATAGTGTGGCTTTTTTTTGTTCAACAAAATAAGACTCCTTTAATGAAAAGAGATGCTCGATTTTGTCTATGCCACCAAGAATTAAAAGTAATTCAAATAGGAGTGATCCAGATTGTTGCCTTTTGTAAATGGCACAAGGACGTGGCCTCTTCCAACAAATGTAGAAAAAGAGTTTAGCATTTTTGAGAGGAAGCATTGCCTCAGTTTCCCTCACTGATAAAACCAATTGGGGAAAGTAGTTTTCAGAGTAGGAAACCTGCCACAACAATTGCTAAAAAAGGGGGGGTGGAATTGGCAGAAAGGAATCACAAGATCCAAAAAGGTATGAATAACACAGCAAAGCACAAACAGATTTTTGTAAACAGAAAATGCAACTATACATTATCATAACTCATAATTGACTCTTCCATAACCCTACTGATGGTTCTGACTGATCTGCTGCAGTCCCATAGCTGGCCTGTTTCAGGGTCAAACTGCATATTACGTTAAGCTCATCTTTTTAAATATATGCTTAACGTGGTTCACTTAATTTCCCCACATACACAAACAACAGCTATGCAGGCCTGATCCCAAATGCAAGGAGAAGAAAGGACAACCCTTTCATCCCAATGCAGTTTTATTACTAGAAATAGTCCTTGGCTGCTCTTTGCCCAAACAGGACCTATTGCCAGTGGGGAAACAGTAGGGGAAGGAAAGTGTAAACTCTCCCCAACCCAAGTGCCACAGTTCCAGTCAATTTTTTATTATACAGCCACAAGAGTGGCTGTATACTGTAGCCAGCGTGGATTTTTCACATTCCGCAATGTTAAATTGAAAATGCCCCCCATGCCATTCTGATGCTTCCCATAAGCTCATTTCAAAACAAAACCTTACATAACTTATAATTGTGAACTCAGAAACACTTAAGCAAGTGTTTGAGAAACACAAACAACCCTCTCAATTTTCATGGCGATACACAAAACAGTCAGAGAGAATAGAGAGTTCAAAGTGTAAAAAGAGAGAGAAAACCCAGACCCCTTTTGGACTTTTTTCTCTGAGAGTTCTCATAATCTGTTGAAATTCATTAAAAATCAGCTATGTTCACAGAGTACCTGTAATCCTAATACTGACGTTGCCCCATACTCTGACCTTCATCTTCTGCAATTTAAAAGTTAAAAAAATACCTGGCTGTTTTTTAATTAATTTAAGAAATCTTGGCTGGAACCCTATGATAACGCGGGGCATGCTCAGTAAGAACCAACTGTCAGTGTTCTAAAAGCCAGACTCACAGCTGCTGGGCTTGGCTAATCAGGGGCCCACACCCACACCAGACGATGATTTCATGTGAGACAGTCATGGCTTCCCTCAGAGAATCCTGGGAAGTGTAATTTGTAAAGGGTGCTGCGAGGAGACTCCTGTTCCACTGAGACAGCTCCAGTTGCCAGACTGGTTTAATGGTCAGCCACTCTGATTGAAGGTCTGTGAGGGGAACAGGGCGTCTCCTAGCAACTCTCAGCACCCTTCACTAACTACACTTCCCAGTATTCTTTGAGAGAAGCCATGACTAAAGTGAAATAAAGGCCTGGTGTGGATGTGGCCAGGGACAGCTTTGGTTTAAATTTGGGTGGGAGGCTACATGTGTCTGCTGTAGAATGAAATAAATCCCATTGAACTCAAAAAGTATGCAAATGATCAAACCCACCCTCCCTTCTCCTCCCTCTTGCCCCTTCCCTCCCCCTTCCTTTGCCCCTCACTCCCCATCCCCTTCCAATCCCCTCCTCCCCCTCCTCTGCATCCTCCCCATGGTCAGTTTTACCTATCTTAAGCATGATTGCACAGAAATAAATACCATTGAACTCTATATGCATGCAAATGATCAAACCTGCCCTCCCCTCCCCCCTCCTTTGCCCCCTCCAATATGCTGCTTCCCCCTCCTCCTCCTTCTCCCCCATGGTCAGTTTTTCCTATCCTAACCATGATTGCATAGGAGTAAATCCCATTGAACTCAATAAGCATGCAAATGATCAGACCTGCTTTCCCCTCCTTCCCCTCTCCTCTCCCTTCCTCCTCCCCTCCACACTTCCTTCTTCCTCTTCCCCTGCCCACTCCAGCCCTCCCTCCCTCCCCCCCAGTCAGTTTTACCTATCCTAAGCATGATTGCACAGGAGTAAATAGCACTGAATTAAATAAACATGCAAATGATCAAACCTGTCCTTCGCCTCCCCTCCCCCTCCTACCTGCTCCCATCCCAGTCCTCCCCTCTGTGTTTGCTCCCCTCCCCCTCCCCCCCTCTTCCTCTCCCCATCCTCTGTGGTCAGTTTCACCTATCCTAAGCATCATTGCAGGGGAATAAATCCCACTGCATAAGCATGCAAATGATCAATCCATTCTCAGCAAACTTGGACAGGATCCCATTTCTTACCACCCAGGTTAAAAAGCAGGGAAATTCACTAATAGGCAAAAAAATGTTGCCGTTTAAGAACGTAACTATAGCCCACAGATATTTCTATCAAACTTTACAAAGCAGGGAAATTGGGCAGCTATAGTGAATGCACCAGGGAGCAGGAGACCTGACCTCTCTGAGATATTGGACTGTCCTACATATTTGTCAAAATGCAAACACCATTTGGGTTGGTCTTTCAAAGTCCAATCTACTTCCTGTGTAGCTTGGAAGAATTTGGTAACATGTGCCTCTGAGCATATGCTAAGTGGTGGCAACACCTGCAATCAGCCCAAATAATAGAAAGAAGACATGTGCTGTGCTGATCTTGTTTTAGCAGGGAGGAAGCAACATTATTAAGACAGTTGATATAGTTCAAATGGTCACTTTAAATATGTCTGATTTCCTTTGCAATTTTAGTGACGTTTCCTATAGGAAATCATTTTTTTTTTGTTTCTATTTCTGTGAATATGTGAAGTACAGCAACACTGCAAAATGTACACTAAAAAAACTCCAAACATAATTGTGGAATAATGGCACTGACCTCTGCAGAATAGTCTCCAGTGGACCTCAGGAGTGTCTCAATTTGCACAAGATAAAACAGTGGGAGGTTAAATATATTCTAGTAAAATTCTAGGTGTGCTCTATGTTTTTAATTGACCGTGCCCACCTTGCCTTAAACAAAGTGGTTTAAACATAGCAGGCTCAAAACATGCATCCTTTTTCCCCCAACCACTGCAGTCATTGCTGAAGTAGCAATATATTGTAATCAGTCTGATTTTACATCAAACTGCACTTTCAGATTCAACTGTTAATGCACCCAAAATAGAAATAGAACATAACCTCCAATTTGAAAAAGGCTGTCTTCGCCATCATATGACATTGACCAATAAAAAGGCTTTGAAATTAATAAAAATAAATTTGACACAGATTTCTAGGATGAATAATGAGGGAAACAAATATTTTCTAGTTTAGATTCTCTGTAGAAACATTAGTAACACAGGAAAGAAGCAAAGTAAGAAGAACACCAACAAACATACAAAACTATAATTCTCCATCTTTGGAGATGGCAGGTGTTGCCACCACTCACCATATGCTCAGAGGCACATGTTACCAAATTCTTCCAAGCTATGCAGCAAGTGGATTGGACTGTGAAAGACCAACCCAAATGGTGTTTGCATATTGACCAATTTGTAGGGCAGTACAATATCTCAGAGAGGAGGTCAGGTCTCCTGCTCCCCTGGTGCATTCACTATAGCTGCCCATTTCCCCTGCTTTTTAAAGTTTGATGGAAATATCTGTGGGCTATAGTTACGTTGTTAAACCCAAGGTTTTTTAGTGAATTAAAATATTAAGTGGCCAATGTTGAGCATGTGGGATTTTTTTAAAGTGTTTCATGTAACTTCTTGCAACTCAGTCAGCTGCTTGACCTTGGGCTTGCAAGGCATACTGTGACATCACATAGACTGCTACAGGCCCTAGGTAAAATGTGCCATTAACTCAGCTGTCTGTCATCTGGCCTTCTAAGTCCTGGGTCAGACAAGCTGCCTGCCGTGGGGAAACAGATATTGAACACTCATCTACTTAGGGGCTAAATGAAAGGAGCTAAAAAATATTTATGCCATGACTTTTTTTGAAAGCTGCTTCATAAGTACAGATTATCTGAAGGGCCTTGGAGGTTTTGGCCAAGAGCAGACAATACTTGCAGCTTGAAAAGTAGAATACTGCAAAATCTCAAAGAATAATCACCTCCAGTTCTCTGTGGACTCCAGAGGAAACTTCCCCCATCCCATTCTACAATTCCCCAGCCCCTGAGAGAACCAAAGAGGATACAAATTTTCATAAAATGTACATATGTTAATATATGTGTACAAATACAAACAAAAAGATAATTGCTAGAATATGAATAGCAATACAGTTAGGGTTGCCAGGCTCAGGGCCTGAGAATGATTCTGTATCTTTAAGAGAAGAGAAAATTCACCTTGTGGTTTTTCCCATTACGGTGTTGCAAGAAAACCTGCACTTGGCTGAATTTTCTCTTCTCTTAAAGATACAGAATCATTCTCAGGCCCTGAGCCTGGCAACCCTAAATACAATATTTGGTTGGTTTGCGATCACTCGTGACCGAGTAAGATTGTCTTCCAAGATAATTTGATTGGAAGACGTCTGTGCGTGAATTTGTTTTATGTGGGGAGATCGGCGCATGATGATCAACACACAATCTTGACAGAAAAAGGCTTTGATCCAATGGCAGGGATACCACGATGATTGGAAGTCTTTTATCTGCTGCAGCCTTCATCCGCCTTCACAGCCATTGTAACGTACACATTGTTATTCTCCGCCTGTTCTGCCGTTGAGGACTTTCTTGGATCGTTCTTTGTCTGGTTCCTCTCTCTTGACCTTACCGCCATGGGTGACCCTGCTGGGAGTACATGACTCCTGATGGCATCCCTCACAGGGTTCATTGGAACACGCAAGCCCACTCATCACTGCAAGATGACGATCCAGCGAGGGGAATATATCTCATCATACTAGGGAATTGTGACCAGATGACCTGTGTGCCTGTTCAGTCTGCTGCCCAGGCAACTTCAAGGCCATTGGAAGCGTCTGTCTGTCCCAGCTCCAGAAAGGCAGCTCTGGCCTGGGCCAAGAGACTTCTTGCAATACTAGTGTAACCTATTCTGTGCAACAGTGGGAGTAAAAGAAGTGGCATGCTTTTAGGCAAGCCCAGCTCCAAATTCTGGAAGGTTCAGGACAGTGGCGCTGCAGCTGCTGGCCTTGCCCTCTGGACTGCAAGCAGGCTTACTCAGCAGTGCTGCTGTAATGGGTTGGAAGTTGGCTCCTGACCCATTACAGCACTGCCACTGCTGGGTAACCCTACATGTGAGTGAGTGCAAGGGGTGGAACAGCAGCCAGCTCACTTGGGAGTGAGATGGGCAGGCTGGTTGTGCCAGGAGGCTCACAGCTGGGGACCCAGGTGGCAGTGGGATCTGGGGAGTCCAGGCAGGGCATCAGCACTGGTGGACCATGTCGATGCTGGCAAATGCCCCTGTATGGTGGATGCTGATGCTAGGCCTGATTTTAGAAGTAGAGGAGCATTCCACCCCAGTTCAAACACTAATTGTGCCTCAACCATTCTGCAAGAGGAAATTACATTTTTGTATAATGATTAACTAATTACCCAAACTGCTGTGTATGTGCTACAAATATATAAAAATGCAGAAAAGTCACAGAATGTGTTCCCGTCTATAGAATTTAGCTAGAATGTTAGGTTTCCTGCCTTTAAAAAAAACTTTTCTAGTTCATACAGTTGCTAAGATGTACTTGAAACTGAGTGGTCAAGGCCTGCTGAAACCACAGAGACCAGAGGGATCGGGGTGAGGCTAATGCCCGGCATACCTTCTTGCTACTCACAATAAGAAGAAAAAGAAAAACATTATTCAGGGCAGTAAAAACAATTGCAGAATAAATATGAGAAATATGCACAATTGCTTGATTTGCATAATTTATATAGGTTGTAGAATTTACCTTGCCTTTTCACAGAATTTGGATTAACTCTGTACAAAGATAGAGCACAAAGGTCACACAGTCCTGTTAACCAACTGTGAACTTTGAATAATATTCCAGTATAACCAAGGAGTCAAATTTTCCTGTCCTTTGGGTTCCCAAACTAGATGCATGAATGTGCCCCTAACAATATCCCATAATTTGTAAGATTAGTTTAAAGACTGCTGATTGTCTTCCTGCAGCAGCAGACTGGCTCTTATAGTCTACTACACTTTGGAAACTCCTCATTTTATTTTATTTATTTATTATTTAATTTGTATCCTGCCCTTCCTCCCAGCAGGAGCCCAGGGCAGCAAGCAGAGCGCCAAAAACTTTAAAACATCATATAAACAGGTCTTAAAATACATTAAAACAAAACAGCGTTAAAAATATTAAAAAAAAACTTTTAAAAGGGTGAAAAACATTATTGAAAAACATATTAAGCAATTCTAACACAGATGCAGATTGGGATAGGTCTCAACCTGAAAGGCTTGTTGAAAGAGGAAAGTCTTCAAAAGGTGCTGAAAAGATAGCAGAGATGGCGCCTGCCTAATATTCAAAGGGAGGGAATTCCACAGGGTAGGTGCTGCCACACTAAAGGTCCGTTTCCTATATTGTGCAGAACGAACCTCCTGATAAGATGGTATCTGCAGGAGGCCCTCACCTGCAGAGTGCATTGATCGGCTGGGTATATAAGGGGTAAGACGGTCTTTCAGGTATCCTGGTTCCAAGCTGTATAGGGCTTTGTACACCAAAACTAGAACCTTGAACTTGGCCTGGTCTCAAATGGGCAGCCAGTGCAATTCTTTCAGCAGCGGGATGACATGTTGGCGATACCCTGCCCCAGTGAGCAGTCTCGCCACCGCATTTTGCACCAGCTGCAGCTTCCGGACCAACCTCAAGGACAGCCCCACATAGAGCGCATTACTGTTATCCAGCCTGGAGGTTACCAGCGTGTGGACAACATTGGTCAGTCTATCTCAGTCCAGAAACGGCCGCAGCTGTCTCACCAGCCGAAGCTGGTAAAAGGCACTCCTAGCTACTGAGGTCACCTGGGCCTCTAGCAACAAAGATGGATCCAAGAGTGCCCCCAGACTACAGAACTGCTCTTTCAGAGGGAGTACAACCCCATCCAAAGCAGGCAACTGACCAATTATCCAAACTTGGGAACCACCAACCCACAGTGCCTCCGTCTTCCTAGGATTCAGACTCAGTTTATTGGCCCTCATCCAGCATACCACTGAGTCCAGACAGTGGTCAAGGGCTTGCACAGCCTCTCCTGATTCAGATGTTACGGAGAAATAGAGCTGGGTATCATCAGCATACTGCTGACACCTTGCCCCAAAGCTCCTGATGTCTGCTCCCAAGGGCTTCATATAGATGTTAAACAGCATGGGGGACAAGATGGTACCCTGCGGCACCCCACAGCACAACTGCCAAGGGGCCGAAAGACAGTCACCCAATGCTATTCTCTGAGAGCGACCCTGGAGATAGGATTGGAGCCATTGTAAAACAGTGCCTCCAATACCCATCTCACCAAGTCGGCCCAGAAGGATACCATGGTCAATGGTATCAAAACCACTGAGAGATCAAGTAGGAATAACAGAGTCCTTCTCCCGATAAAGGTAATCCATCAGGGTGACCAAGACCGATTCATTCCCATAACCAGGCCTGAACCCAGACTGGGATGGGTCAAGATAATCTGTATGAAACAAGAGTACTTGCAGTTGCTGCACCACAACCCTGTCAATCACCTTTCCTAAGAAGGGGGTATTTGCAACCAGTCGGTAGTTGTCACAAACCAATGGGTCCAGGGTGGGCTTTTTCAGGAGTGGTCGGTCACCGCCTCTTTCAAGGCAGCTGGAACCACTCTCTCCCACAATTATGTGTTGACCACACCCTGGATCCTCTCGGTCAGACCGCCTCTGCAAGCTTTAATAAGCCAAGAAGGGGAAGGGTCGAGAGGACACGTTGCTGGCCGCATCATCACAAGCACCTTGTCCACGTCATCAGGCCGCATCCACTGAAAGCTGCAGCAGACGTTGCACTGGACACCTCATTGGGGACTACAGTAGATGTGGATAGGGCATCAAGACTGCTATGAAGGCGAGCAACTTTAACCTCAAAGTGCCTTGCAAACAATTCACAGTGGGCCTCCGAAGGGTCTACTCCATTTCCTGGAGTTGATGTCAACAGACCCCTAACAATACCGAAAAGCTCCACTGGATGGCTCATAGCTACCCAGCTTAATTCTTGTGTATTGAGCAGGGCAAAACTCACATGTCAACTGCCCTTTGCTTCCATCTACTCTCCAACGGAACTGACCCAAGAGTAGTTTCTTAATTGTTATGAAAGCCGCATTAGGAGCCAAGGATGACTTTACCAAGAGCACAGTACTGGCAGGTTATGAGCACCATTAACAGTGCCAACAGTCTTGCCCGAGGTACACAATTCACTGCCAGAGTTTCACCTGAGCAGGGCATGCACAGGATAACTTCCCAATGGATTATACCCATGTTAAGAGAGCCAGTGTGGTGCAGCGGTTAAGGTGCTGGACTACGACCTGGGAGGCTAGGGTTCGAGTCCCCACACAGCCATGAAGCTGACTGGGTGACCTTGGGCCAGTCACTGCCTCTCAGCCTCAGAGGGAGGCAATGGTAAACCACCTCTGAATACTGCTTACCGTGAAAACCCTATTCGTAGGGTCGCCATAAGTCGGAATCGACTTGAAGGCAGTCTATTTTCATTTTTAATAAGCAGAAAAAGATTTCCTGCACTATAGTATTTCAAGCTGGCTCTAGGAAGCACTCTTGGTGGCTTCTCTCCTGGCTGTATTAAACTTAGTAATGAGTCTGCTTAACTAATTGTAATTTAGAGGGACAAATTTACAACCAGATTCCCTTCTGTAAGCAATTAAATTTAAATGAATTCATGTGGCATTTAATGCACAATAATAGATATATGGGGGGTGTCTCCCTTTGCCATCTCCATTTAATTAATATAATGTATTCATATAATTAATATAACCATAAAATATAATGCACAGAGGAAGTGGTTGTCTTGACCTCTTCATTCTGCCCTGCCTTCTGTTTCGTGGCAACAGAAGGAAGAGTATATCAATATCAGTAGTTTAGCAAGGCAGAAAAGGCCTCTTGTTTCATTAGGCTGGAGTGGGATGCAACACACAAGCTCAGGTTGCCAGTGTTATTTTACTGGTCTGATTAGTAACATCAGATTCTGGTAGATATAACAACAGGTGCTGGGGTCTGAAAATCCTATACATTTGAGACCTGGCTTAGCAAAATTGTTATTGACTCCAGGATCCATACCACCCATGGTCCAACAAATTTTTCCAAGCTTCCCTCCTCAATTCTGCCAAATTCTGCCTTGCCTTCTGTGGTGGTGTGAAGGATGGAGATTTTTTTTAATGAAAATGCAACATCTCTACCAGAGGCCCTACTGGACAGGACTGGAGGGAGGATTGCTTCTGTCAGTGCCAAGCTAAGGCTGTAGGTGCTGTACCAGAAGCTAGAAGGTGCTCTCTCCAGGTCTGAATAAACTTGAGGTGAGAAACCAGAGGAATCTGGCACCTATGCTCAAACCATGGGGGAAAGGTAGGTGCGCACTGATTAAATCCACAAGCCTCAACCCCTGATCTGTCTCCCTCTAATTTGAACTAAATAATGGACACCTATATCCTAAAAAAAGGATAGCAATGGCTTTTACTCTATGATTTGTCCACTACTAGACCAAGAACCACAGCAGACAGCAGGCACTGGGCCCTAATTAGGGTTACCAACTATTGTGGAGGGTATTTGGGTACCTGAGTAGGGGCTGGGAGTTGAAGCCATTGGGAAGAGCTTTGCCATTTTTAGTGGGTCCAGAGAGTGTGCCACAAAAGCTGTGTCTTCACAATTTTTAAAAAAGTTATACGGGGGGGGCAAATCTTACCCTCTGACATCATCCAGTTGCAGTCAAATTGTTATGTCCATTCCCACCAGCTTCTAAAAACAATAGCTAAAGGAGTCATCAGGGGGGAAAGGGGCCTGTCCCCCGGGGCTTGGTGTCAGTGCTGGAAACAAGGACAATTTGAAAAGTACAGCAAATAAAGCAGCACAAATTACGAAGAAGTGGTCACTATGGGCACAAGTGGCAATCTAAGCGACAGCATGTAGATTTCATGGGACAGGGTGAAATTCAGGATACTCATGTACTATATGGTGTGTCTTGAAGCGAGCAGAGTAGAATGGCCACACACTAGGGTTGCCAGGTCCATGGCCTGAGATTGATCATGTATGTTTAGGAGAATAGAAGGTCAGCCAAGTGCGGTGTTCTTGCAACTCTGTAATGGGAAAAACCACAAGGTGGAATTCTCCCTCCCCCCTCCACAACTTTTAAAGATACAGAAGACCTCTGGGAGGCCGGGCCTTTCTCTTCTCCTAAAGATACAGGATCAGTCTCAGGCCAAGAACCTGGCAACCCTACCACACACCCTATTTCTTGAGCCAGCATGCCAGCACTATGACGGCTGGGCAGAGTGATACTAAGAAGTGGCAGCAAGGTGCTGGAGAACAGGGCTGTGTGTGCAGCCTGCCCCACACTCTGCTAAGCTAGTTGGCTGGTGCCCTCAAGTGCAGTTGAAAATGCTGCCACCCCACCAGTATGGAAGTAAAATACAACTGCTAGTCCATTCCATTTTTTTACATGGAAGGGGGGGCATCTTGTCCTTCACTTCAGGTGGCAATTTTTTTAAAAAATAATTATATACTGCTAACTTGCACAGAAAACATATAAGTGATGTACAGCAAATATAACATTGCAGTAAACATAAGAAAATATAAAAACAGAAATATAAAGAACTGGCCAACCATTAAGCCAGCCCTGTATGGAAATCAGTACACCAGTACCTGAGAAGGTGGATTTTAGGCTTTTAACAAATGGCTACCACTGTCTTTCCGGGTCTTTTCTATTTCCAGTACAACTCTAAATAGCTCTTTTATTCTTAAAACAAAAGATGCTGGGAACCTAGGACTGTAAACAGTGCCTAATCTCCCTCTAAACAAACAGCCCAGCCCAGAAGGAGAGTGAAGTGGGATTAGGTGGGGCAAAATTGCAAGGGACACTGGGACAATGGGCCACTCTCCTTTTGAAGATATAAAAGCAAGCAACTGTTGAAATGCCTTTCTGCAACCTGAGATCTTTTTACACCAGGTACAATCAATTGTCTCCTCCATTCCATTTTAAGGCTGTTACATATAGACTGCAGCAGACCACAACTCCCATTGTGCCCAGAAAATGACCTCCTTCTTTCTCTCCCGCTCCTTTTAAAAATTATTATTTTGCTTAACATCCAGCTTGAAGAATAGTTTTGAATAACTCAAAAGTTGGCACAGTATTTTGTTGGTCCTAGTAAAGGTATTGTTTTGCTATGGCTGTGTGGAATTTTCTAATCGACATTAATGATTACAGCTACATGTGCTTTTTATCTATTGATTGCATTTTTATCCCGCCCTTCCTCCTTAGAGATCAGGGTGATGCACATCTCCCCATTTCCTGCTGCTTGATTAATATGATGGACTTGTTTGTCATAGATGCCTTGAAAGGACCGGGTGACTGTCTCAATCCTATTCTGCTCCAGATGGTTGCCGGTTCTTCAGCCAGTCTTGATCCTGTGCCCTGTAACAGCAGCTTCAGCTGCAGACAGTATTTATTTATTTATTATTTATTTATTTCATTTTTAAACCGCCCATAGCTAGTAGCTCTCTGGGCGGTGTACAAAAAGTAGGTGTTAATGTTTATTTCCATGGCATGAAAAACCAAAACAAAAGTACCTGCTGGTTTCTAAACATCCAGCAGCTTGCTTTTTTCTGTTTGTGTTTTTGTGCATGAAAAAAGGAATTCACATAAATTACATAGAACGGGGAGAACTGAAACCATTACGACATGCAAACCTGCTCCAGCACAGCTCCCACATCCTTGTTCCTCAATGCAATATTTAAAATATCTCCCGTTGCTGTTTCCTTTATGAGGCTAATGTTATTAGGCAGGTCCATAAAACTCTTTGGATTATTTATTTAAATAGGAAAACACAATCCTCTCTGTCCGTTCCCTGTGCTGATAACAGCCTACTTGGAAAGTAAATTTCACTTCATGTGTTTGAGCAGCAGCTATGCTATAATTACATCCTGATCCTCTGTGAAATTAAACATTCTTCCATTTTTAAAAAAAGGAAGTTGTTATGGTCAGTGTATTATATTTCGGAAGCCAGTTCAGGACAAGCTGTTTAGTAAATGAGTAACACAGAATACAGTACAGCTCACAGAGAAGAGCCTTAAAGCAATGTATCATGCTGTGGTAGGGGGAGCATTGCAGATCCCCACCTGTAGCTGTCGGGGCTCAAGCAATGAAACTTGCTCTGAGAACAGGCTTTTGAGGAGCACAAAAGAGGGGTTTTGTCATCTGCAAAATATTGGAAGGTATGCACCCTTCTCCCCACAACAAACATAAACTTTGGATCACTGAGTTCCATGGCTGGACAGCAGATAGTGATACAAGAACAGGCAGAAATTGTTGCAGTCTGAAGGAGCCTTTTTGTCATGGCCCTGTCTGGAACTTGTTACACAGTGTGGTGCGTGAGGAGCAGAATGGATTACATTGTTATTTTCCTTGTCCGAGGTTTGCAGCCAAGGGAAGGTCAGGGCTGCTTCCAAGAACTTTGCAGCCCTTTTGGCCTTGACTACCAAGGATGGGAATTGAAATAGGAATGAGGCGTGGAACCAGGTCTGTGTCCCACGATGTTGGGGCGTCTTGTAGGAGCCTGGCATGCTCAGACACATCCTTCTCTTTCAGCAAATATAATCAATCTCCTTTAGTTTATGGAAAAACAAGGAAAACTACACAGGCAGGACTCTCCCAATTGCTCAGCAAGGGCATCACTACATATTGCTTTAGCAATTATCTGTTCCCACTTAAACCACCTTGGGTACAGTAATGTAGAAAGACGGTATACAAAATAAAATTGAAAATGAAACCCATGTTTGTTGAGGTAACATGGATGAAGGGTTAGGGTAATTTTTAGGGGAGAAATCAGTGGGCTAAACAGATGGGTACTTTACCCCCCTACGGATTATCTTCTGTAGCTGCCTCCTCCAGTTCCAAGGACTGTCACATTTCATTCCTTAATTTTTCAGATATGCTTGATTTTATTAAAATATTAATTCTGTACCTGTGTGATTTTCTACATCCCCGTTTTTAATTTATTACTAGTATTTATTAGTCGCTTTTTTTTAATTCTTCCAGTTCTAGGTCATTTCCCCCACAATCAGATTTACTTAACTTTTGGAGCCTGACTGGACAATTAAGAACACAATCTTATGCTGATACAGCAGCTATGGTACTGGAATCCCTCCTGTTGTGAGTATAGGATTGCTCTGACTAAAGCTTGGGGAAAACAGCAGCTTTTGTACTGCATGGTTTGTACTGTCTGTTCAAAAATGGAAGGGGAGGCTTCACTAAGGGTGAATCCAGGAATCCAGATACGGTTACCAGAATTTTCTGGTAAGGATTCCTGTGTCTTAGACTGCATACACTCCATACCTTTAAAGCACATACAAAGCCTCCTCCCCTGAACCCTGGGAAATGTAGTTTGTTAAATTGGAATTGCAGCTCAGTGATGGGTAAACTACAATTCCCAGGATTCTTTGGGAGAGGGAATGCAGTTTAAAGGTATGGTGTGTATGCAGCCACAAGCAGCAATTCAAATTAAAAATATTATCCTACTACAGAAAAAAAAAAGCTGGCAAGTCTACATTCTATTCCTTAGGTTTCTTTCTTCAGCTTAATAAAGATACCCAGGGCTTAGCTATATACTTGTTTTTGTCACAAATCTTTGCCACCAAGGAATTATGCTTGCCAACTTTTGAACTGGCCTTAGTGGCTGTCCCTTTAATAGCAGTTTGACAGCACAAGCGTTAGTAAGTGGTCATATTTTACCCATGCACTAAAAAACTTACTCTGCTGATTTCTGCATGTCAGATCTCTCTTTTAAAGGTACAGAAGTAGGCTCCCCCCCCCCGGATTATCTGGCAACCCTACACCGTATAGTTCCTGGGGAGTAAATCCTTTGATTTAGTTCAGTGGGACTTACTTCTGAGTAGGGTTGCCAGCTGACCAAAGAATCAGCCTGGTAGCCTGCTCCAGTTGCTTTGACAGCAGTTTGACGTGCAGAAATTGGCAGGTGAAACTTTTCACAGTATGGAACATCATTACCCCCTGCTAATGTCTGCACATCAAACAGCTCTCTCTCTCTCTCTAATATTTATTTCCCATAACCTTTTCATTGTAGACAGTGATACCCAAGGTGGCTTATAATCAACACAATTTAAAGATACAATAAAAGTTAAATACATACGCAAACTAAAAAAGCCAACAGATAAAAAACAATGCACAAAGGAGACCAGTGCTCAGGAAGTCAGGTATGCTTCAGGTCCACCAGAATAACATGTTCACCAGAACAATCCTAACCAGGCAAATATTCAAGGAGGCAGAAATGCCAGCTATCCTAATGGTTTTGGAACAGGGAAATTGTGGGAGGGGCAGCGTAGACCTTCATTTTCTGCGCTTCCATTGACTTATATGGGGTGAATTTAGTGATACCTGCATTTTTTGTGGTGTAAGTTACACAGAACTCTATGGGCAGGACCACTGAATTACCAAAGTGAGGATTTGTTAGCAGCATAAGTTTGATGGTCCCTCTCCCCATCCCTGGCATACCCATTCCTTGCACTGGCCTAGACACACACCATTTTTTACCTCTACAACAGCATAACTGATGCCAGCAGGGCTTTTCCTCAGCTGGAAAAATCTATAAGCAGATAGCTTAAGAACAGCTCAACAGGGGGTGGAGACTGAGATAGGCCACATCTAACCTCTCCAAACTCAGAGGAAGGCAATGGTAAACCACCTCTGTATACCTTTTACCACAAATACCCTACGAACAGAGTATCCAAAATGCAACACGAGATAGTGCTAGAAGATGAGACCCCCAGGTCAGAAGGCACTCACTGAGAAAGCAGGCATTGAATCCAGCAAGCTGGAAACCCCAAAAGAGGTGGACTCCTCCACAGAATCGTTGTGGGTAGTGATACCATGCCCCAGGAGGGATTTAATGCTGGGAACGATCTTTCGTCCCTCTGATCAAAATGCTCAGGGAGACCTGGAGATGAGATATGAAATTGAGGAAGCATCCAAACTAGGAAATGTGGTAGTAATGGGTGACTTCAACTACCCAGACATAGACTGGCCGCATATGTGTTCCAGTCATGACAAAGAAGCAAAATTTCTAGATATTCTAAATGACTATTCCCTAGACCAGTTGGTTATGGAATTGACCAGAGGGACGGCAACCCTGGACTTAATCCTCAGTGGGGACCGGGACCTGGTGCGAGATGTAAGTGTTGTTGAACCGATTGGGAGCAGTGGCCATAGTGCTATTAAATTAAACATACATGTAAATGGCCAATTGCCAAGAAAATCCAACATGGTCACTTTTGACTTCAAGAGAGGAAACTTCACAAAAATGAGGGGAGTGGTAAAAAGAAAGCTGAAAAACAAAGTCCAGAGGGTCACATCACTCAAAAATGCTTGGAAGGTCTGTAAAAACACTATATTAGAAGCTCAACTGGAGTGCATACTGCAGATCAGAAAAGGTACCGCAAGGGCCAAGAAGATGCCAGCATGGTTAACAAGCAAAGTCAAGGAAGCTCTTAGAGGCAAAAAGTCTTCCTTCAGAAAATGGAAGTCTTGTCCGAATGAAGAAAATAAAAAAGAACACAAACTCTGGCAAAAGAAATGCAAGAAGACAATAAGGGATGCTAAAAAAGAATTTGAGGAGCACATTGCTAAGAACATAAAAACCAACAACAACAAATTCTATAAATACATTCAAAGCAGGAGACCATCTAGGGAGGCGATTGGACCCTTGGATGATAAGGGAGTCAAAGGCGTACTAAAGAACGATAAGGAGATTGCAGAGAAGCTAAATGAATTCTTTGCATCTGTCTTCACAGTAGAAGATATAGGGCAGATCCCTGAACCTGAACTAACATTTGCAGGAAGGGATTCTGAGGAACTGAGACAAATAGTGGTAACGAGAGAGGAAGTTCTAGGCTTAATGGACAATATAAAAACTGACAAATCACCGGGCCCGGATGGTATCCACCCGAGAGTTCTCAAAGAACTCAAATGTGAAATTGCTGATCTGCTAACTAAAATATGTAACTTGTCCCTCAGGTCCTTCTCTGTGCCTGAGGACTGGAAAGTGGCAAATGTAACACCAATCTTCAAAAAGGGATCCAGAGGGGATCCCGGAAATTACAGGCCAGTTAGCTTAACCTCTGTCCCTGGGAAACTGGTAAAAAGTATTATTAAAGCCAGATTAACTAAGCACATAGAAGAACAAGCCTTGCTGAAGCAGAGCCAGCATGGCTTCTGCAAGGGAAAGTCCTGTCTCAGTAACCTACTAGAATTCTTTGAGAGTGTCAACAAGCATATAGATAGAGGTGATCCAGTGGACATAGTGTACTTAGACTTTCAAAAAGCGTTTGACAAGGTACCTCACCAAAGACTTCTGAGGAAGCTTAGCAGTCATGGAATAAGAGGAGAGGTCCTCTTGTGGATAAGGGATTGGTTAAGAAGCAGAAAGCAGAGAGTAGGAATAAACGGACAGTTCTCCCAATGGAGGGCTGTAGAAAGTGGAGTCCCTCAAGGATCGGTATTGGGATCTGTACTTTTCAACTTGTTCATTAATGACCTAGAATTAGGAGTGAGCAGTGAAGTGGCCAAGTTTGCTGATGACACTAAATTGTTCAGGGTTGTTAAAACAAAAAGGGATTGTGAAGAGCTCCAAAAAGACCTCTCCAAACTGAGTGAATGGGTGGAAAAATGGCAAATGCAATTCAATATAAACAAGTGTAAAATTATGCATATTGGAGCAAAAAATCTTAATTTCACATATACGCTCATGGGGTCTGAACTGGCGGTGACCGACCAGGAGAGAGACCTCGGGGTTGTAGTGGACAGCACGATGAAAATGTCGACCCAGTGTGCGGCAGCTGTGAAAAAGGCAAATTCCATGCGAGCGATAATTAGGAAAGGTATTGAAAATAAAACAGCTGATATCATAATGCCATTGTATAAATCTGTGGTGCGGCCGCATTTGGAATACTGTGTACAGTTCTGGTCGCCTCATCTCAAAAAGGATATTATAGAGTTGGAAAAGGTTCAGAAGAGGGCAACCAGAATGATCAAGGGGATGGAGCGACTCCCTTACGAGGAAAGGTTGCAGCATTTGGAGCTTTTTAGTTTAGAGAAAAGGCGGGTCAGAGGAGACATGATAGAAGTGTATAAAATTATGCATGGCATTCAGAAAGTGGATAGAGAAAAGTTCTTCTGCCTCTCTCATAATACTAGAACTCGTGGACATTCAAAGAAGCTGAATGTTGGAAGATTCAGGACAGACAAAAGGAAGTACTTCTTTACTCAGCGCATAGTTAAACTATGGAATTTGCTCCCACAAGATGCAGTAATGGCCACCAGCTTGGATGGCTTTAAAAGAAGATTAGACAAATTCATGAAGGACAGGGCTATCAATGGCTACTATCTGTGATGGCTGTGCTCTGCCACCCTAGTCAGAGGCAGCATACTTCTGAAAACCAGTTGCCGGAAGCCTCAGGAGGGGAGAGTGTTCTTGCACTCAGGTCCTGCTTGCGGGCTTCCCCCAGGCACCTGGTTGGCCACTGTGAGAACAGGATGCTGGACTAGATGGGCCACTGGCCTGATCCAGCAGGCTCTTCTTATGTTCTTATGTTCTTATGAGCTACCGGGGAAGAACAAAGGACAAGTACAAGTAGCACTGTGACTAATGACGCAGCTGGGTCAAAGCCAAAAGGAATCCCAGTGGCTGATGTGCACAGATGCGGAAGGAGAGTCTGGAGTTGTAGGATGCACACAATAGGAACATGGAATGTGAGAAGCATGAACCAGGGAAAGTTAGAAATTGTCAAGCAAGAAATGAAAAGTATCAACATTACAGTACTTGGCATGAGTGAATTAAAATGGACTGGAATGGGACATTTTCAATCAGGCAACTAGAAATTATTTTACGCAGGAAATGAGAAATTAAGAAGAAACGGGGTTGCTTTAATAGTGGGAAGTGATGTAGCAAAAACGATGAAGAGCTATAATGCAAGGTCTGAGCGCGTTATATCACTGAGATTTAAGTCTACGCTCCAATGGCAAATGCAGAAGAAGAGGAATTGGAGTGATTTTACGCAGAAATACAGGAAGAAATTGATCACACACCAAACCAAGATGTGCTGATAATCATGGGGGATTGGAATGCAAAAGTAGGGAACAGAGAAGAACTAGGAATTGTGGGAAAATGGGGCTTAGGAAATAGAAATGAAGCAGGAGAAAGACTTACTGAATTCTGTGAAGCCAATAATTTGTTTCTCGCAAACACATACAGACGACTGTACACGTGGACATCACCAAATGGTTAATATAGGAATCGAATTGATTATATAAATGGTAGCAGAAGATGGAGAAGTTCCATGCTTCCTGCAAAAACAAGACCAGGAGCAGACTGCAGTACAGATCATGAACTGGTATTATCGAAAAACAGAGTAAAGCTAAAGAAGACCAACAAAGCAATCATAATGCCAAAATACAATTTAAATACCATCCCAGAAGCATATAAAGATCAAATAAGGAACAGATTTGCGGCTTTAAATTTAGTTGACAGAGAACCAGAAGAACTATGGCGTGAAGTCAGAGGCATTATCAGGGAAGAATGTGAAAACACGATACCTCTCGTTAAAAAGAAAGACCTCAATGGATGACTGAAGAAACTCTTAAAATGGTTAAAGAGAGAAGGAAAGCAAAAGCAAAAGGAGACAGAAACACGGTTAGAACCCTAAATGCAACAATACAGCGACTACTACGTAGAGAGATAACTATTACAATAGTTATTGTATAGAAATAGAAGAGGACAACAAAAAGGGTAGAACAAGAGCCCTATTCCAAAAGATTAGAGAAATTAAAGGGAAATTTAAACCAAGGGTTTGTTGTTATGTGCCTTCAAGTTGATTACACGTTATGGCAACCCTATGAAACAGCGACCTCCAATAGTATCTGTCATGAACCACCCTGTTCAGATCTTGTAAGTTCAGATCTGTAACTTCCTTTATGGAATCAATCCATCTCTTGTTTGTCCTTCCTCTTTTTCTACTCCCTTCTGTTTTTCCCAGCAATATTGTCTTTTCTAGTGAATCATATCTTCTATTATGTCTCCAAAGTATGATAACCTCAATTTCATCATTTTAGCTTCTAGTGATAGTTCTGGTTTAATTTGCTCTAACACCCAATTATTTGTCTTTTTTGCAGTCCATGGTATCCACAAAGCTGTCCTCCAACACCACTTTTCAAATGAGTTGATTTTTCTCTTATCCGCTTTTTTCACTGTCCAACTTTCACATCAATACATAGAGATCAGGAATACCATGGTCTGAATAATCCTGACTTTAATGTTCAGTGATACCAAGTGAAAGTTCAGTGAAACCAAGGGTACGGATGTTGAATCATCAACAGGGGAACACACTGACTGACCGAGATGAAATAAAAGGAAGATGGAAGCAATACACTGAAGAACTCTATAAAAGAGATGCAAGGACAACAGATTCATTCACAGAGGAACTGTATGATGAAGAACCAGAAATTTTAGAATGTGAGGTGAAAGCTGCTCTTAAAATTCTTGGAAGAAACAAATCATCAGGAACAGATGGCATACCAACAGAGTTGGTACAACCTACCGAGACTGAATCTGTCCAAATTTTGAAGGCAAGGGACCATAAGCTCAGAAGCAGAGCACATGGCTTGTATGCAGAGAGTCCTAGGTCCAATCCTTGGCTTCTCCACTTAAAAAAGCAGTTACTTTTTTAAACTACAACTCCCATGAGCCCCAGCCAGCATGGCCACTGGATTGGGCTGATGGGATTTGTAGTTCAAAAAAGTAACTTTTCCAAGCTCTGGTCCTTAGTATCTGATATCCACAAGTACACTGCCTTTAAACATGAAACATCATTTAACTACTTGTTTAATAATCTCTGATAGATAAATGTATAACTAATGGCATACCAATAGAGTTGCTACAAGCTACTGAGACTGAATCTGTCCAAATTTTGACAAAAATCTGTCAAGAAATATGGAAAACTAAACAATGGCCCACAGACTGGAAGTGGTCAATATACATCCCAATTCCAAAGAAAGGGGATCCCAGGGAATGCAGTAATTATCGAACTATTGCCTTAATATCCCATGCAAGTAAAGTAATGCTCAAGATTCTACAACAAAGGCTCTTACCATATATGGAGCGAGAAATGCCAGATGTCCAAGCTGGATTTAGAAAGGGAAGAGGTACCAGAGATCCGCAAACATACGTTATATAATGGAACAGACCAAGGAATTTCAGAAAAAAATCACCCTGTGTTTTATAGCCTTTGATTGTGTATACAGTAGGGCCCCGCTTACCAGAGTTCTGTTTTGCGGTGTTCTGCTGATGCAGCGGCTCTAAATTAGGGGAAATTCCCTGTTTTAAAGCCGATTTTGCGATTTTACGGCATTTTGTGACATTTTCGTGTCATTTTTGCACGATGCAGCCCATTATAGTCAATGGGTTCCGCTTTATGGTGATTTCCGCTTTATGGCGGGGGCCTGGTCCCTAACCCGCTGTATAAGCAGAGCCCTACTGTATCATGAAAAACTATGAAATGCCTTAAAAGAAATGGGGTGCCACAGCATCTGATTTTTCTGATGCGCAACCCGTTGGAATATGTGGTTCAACTCTATTTACAATTGTTGGAAAGATATAAAATGGATAAGAAAATGTATGGTTTTGAAATAAGTAAATCTGATTTTGAAATATGTCTGTGTACAAATGATGAATGTATAATTGCGAAAATGTATAAACTTTTGTTAAAAATGGAAATGGAAGAAGAACAAGTAAAAGAGTGTATGGTAAAATGGGCAAAAAAAATGGGTTATAACATACAAATGGATCAATGGGAAAATATGTGGAAAAAATGATTGAAATTTACACTATGTTACAATCTTAAAGAAAATTTTTATAAAATGATGTATCATTGGTACATGACTCCAGAAAAGTTGTCAAAAATGTATAGCAATGTTCCTAATGTTTGTTGGAAATGTAAACACCAAGAAGGATCATTTTATCATATGTGGTGGTTGTGTAAACAGGCGAAATCATTTTGGGCACAGATAGGTAGGATGATGCAAAAAATTCTAAAGACAAATATTCAATTAAAGCCAGAATTTTTTTTATTGGGTTTTATGGATAAACAAATAGAAAAGAAATATGGAAGAATAATATTATATATGATTACGGCAGCAAGATTATTATATGCACAAAAGTGGAAAATGGAATCAACACCAACAACGGAAGAATGGCTATTGAAATTAATGGACTTAGTAGAGATGGATAAATTGACATGCTTACTTAGAGAAAAATCGACAGATACATTTCTTAAGGAATGGAAGTCTCTCTTAGACTTTTTGCTGAAAGATCAAAATGAAATGATGATAATGGGATTTGACGATTAATTAAGATAGCCTATGGAGAAAAGTGATCTTGTATGTATTAAGGGACAGGTTTGATATATATCATATACTTATAGCTGATCTGCGACAAATTGTAAGTCAAGATTTTTATTGTACTATTATGTTTTTGTTTTTGACTTTGTTTTGTTTTGTTTTCTGAAACTTTGAATAAAAATTATTTTTTTAAAAAAAGGAATATGTGGTTCAACTCCAACTTGTGGGTTGAGGCTGCATGAGGTTAAAAAGGGTAGCTAGAGAGGAGATCTCCTCATTGCTAGGCTAATACCTATCCTTTGATCTCCTGCTGTCTCTCCCTTCCTGCTAGACTGATGTGCATAGGATGTTGACCACATCGTCCTTCTTCTTTCCCTTGAGACGGAGAGCAGACATATTCTCTTTGTCTCTCCCTCTTCTCCAAGCACGAGGGCAAATACTAGGCTTAGTGTTTGCATCTCCAACTTAGCTAGTTAGCTAGATGTAGAACTCTTTCCTATCAAGTATGTACTTCCAGAATAAAGTAGTTATTTCTTATTTTAAAGCTTAAAGTCTCTGTCCGGTTAATTTGCAGGGAAGGTGTAATCTTTAGCAAAGATTCAAACACATAAAGGCTCAAAGTCTCTTCATTCCCAATTTCGCCACTCTGCGACACAAACTATACTCTGTACAAGAGGCTACTGTAAGGACAGAATATGGAGAAACCGATTGGTTCCCCATCGGAAAGGGGGTGAGACAGGGGTGTATTTTATCACCCTTTAATCTATATGCAGAACATATCATACAGAAAGCTGGATTGGACCAAGATGAAGGAGGTGGAAAAATTGGAGGAAGAAATATAAATTATTTAAGATATGCAGACGACACCATACTCTTAGCAGAAACCAGTAATGATTTGAAACAAATGCTGATCCAAGTTAAAGAGGAAAGCACAAAAGCAGGACTACAGCTGAAGGTCAAGAAGACTAAAGTAATGACATTGGAAGATTTACGTATCTTTAAAGTTGACAATGAGGACACTGAACTTGTCAAGGATCAATACCTTGGCACAGTCATTAACCAAAATGGAGACAATAAAGAAATCAGAAGGCTAGGACTGGGGAGGGCAGCTATGAGACAACTAGAAAAAGTCCTCAGATGCAAAGATGTCGCTGATTCATAGGTTCGTCATAAGTCGTAATCAACTCGACATAACAACAACAACCTGTCAAGCCAGTGTATGTGGGGTTTAGGACTGCACTGTCAGTGATGAATTTAAGGGAAGATCCCATGTAGATCCCTGCATGTACTATACTAGGGCTGATTTCTTTGTAAGTTTACTGGGGGGAATCAGTGGCATGCTCTGTCTATATTATGTCAGGCAGCATTTCCTGTTGCTGTCAGCATGTTTCTCTGCCATTCTTGCTCCTGTGTGGGTGGTAATGGAAATACAGACTTTGGACATGGCAGAGCAAGTTTGAAAGCAACCATAATAAAGCCAACAGGGAAGCGCATATGATGACAAAACAGGGAAAGTGCTGGATCCCAGGAGAGCTAGTCACAAAGCAGACACAGCTGATGTAAGCTCATATAATTACAGTGGGCTTGATATGGTGTCCTACTGAACTATTGGATGCTTGTGAGTCACTCAGCAGTAAAGGCAAACATTTATTTTATTGTTATAATTATCATTACTTTTCAGTCCCATATTACAAAAAGTTCTCAAGGCAACTTCTTAAAAAATGTAGAATACAAACTAAATAAACACACACACACATACACACAACAATAACTTTAGCATAAATGTATATAATCGTTTGTGTAAATCTACCTCTCCCTAAATTTTAAATGCTAGAAACTTAGTGGAGGAAGCAGAAACTAGAAGAATGACAAATTATGAATGACAAACATTGAAATATACTATCTGTGGGGAGGGTTGCCAACAGGGCCGGCTCCAGGCATGCCAGGATCCTTGGGCATCAGCTTGCCCTGGCCCCTGGCATGCACGCGCATGCGCACACCCCCACCTATCTCCTGTCTTTTACCACTGTCTTTGATGAAGATGGCAGCCACGGTTTCCCTAAGGGGATGAAGCCTCCGCCGCCATCTTTGTTGATGGCATGCGTGTGTGCTACCCGCGCGCATCTCTGCCATCAACTAAGATGGCGGCAGCGGCTTCAATGCCTTAGGGAAGCCGCGGCTGCCATCTTCATTAAGGGCAATGCTAAAAGGCAGGAGAAAGGTAGGTGGGGCAAGGGAATGGCGGAAGCTCCTGCCCTGCGATCTGCGGATGGTGCCGTGGGTCACGGAAGGGGAGCGGAGGGGCTGCTGAGGGCCCCTCTGTAGCTCCAGGGGCCCTCAGGCCAGTGCCTCACCTGGCCGCCCTTTAGAACCAGCCCTGGTTGCCAACTTCTTACTTTACCCCTGGCTCTGTGCCTTTAACAGGAGTGGAAAAATCATTGGGGTTTGTTTATTTATTTATTTGTGGAGTTGCCCCTTTTCTCAAGTGCACGTTAGCATAAGATAATGTTTATAAACAAGTCATGAGGTGCTTCACCTGCTGATTTTTACAGATCAAGCTGCTATTAAAGAACAGACCAGGCAAACCTTTTCTAGTTAGCTGGCAATCCTACTTGTTACAGCTCACACTCTTAAAGGCCTCTGAAGTTACAGCTGCAGGTCTGTAAACCATTTGATTCTCTGCAAGGAAGTGCAGGTTGCCAGCTATATTTTCCTGCTCCTCTCTCACAACTGCTCAACAAGCAGAAATTAGCAGCTGAAACTTCTCCCAGTGCAATAACTGCATCTACTTGCTGATTTTCTGCTTGTTGTGCAGCTTTTATTTATTTAGATTTTGTTTGCTTTATAAAAAATCTCACTCTTTAGGACAGCTTACAAATCACTAAAAAAATTGTCCCTACCCTCAGGCTAAAAGGCACAACAGCCTGAATGTATTTTTATTTATTATTGCATACCATACCTTTCTTCCAAACAGCTTAAGATAACATACCTACCCCTCCCCAATTTATCCTCACAGCAAATCTGTGAGGTAGGTCAGGCTGAGAGGGAGTGACAGATTCAACAGGTCACCCGGTGAGCTTCATAGATGAATAGAGATGTGAACCTGGATCCCAGGCCCTCATCTGACACACTAACCAAAGTATTTACTATGTGAACACAAATGAATCAGGACAACACCTGAAACACAGAAGATATCTATTTACTGAAACAAGGACTCATGTGTGCAGTGTTAGGGCAGTATTTCATGCAACACCTTGTGCTCCATATATGGACTTTATGGAACAACCATGATGCTGAAAGACCAAAGATTTAAATTAACTCCCTGCATCAGTGGGGATGTTGACTTGGCCAGGGTTGATGCTGATGACAGACATGTGGTATCAGTTTTGCTGGGCTTCCTTTCTGCCATTTTTAGTGATGTAGGAAAGCTCTAATGAAAGTGCCCTAAATCGTGTTGTAATTGCATGAGTCTTCAAGATGTTAAGGTGAGGACAAAACTATGAGGGACATTCCATCTTGATCTGGCTGACAACTCTTGCAACTACACATCCTCCATCAGAGGCAGGGAATCTCATGCACAGGAGGAAATGCATCCCTCCTCGTCTCTCTGAGTCGTAGGACTCTACCTAGGCCATGCCCTTCTAAAAACCATGCTCCTTGTGGTCCTGTTCTGCACCCTTCTAAAGTCCTGGAATGTGCTGTTAAACTGTGATAAATCTTCTTGCTTGTCTAAATGGAGAGGGGCGTGTGTAGAAACCTTTGGCTTTAGTGTGGCTTACCTTACCTACTATACAAAAATAAGAGTCATACTCCGTCATCCATTTGTGCCTCTGGCCTGGCCCACCATATAGGACCCTGAAGGATACCAATGAGGGAATGTAGCCCCCAAGCTGGAAAAGCTTCCCGAGCCTTGCCCCTAGATTTTATTTGCATTGGATAGGGTGAGCAATGGGAACACAGTCGGAGAGACTTGGGGACCTTGGGTTACCAAGTTACACAGAATAATCAGAAGTGTTAATTATCAGGACCCCTCCTGTATGGTCTCCACCTGTCACGATTCCACCTCAGGGTCCTGGTCTCTTAATGGTTCTCTCACTGGCCCCAGCACAGATCTCTCAAGATCCCACGGCTGGGCACCACCACCTGACACTCTCTGTAAACAATATTGCCTTGAGACTGTGCCTTAGTCTCCTCCTGGCCTATTGCTATGTAGTGTCTGGGTGCACTTACAGGCCACAATCCCCCTATCTTTGTGCCTATAAAGATTACAGGCCTGGGTTGTTTTGGATACCTGCTGATGTTACACTATCTCTGCCACCATTGATACTGTTTCCAACCTTGGTATATGCCCTGCCCACCCTTCTGGTCTGTGAAACCTAGCCATGGATCAGGTGTTTTGGTAAACCAAGAACTACAGTAGGGCCCCGCTTTATGGCGTTCCATTTTCCGGCGTTCTGCTGATGCGGCGGCTTTCAATTAGGCGAAATTCCCCGTTTTAAAGCCGATTTTGCGCTTTTGTGGCATTTTGCAGCATTTTCGCGCGACGCAACCCATTATAGTCAATGGGTTCCACTTTACGGCGATTTCCGCTTTACGGCGGGGGCCTGGTCCCTAACCCACTGTATAAGCGAGGCCCTACTATATTTATTTATTCACATAGGGAATAACAAGATTACTTAAAGGTTCAGTCAACATGCATGTGGTTTCATAAGATGTGTTACTTACTCTTTATATTTCTTAGTCATAAATAACCTGCCTCACTACCCACCTTAATCCAATCCACCCCTCCAAAACCCAGAACCAACCAACCAACCAACCCTCACTAAAAACTTCTTTCAGCACTCAAATTCTCTTATACCTGTCATCCTTCTATTTATACCTTCAGACACCCACTCAGCTAATCATAATACAACACTCATCAACATTGCAACCCATGTACTTCCCCCTCTCACTCAGTCTACTTACCACATATACTCTAATAAACCCACACTTACCATATTTACAGTATTACCTTTACAGAGGCATCACATTAATCAGCTTATTTCAGAACCCCTTTACCCCATAACATTATATAGGATTGATCAAGACGCCATTTTCTAGTTGAAGCAAGAAGCATATGCTACTATATTGTGTCAATGGTCCCTGTTTTCTGGTAAAAAAATGTAAATGTACTGCCCTCAAGTCGATTCTGAGTTATGGTGACCCTATGAATAGGGTTTTCATGAGGCTGAGAGGCAGTGACTGGCCCAAGGTCACCCAGTGAGCTTCATGGCTGTGTGTGGATTCGAACTCTGGTCTCCCAGGTCGTAGTCCAACACCTTAACCACTACACCACACTGTGTAGTGAGAGTAAAATAATTTCAAATTGAGTACAGTAGGGCCCCGCTTTACAGCGCTTTGCTAATGCAGCGGTCTCAATTAGATGCAATTAGACTAAAGCCCCACTCATACAGCGCTTGTTCCACTTTTATGGCGGTTTTCGGGTGTTGCATGCCATTCTATTCAATTAGTTCTGCCCAGGTCAAGAGACCCAGGATCCTAACAAGAAGTCCAAGCAGATCAGTCAGAGTGGCATTGGTCTTACAGTAGGGCCCTGCTAATACGGCGAGTTAGGGACAAGGCCTCTGCCGTAAAGCAGAAATCACCATAAAGCAGGGCCCCATAGACTATAATGGGCCGCGTCGCAAAAAAATGACGCGAAAACAGCGCAAAACAGCGCAAAACGGCAAAATCGGCTTTAAAACGGGGAATTTCCCTTGCTTGAAAGCCGCCACACCAGCGGAACGCCGTAATGTGGAACGCCGTAAAGCGGGGCGCTACTGTATTATGAAAAAATGGAAATGGACTGCCTTCCAAGTCGATTCTGACTTACGGCGACCCTATGAATAAGGTTTTCATGGTAAGAGGTATTCAGAGGGGGTTTACCACAGCTGTCCTCTGAGGCTGAGAGGCAGTGACTGGCCCAAGGTCACCCAGTGAGCTTCACGGCTGTGTGGGGATTACGAACCCTGGTCTCCCAGGTCGTAGTCCAACACCTTAACCACTATGCCACACTGCCTCTCATTTTCTGGTAAAACTGCTCCTAACAAAACGCCCCTATTTTGCCTTTGAGGGAGCTGTATATACTTGGGAAGCGTGCATAAGATCACAGTCACGGCTACTTAAGAGGTGAAAGACAACTCCCCTTGTGTAAGCGAAGGCTGCAATCCTGTGTACGTCGATTTCTGAGTAAATATGCTTAGTCAGGCTGAAAGCATGCATTCTATTATACATTCTTACTTTTGAAAGAATGTTGCGGTCAAGAGGAATACAACAGGCAGGGAAGTCTTCAGCAATTTGTTTAATAACAGACAGGGTGCTGAGCCAGTAATCCTTGCTGCGAGCATAGCTGCGTTACAAGAATGTCTTTGTTTTTAACATGTAAAATGTTGGAGGATGTGTAATAGCAGATGACAATAGCAGTAATATGTAACAGGTTCATGCGCAGGACTTGGTACTACATTTCCCATGGTGCACCGCGGTGCTATTTCTCGTTCTGGGAATTGCAGTCTTACAACGCAACCCTCATCACATGATTCTCGTGTTCTTTCTTTTTTCAAAACTCACGTGGGAAGGTGGAAAGAAGGATCTTCCGGGGCAGAATGCTACAAAGGATAGTGGTGAGGGGCAAGTGTACATGGGTAGGACTTGACGGGTGGGAAGGTGGTCAATAATGATTGTGCGTGTGATAGTAAGGGGGAATCGGTCCTCGCTAGAACCACGCGTTGCATAAGTATTTTCCATTGCAAGCTCCTTAGAATCCGTTATCCCCTAGAAACAAGCAACCACATACAGGCTACATATAGAATATAACAGCGTATGAAAACATCGAACCAAGCGCCTCCCCAGCCCAGCGTCTTGTTTCCAACAGCTAGTCGACAGTAGCTAGTCAAATGTCTCTGCAAACTCAGAAATAAGAATGTGAAGGCAACAGCACTCCCTCGCTGTTTACCCCTAGAATCTGGTAGATGGAGGTATACTGGCTCTTTACATGGAGGTTCCATTTTATCCTGGGCCGGCTAAAAATGTCGATAGGCTTATCCTCCGTGAATTTGGCCAATCCCGTTTTAGGCCCATCTAAGCCACTGATCCTCACCATATGTTCTGGCAGCAAATTCCATAAATGATGTAATATGCAGAAAAGTGCTTTGTTTTCTGTCTTGAATGTACTGCTCATCCTCAGTTTTATTGTGTGACCCTGAGTTCTAGTGTTTAGGGGGACTGGCAGAAAAGAATGTCCCATTTCTCTACAGTACTCATGATTTTATAAACCTGTATCATATTTTCCCCCTAAACAAAAAAGACGCTATTCCTTAGCATTTCCTTATAAGAAGCCGTATAGAATCAATTCCTTAAACCATCTCTATGAAGCCCCATCAAATACGCACACAGATTCTCCTCCCTTTGTGGTGCTGAGGGGCAATGGGAGGAGAAGAGCTAACTGTATATTTGATGGGTCAAGCCACATACTGCCCACCTGCGTAAAGCAAGCCACTCAAGTGGTTTATTGGGGATGGCAATATTTTAGGTGCCTGCAATCTGTGCAGTATGCTCCTCAGTCTTTTCCAAAGAATGGGGTGGGGGTGGAGAATGGCAGCTCTCAGGCTATGTGCAGGTTGTGCATGAGGGGATAGTTTCATCCCAGTACTGTGACATTGCTGTGGATTGTGTGGCACACCGCTACTAGAACAATGGTGGGAGCAGCCACAGGGTAAGACTAATAGGGTGGGGGTGATTTGAGAACTGGCACAGTCGTTAAGAAGTTAAGATGTTAGCAGGAAAGTGTTCCCCACCCCCAAATCTCCAACCATGAATTCACTATGTGTATGTGGTGGGCAAGCCACTATCTTCAAGCACAGCACCACAGCAACAATTCAGTTACCTATATTCATTTCAAAAGTAGGAGAGTCTAACTGGGGTGTAGTACCTTCTAAATGCATCTAAACCTCTCCCCACAGTGCTGGTGTAAAGTTAATAGAGGCACGTATTTCCATCTCTGGTGGGAAAGCGTGTTAGCGGCAGAATTCTGGGAAATAGTTTTCACTGAAATAAATTTTAATTACAAAGCAAGATCTCTTGCCCATATCCTAACATTGTTGGTAATTTGGGAGGGACTGAATTGATAAAGAATTGGATCAGCACTTACTAATACCTGCATGAGTGACCATTGTTAAAAGCTGGAAGTGATTTGAGAGAATTGGTAAAGAGGCATGGTACAGCCAGGCTTGGTTTTTAGTTATGGAAAAATTAAGACAAAAGTTATGATTAAACCAGGAACAAGTAAAGAAAGAAAATTACTTTATAATTTGGCAAAAAATAATTTATATATAAATGATGTAAATAATGCTCAGATGGTTCCAGCAAGATACACTAGTGCTTAGAATGTTTAATGGTCCTTGAACTGTAGAACTGTGATGCAGCCTAACTGTAAGATTTTTTCCCCCTGGCCCCTTCTTGAATACCTGTAAACAAGCAAAAAGACTTTTTGACGAGGGTCTACTGTCCCCCCGATTATTGTGTTATATAATGCTCTTTTTTTCTTTTTAATTTTTTCTTTTAGATTGTAAGATTACATCAAAAAATGAATATAAAAAGTTTTAATGGTGATATTTGTGTTTTACTGATAATTATTTTATGTATATTAGTTTTTAATTGTTTTGTATATTTTAGTTGTTTTATTTATAATTTTATTATTTTTAAATTATTATTACGTACATAGCTTAGGGAGCTCTTTGATTAAATGGTTTATAAATCGGTCATGTGGGGCTGTTGTGTAAGTTGCTGCCATAATGTATGTTCAGTGTTTTGAACACCCAGACTGGATAGATACATGTTAAAAGTTGTTTATTATGAAAGTAGGATATCACATACACAAGATTACATCCCTTTACTTGGCTTTTTCTTACCTGGAATTATTGAGTTCTCTGTTTGTGCTCACAGATGCTAAAGAGGAATAATCTCACTTTCCCTCTGGCCATGTACGACAGGTACAATGGTGAAAACGACAGGGAAGTTAAAAGGGTGTTAGTGCATAATGCTGCACCTTAGGTGCTTATGAGAGTTGCCTGCAGTAAAGAGAAAGCAAATGAGTCTTTGAGAGCGTGCTTGGCAAGGGACAAGACAGAAGCAGCAGCTTTCTACTTGGAGTAATGAGTGAGAGGATGGACTGGGGAAGGAGATGGTGGCCACTATAGGGCAACACGGGAGGGTGGATCAGAACTAGCCTGTTTCTGGGCATGGTGGGGGGAGCAGAGAGGAGATGCTGGTGGTTATTGGCCGGGGTGAGTCTCTGTCTATTTGGTAACTAGCTTTTTCTCTTGTCTGTAGAACTCCTTGCGACTGGGATGCCATGTCCTCTCTGTGGCTCGGAGCCTCCACCTGTCTCCCTGGAGTCACATCCCTCTCATCCCCATTGTAGTGGAGCAAACGGTAAGCATAGCAGGTGGGGTGCTCCTCATTCTAAAGGCTAAAGAATCTTGTAACAGGAATAAAAAGGCTAAAGAATCTTGTAACAAATGGATGTTGGTGGCTAGGATTTAGCTTTGAGCTTTCAGCGAGAATTTGTTGGGAGACAGAGAGCTTAAGGGTACTGGCATGTATATGCACATCAGTGTAAAAACAGCAGAGTAGACAGGTATGTTTAATAATATTTAATTACATTTGAATGCTCTTAGGAAAAAGTTAAAATGGGGACAAGGGCTTGGATATTATCCCAGCCTTTTTACACTTGGAGAAGGCTGGAGCTTGGAGAATTTCCTTCTTATTGCACAGTTGGGCAGATTATTGCCTGTTCATTTTTTCTTATCTCCCTAAGAGTGGCCACTTTTTATTTTTATTTCTTGGAATGAAAGCCAGACCAAAGCCGCTTAAGTTTGATCTGCTCTTAGAACAAAGTTAAACCATACCTCTAGTAAGCTGTTTCCTGTGTAGGAAACCTGGGGTCCTCTCTGAAAGATGTTGGGACTTTCCACCGCCACTGAATCCCAAGCCTTGAGGGTGCTTGTGCTGATCTTCTCTCTGTTTCAGGGCCGTGGTGAGCGAGCCTATGACATCTACTCTCGTCTTCTGAGAGAGCGCATTGTATGTGTGATGGGCCCGGTAAGTGCACAAACTACTTTTGCACTGGGGCAACAGGATCAGGAAGTCCAATGTATTCACTTGTTATTTCACCCAGAATGTGGCTGTGGGTGCAGAATTCAGGTTCCTGAGTTGGGGAAAAAATTTTTTTTTAAGAACAAGCTTCTAGCTCTTAAGGCTGTGGAGATATGGTTGCAAGTATTTATTATTTGTTTACTTATTTTCTTACATTTATATCCCACTTTTTAAATCGCGGAACCCAAGGATGGCATGCATGTGGTTCCAGGAGATCTCTCATCCAAGCAGTGACCAGACATAGATCTGCTTAGCTCAGCAATTCCAGTGTCAGAAGGCAGGGCTTTCGGTTTCAGTGCCCATTACAATTCCATGACCCCCACCATTACTAGCAAAACAAAAATAAATTCTAAATTTTTCTGCTTTTTTTAAAAAGCAGAATAAATTATGCAAAATTGGAGAATGTGTGAATTAGCTGTGCATAATTTTTATATTGCAGAATTTGGATTCATTTATTGGCCTGAATTTTGGTTTATTTTTAATGCAGGATACACATAGCACTGGCTAAAATCTAAAAAAAAATGTAAAGGCTTTTGTAAACAAAGGCTTCTGCTCCTGGCTCAGTTGGTTTTCTTTAGATCAGGGGTAGTGGTAGCCAGCCTGGTGCTCTTCAGATGGGTGGGGCTGATGGGAGTTGGAGTCCGACAACATCTGTAGTGGCTACCCCTGATTTAGAGAATTCATTTCAAAGAGTTGGCTGTTCTGATTAAGTCTCAACATTCTATTAATGTATGCCCTTTGTCACTCCAGGCCACAATCTTGGAGCCAACCTCCCTCTTGCATGAACTGGGCTGATGAGATTCCCCTTCCTGACTCCTGGATGGCCACTTCTCAATAGAGGAAGAATGCTGGGGTGTTGAGCTTGCTATTGACTTCAGCAGGAGGTGGGTTTCCTGCAGTAAGGAGTTCCCCTGCTTATAATCCACTGTCTTGCATTTTCTATCTACAGATTGATGACAGTGTTGCAAGCTTGGTTATTGCACAACTACTTTTCTTACAGTCAGAAAGCAACAAGAAGCCCATCCACATGTACATTAACAGCCCAGGTGAGTGCCCTCTCTCTGGGTGTTACCTGCCTCACCTCTGTTGGCAGGGACACCTGGAGCTGAGCATCAGCAGATGACTTTGGTGTGCAGGCAGGTTGATATGGGAGCAGGTATTCTTTTAGGTCCCAGGTTCCCAAACCAAGTAGAGCTATTGGAGGTGCATTCATGAAGAAGTACTTTGTTTTAAGAACATAGGAAGCTGCCTTATTCTGAGTCATACCATGGGTGCATGTAGCTCAATATTGTCTACACTTGCTGGCAGTGACTGTCCAGGGTTTCAGGCAGGGAGTCTCTCCCATCCTCTTTGGAGATGCTGAGGATTGAACCTGGGACCTTCTGCATGGAAAGCAGATGCTCCACCGCTCAGCTACAGCCCCTCCCCTTACATATTCTCCCTATTCATTTCAGCCGACAATCTGAGTTCCTGTATTTTTTTTTAAAGTATTTATATTACATATGGGAAAAATTAAGTTCCTATATTTGAGAGAGCAGGAAAAAAATTGTCCCTTGCTTCCTCTGTCCAGCCTATTCATAATCTTTATAAATCTGCATTATGTCCCCTTGGCCTTCCTTCATGTTCTCAGCTTTTTAGTCCTAATAGTGCCAGCCTTTCTTTACAAGGAAAGTGGTTCATCCTTCAGATCTGTATCTTTGTTCCTTGCTTCCTGGGAGGCCAAGAAGGTCATAGCAACAATGAGAGTCCTATGGCCTGTTAAGAGGCCAAACGAATGTACTGTTCTTAGGCAGTAGTTTATTTTATCAGATGCTACAGTAGTCTTGCGCTTCTTTCACTCCCCTTCTATTAGATCTTTGCCTTGGGTTGAGCATGTACTAATACTGTTATCTTTTAGCTGTCCTTGATGTAGCCTGAGTGTTATTTGGTATTGTTTAGGAAGTCTTGTTGTGCCTGAATTTGGGTGCCACTGGTCAACTCTCTGTTCTCCCTACAGGTGGTGCAGTGACATCAGGACTGGCTATTTATGACACCATGCAGTATATCTTGAACCCCATTTGCACCTGGTGTGTGGGGCAGGCAGCCAGCATGGGCTCCCTGCTTTTGGCGGCAGGTTCACCAGGCATGCGCCATTCCCTGCCCAACTCCCGCATCATGATCCACCAGCCCTCAGGTGGGGCACGGGTAAGTCTGGCCCCATTGCTGCTTCATATTGCAGATGCAGTGTAATCACATCTAGCACGACCCACAGAATCACACAGAATAGTAGAGTTGGAAGGGGCCTATAAGGCCATCAAGTCCAACCCCATGCGCCATGCAGGAATCCAAATCAAAGACCCTGTCTTGATGCTTATCTGGGCAAATTGTATGACCTCATGACTAGGAGCAGACTGTGGGATGTGAATCTCATAGCCATCTTCCACATTCCCCAATGGTCACTGGGGAGTGAAACACCTCAGCAGCGGACCAGGCAAAATTCCAGGCTGACTCTCTGACTTCCCTTCCAGGGCCAGGCTACAGACATTGCCATCCAGGCTGAGGAGATTCTCAAGCTGAAAAAACAGATCAATGCCCTGTACTCCAAACACACCAAGCAATCCCTGGATGTGATCGGTAAGCATCAGAGCCAGAATAAGAGATCCTACGGCAAGAAGGTTGTGTGGGGAGACAAAAATCTTGTGTGCCAGGAACAATGTCTACCGTTCAGACAAGGGACAGGCAGGTCATATTCTTGCTCCAGTCTGCAGCTTGGATCTGTTCTTCGCTTGGGCATCAGGACAGATAAAACTCACTGTCCTAGAGTAGGGTCTGAAGGCACACAAGGCCATCCTCTTCCTGAAGTTAACATGTCTTGGTCTAGTCAGTGCCTGCATGGGTGACCATCTAGGATCCACGTGTACATCACCTTGGGTTCCATGATGGAAGAAAAGCAAGATATAAGCCAGGAAAGGGGAGCCTGTGTCCTTAAGATGTTCCTGGACTCTGATTCCCAGCATGGCCAATGGTCAGCAACCATGGGAGGCATAGTCCAAGAACATCTGAAGGGGCACGGGTTCCCCACCCCTGATAGAAAGGTAGGAAAACAAACAAAACAAGATCTCCTTCCTTAATATAATTCATCCATCCATGTCAGATAGCAAGAGTACACGGGTTTCCTTGGAGGTGGTTGTTCCACAGCAACATAATATTTTCTCCCACACTTCTCTCCCCACAGAGATTTGCCAAGCCCTTGTCAACTCTGAGAGGTTATGTCAGATAATTAGTTGGGGAG
The DNA here is from genome assembly GCF_030035675.1 of Rhineura floridana. Classification (NCBI taxonomy): domain Eukaryota; kingdom Metazoa; phylum Chordata; class Lepidosauria; order Squamata; family Rhineuridae; genus Rhineura; species Rhineura floridana. The sequence continues at coordinate 3,372,321 of NC_084482.1, forward strand.
GGGGACAGCAACAGCCAGGGCTGGACTTGTATTGTTAGATTGTTAGGATTTTCTGGCATTTGCAAATGCTTTTAGCTGTTGAATTGGATCCTAATTTAAACTGTAATAGATATTGTGTATGTGTGTTGTTATTATAAAGTGATACTGATGTAAACAAATAATCCCAGAAGCCTAAGCAAGGGTTGATGGATCCTTGCAATGGAATAGAATTGGAGGAAGAGGGAAGAATGGGATGGAGCATGTTTACTCAGAAGTAAGTCCTGAACTCAGTAGGATTTCCTCCTTGGCAAGTGGGCTAGTAGTTTTTTATACTTTTCCAAATGGTTTGTTAGGTCTCTTATGTGTCCTTATCCCCACAGAGGCTGCCATGGAGAGAGATCGTTACATGAGCCCAGTAGAAGCCCAGGAATTTGGCATCTTGGACAAGGTGCTTGTCCATCCTCCACACAATGGAGAAGATGAACCAGAGCTTGTTCATAAACAGGCTCCCCCTGCATCTGCTCCCTCCTCTTCCTCTGCTGAACCCTGATTGATTGGATGCTTGTCGTGTCAGGAATTATTTCTGCAATGCCAACACCCTGAAATGAGGATGGTGCTGCCCCCACAGGCTGGTTGGTCAGAGTCTTTGGAATTGTCTAGGGATGCCACTCATAGAGGCCCTTCTCTTAATGTGTATCCCACCAGCTGTGTTTACAGGAGCCAGTCTCTTTGCCATTGGCTCTTTGGTATCTGATCTGACCCAGTAGCACTGTTTCCTGCTCACTCCTCCAGTTACACCATTGTTTAAGAGAGTGATGGTTTTAAAATAAACTTTGACCTCAGTGATATGGACATTCTTTTTTTCCTTAAATTTCTCTCTGAAAGGATAGTGGCAGCAATCTTGAGGTTCTCTCGACTTCTGGTTGCCGCCTGTAACAGATTAAAATAGCATCAATGTATAGGCTTGTGGGAGATAATTTTGGTGGCTGTTGTGGAACTATGGCAGGACCAGCTTACCCAGATATTATCCCTGTCATGTAACCAGACTTTGTTTCCAGCACCTTCCTTATCAACCCTGTCCTGTCACCCAACTGCTCTGCAGGTTCCCTTTCCACAAACCTGATGTGGAAAAATCTCAGGATGATGCTCATGCATCCCTTATGCCAAATCCAGAGTGGCCTGCACCTGGAATGTTGCTATATGCACAATCTGACTGTTGTTCCTCCCTCTCCAGTATTCATGCATGTGTGGAAGTATTGCTTAAGGAGCCTTGTGCCGTATGCCTGACCTTGAGCATGAATAAGGCTAGCAGGGCCGGCTCCAGGCATGCAGGGGCCCTTGGGCATCAGCTTGCCCTGGTCCCCCGGTGGGTGGGTGGGTGTATGCACACATGCCCCCCACGGCCCCCCTACCTGTCTAGTCTTTACTATTGCCCTTAATGAAGATGGCGGCCGCGGCTTCAGTACCTTAGGGAAGCTGTGGCCGCCATCTTCATTAAGGGCAATGCTAAAAAGCCGGCTGACAGGTAAGTGGGGGGCGTGGGGGGGCGCAGATCGCAGAAGGGGAGCGGAGGGCCCCTTGGGCTCCTGTAGCTCTGGGGCCCTCAGGCCAGTGCCCAACCTGGCCGCCCTTTAGAACCGGCCCTGAAGGCTAGGATGAAGCTGGAATGCATGTGCAACTTCCTTGGATCTTGGACATGCATTCCTGTGGCTTGCATAAGTAGTGGTGACTGAGGAGGGTGTGTCTGTGCACACAGATGTCTCAGCTTTGATGTGCAGGCTTTGCAGGGGTATGCTCTCACTTTAAACAGGATCTTTATCTGAGGCCCTTCAATAATGGACCCTGCCAGGTGAGGTGTCGCAGGTGGTTAATGGAAAGGGGGCCTTCTCAGCTGTGGTACCCTGTCAGTGGAATACTCTCCCCAAGAGGCTCACCTCATACCTACTTTGATGTAATTTTGGTGGCAGGCAAAGACCTTTTAATTTTTCTAGGCCTCTTAGTCTATTTTAAGAGTGTCAGGACTGATCTTTATCTATGTCATGTGGTTTTAATCTGCTTCCATATGTTTTATTGTAATATTTGCTTTTGATACTGTATTTGATGTATGAATTTTAAGTATTTTGATTTTGTCCAGCACTCTTGAGAATTCTGTTAAAAGGGTTTGATATAAGTACTTAGAAGAAGAAGAAAGAAAGTAGAGAAGGTCACCTGCTACCCTGACGGTGGGAGTTGGGCAATTGTGTATTGTTGTCAACCATCCATTCTGCCCTAACCAACAAAGTTCATTTGGCACCTTAGAGATAAACAAATCTAATACCTCATAAGATTTCATGGACCACAGTGCCCCATTGTGTTCAGTCTTGAGTTCTGTGGCCTGGGATGGCTGTTGCTGTTTATTTATTTATTCGACTTATTAGTCGCTTATCTGGCTGAATTGTCAGCCACTCTAAGCGACGTACAAAGCAGAACATGCAAACATCAAAACATTAAGAGACTAACAATAAAAAGTAACAATAACGGAAAAGCTAAAAAAACAGGAACAGCAAACCAAAAACATTCATCTTCCTGGTAAAGGACAGTCCCCAAACAAAAGTCACTAAGAGCAGGGGTGGGGGGCAAGGCAGTTGGAAATGCTTGCCCCTTGATGGTCCCAGCACAGTCTCATCCCTGCAGCAGCACGACTCAGCCTGCAGCTCCTCCTGATAAGGCCCAGGCAGAGGGGTGGGGCAAGGCAGGTGGAAATGCTTGCCCTTTGATGGTCCCAGCACAGTTTCATCCCTGCTGTGGGCCTGTCTTGGGCAAAGAGGGTAAGTTGAGCATCTCAGCCAGGCAGTCTGTCCTGTGCAAGTTGATAAAGCCCACCCTCACCAAGCTGAAGAAGAGTGAGGAGGTGATAGAAGGGCAGCCGTTGACAAAATGAGATGTACCAGTATCAGCTTTTGTCAATCCTGCTGCTGCCTGAGTGGGAAAAGTTAGTGGAAAAGCAGGGAAGGTATATGTATGTCAAAGCACATACTTTCTTTGCAGAATGCCCCGTGATTGATTTGCAGTATTTCCAGTTTTAAAAGGGGCCTCAAGAAACTAGTCTAGGAAGGATCTCTCTGAGCCAGAGCTGCAGTCAGCCCACACTGAACTAGCTTGTTATGTTTTGGAATGCAAGGCTCAGGGAAGGGGAGGGAATATGAAATTAAGGAGGTGTGGAAGTCAGTATGTGTTGTGGGAAGAACTTAAGAGAGACAGAATCCAGAGTAGACACACAGAAACAGAAGCCAAGAGACTCCAAACACTTTGTTACTGAGACGAGCTTCCTGTCTAATTAGTAAACCATAGAACAGCAGAGTAAGGCCATCTAGGTTCCCTGCTCCATGCAGGAATCCAGTGGTAACTGACACCATCATTCACTAATTCAAGATGGCTTAAACTTTCCTTCATTTGTGACTTTGCTTCCTTGTTGTTAATTAAAGACTGTAGCCTTTCTCCCCTCCTTGCAAGGCTACAGTCGGTATTTCATCTCCATGCTGCCATTTTAATTGCCACTGCCCATCTGATAGGATAGGGACTGGGTAGGGCCGAGAGGAATTATTATGGCTTATGGGGTATATGGGGACAATGCATCTGAGCCACTAACAGACAGACAGCTCTTTTATCACCACCAGACTTCAGAATCAGTGACCCAAGTACCTATAGTGGACTGCCATGCTGATGACAAATCAGGGGGAAGTGGCTTGATGGTTGCACAGCCCCACTGCTCAACTGGCACACAGCATACAGGTGGTAGAAAAAAGAAGCTATTTTGTCATATAAGTGATATATAATAATAACAAAAAAGAACACTTTGGAATTTACTCCCACAAGAAAAAGTGATGGCCAATTTGGACAGCTTTAAAAGAGGATTAGACAAATACATGGAAAATCAGGCTATCAGTGATTACTAGCCGGCGAGCAGCTGTGGTTGTTTGAGAGCTGCGGCTTGTCTCAATTTTTGTCACTTATTTTAGTCACTTTTATCTATTTTTATTAAGAATTCTCCTTTTTACTCCTATAGTTTCTTAGTTTTTAGTCCTTTACCTTGTTTTTAAGAAGTTAATTTGAGGAAGTCTCCTATCTCCTAGCATTCTATCTGTCTGCCCACTGCCGAAGAAGCTGGGAATAGGGAAGCATTCTACCAAGGAGGCTACTTGCCGCTCCATTGTTTACAGGAAAGAGCTGGCAGGGAGTCCACACGTTGATATCTTGGACGTCCTCTCGAGTTTATGTGGGGGGGGTTGCGTTTACTCAGAACAGCAGTGACTGATTAATTACTGTCAAAGTGAAAGAAAACTGATTTACAGATGTACGGTTGGACTTGAGCTGCTCCCGCCCCCCCTGCAAAGTAAAGTAAGTAGCACAGATAATTCCATACTTGGTTCTGCTTAAAAACTAGAGAAAAAGTGGTGCTTACTGCAGAGGAAAAGGGAGTTTCCCTTATAGGGGTTTATTTCCATCTCAAGTTTACACTCTGAAGCCCTATGCACCCTAAGGAACGAACTGCTTATTTAAGGCAGTGAGTAACTGGATTTTAGATTGGATCTGTGATACAAAGTTTGGGCAGGTCACCCTAGAAAGGGAGCTGCAGAATAAATAAACAATCCAATTAATTTGAGGAAGTATGGTGGTTACCAGAGGGCAAAAAAAGAGATTGAACTCATCCACAGCTAAACAAAGCAAGCTTCCTGATTATTTTGCTTGGTGAATGACTCAAAGATAGAGGAAAAAACTACTACCACAAGGTTAAAAGACTCACTGTTCACTAAAAATAACTCGGAACAAGCAACTCCTCGCTTACTGGATCCTTGTTTGTCCTTGATGGAAGAGTATGTCCAGGAGCTGGGCTCGGCAGCTCCACCTCCAGCAGAGCTTTGTTCTATCTATGAGGCTCCTGAGCTGTTAAATCAATCTGGCCTGGAGCTTCTTGGTTCACAGTGTATGCTACAGGGGAGATTGGTGAAGAAGCTTTTTGAGGAGCTATCTGCCTTGCAAGTGACGCTGCAGGAGGTAGTTCCAGCTATAAAACAATTGATTTATGAGGTCCTCAGAGAGCAAGCTCAGAATGTTCATCCACTCCATCACAATCTACAAAGGAAACACCGGCCAGAAACAGTCAAAATAACTTTCTAATGGACACTTCTGCTGCATTGACTTTAAAGATTGGCCTAGAAAATGCAAGTGGGCCACATACTGATCCTGTTCACACTCCTTTAGTGGTAACAGCTTCTAACTACAACAAAAGCAGCAGACCGAAATCTTATAAGAAGAGCAGTAAGACCCAGAGGTGTACATCCAAAAGGGCCAGCAAACAAAAGCGAATCTCCGCCCCTAAGTTGGTAAACAAAAGATTTAACTTCCAAAGACTTTTTGAACTGGTGGATAGAGATGTGAAGACTACAAAAGATAAGAAGGAGAAGAAGACCAAGCACTTAAACAGGACAAATAAGATAAACCCTGAACAAAGAACTCCACCCAAGAAGGGGCGAATATAGTATCTGGTCTTTCTATTCTTCCTCCTGTGTGTGAAGACTCAGTCCACAGGAAGCCATGCTAGACTTTATTCCTCAAGAATGTCTCTCTGGTTTACCTTCCACTCCACTCACTACTACAATGAAGCGGCAGTCCAAAACAGTTTAACCCATTTCCCTAGTTTTGATGAAACAGCAGGTGGTTCTATGTAATTATCCCAAACTGCCAGGGCTCTTAACACAGTCTGAGAGGAAGTTCCAGCTTTTGCAGATTCTGAGGGAGGTGGAAATAGGTCACATTGCTACTGGGGATATCGAAAGAGTAGACTATTTGTTTTATAAGTATCGTAATGCCAGAGCCATGATAACTTGTGCCAATCAGCACGTTGCAGGTACCATTCTTGGAGCCAGAGCCAAACTAAGCAAATTAAGCAAATCGATGTGAAGCGCCATTTTAGGCAATTGCATTTAATGTCCATGTCTTTTAGTCCACAGTGCCCATTACAGGAAAGGAGATTACCTTACTGTAAAGGGCAAGCTAAAGCCAAATGCCCAGCAGGTAAGCTGATTGACCTCGATGATAATGAAGAGACCTCTAAGCAACAGGTGGTGGCAATTAATAGGATAGACCCCAAAATGTTGGGCAGAACTTCTGCTGATATTAATCAGCTGGCTGCATTGGATTGTGAAGCTAAAAATCATGAAGAGGTGGGGCAAAATTGGAATGGAGGGCCCATATCAGACAAAGCTTTCCTTGGTGGGGATCTCCCTCAAGGTTGCCTTTCATTCCTTGAGGATCTAGCATCCTCCACCTTACTTAAGGACTTATCAGCGACACAGAAACTAACACTTATAGACAAAATAAATACCATTCAATTAGGCCTTCAGGCTCAAGGTGTTCCTACCGAAATGAACCTATTAAAGGTTCAACTTCTTACTGCGGAGGAAGAAGGGACCCTAATGGCATCGTATGATGCCCTTTTGGAGGAGGATCAGTTAGCAATCATTCTTAGCCTTAGGGGCCTTCAGCTAAACCTATTAAACAATTTTTTAAGCAAGACCCAACTTATTATTAAGAAACAGAACACAACTGAGATGATCCTTATCCCACAAAATATGGAAGAAGTTTCTGTCCCGCAAAGGCAAGAGTTATTTACCCAAGCGGATGAGAAGCTATGCCAGGACTTTGAGGATCCTCCCTTGGCTGGTAGCCCAAACCCCTAAAAAGGGAAGAGCTTTATAACAATGGAGGTGTCACCTAAAGCAAGCCCACTCTATCCAGACATTATTATTATTATTAGAAGATGCCTTGATGGTCAGCTGCTGCTATCTGAAATGATTTCATTAGGTGGAGCAGCTCTGGGGAAGAGGGTGGATGAAAATCAGGCTGAAAATATACAGGAGGAAGAGGGGAAGTATTGCAAATCAGCACCAAACCCGGCTATATTTGAGGGTGAGCTACTGCTGTTACAAGAGAATGACCTAGGTAACAAGAAATCTGCCCCGCCTCCCAAAGTATTCATTGCTCAAGCCAATTATGTAATAACCCCTCCCCCAAATGACAGAGGGAGTACTGTGAGGGTGTAAAAATTAAATCCCTGCCCCCCAAGTGGCAGGGATTGTAAACCCCGAGCCCCAACAAATACCCTTAAAACTTCTGTCCTGGAATATTTCAGGGTGGGATAACAAGACAAGGGATTTGGGGTTTTTTGAATTTCACAATTCCAGCTGTTTGGCCTACAAGAGACTTGGGTGTCAAAAATTGAGATACAGGGGTTTAGCCTGTTTTCACCTCCACCAAGAAAGGATCAAAAGAAAGGAAGAAGCAGAGGACGACTTGTTTTGGGGGTGGCCACTAGTTTAAATGTAGAGATCCAGATAATTGATTCTATTTCCCCTTCTATCCAAACCATATATCTGAAAAGCCAAAAAGGGTTGACACTAATCTGTATAAATGTGTACATTCCGCCTAGAGGATCTAGAGATATATGGAATGTTCTGGAATCCCATCTGGACCTAATCAGTCAACACTACCCTACATCTTTAATGATCTTGAGGGGAGATTTCAATGCCAGAATATGTGATGAGTAATTGCCAATGAAAGGTTTGGGTTGAATTCAGAGGATATAGCCTACCTCTCTTACAGGAAATCCATGGATAAACGAATCAATTCCGCAGGTACCCGCTTGTTTAAGTTAATTTACAAATTTAGACTGTTTATCTGCAATGGTACCGGGCACGATAAGGCAGCAGGGAACTTTACATACTACTCCCTTAGGAGAGGGAGTGTTATAGATTATTTTTTATGTAATTATGAATGTGCTCCCTATGTAAAGAATTTTGTTGTGGGAACTCAGTTGGCGAGCCATCACCAGCTGTTGTGCATGGAACTGGCGGACTTCCAAGAAGCCTCAAAAGGTCTGGGTTACGAACCTCCCTATATTCTCCAAGTGAGGCGAAGTCTGAGGTGGGTTCCTGAGATCCAATTAAAAGTAGAGGAGGCTCTCTTTAATGAACAGTTGCTGTCTCTCAGAAATAGATTTATGGGAACAGAGATCGATGATCCCCTATCAGTTTACTCAGATATTGTGCAAGAAGTGTGTACTCTCTGCTCAAATAATTTGCCCTATAAGCCTAACCCCTGATCTATGAAGTGGTTTGATGCAGATTGTAGACAGGCAAGACGAGATCTCCATGTGAGATACAGGCATGCTAGTCTTAATGTTACCTCCCCAATGAAGAAAGCATGGATTGAGAAGCAACGTTGCTATAGGAAGCTGCTGAAACATAAACAAGCTGCCTTTTACACTTCAGTGTGGTCAGAAACTGAAAAGGCTGCAACTTCCAAAGACTCTAAAAAGTTCTGGAACCTGGTGGTTTCTAAGCTGAAGGAGAGGAAATGCGGCCTGGATGGTTTAATCCTCCCTAAATCCTGGGAGAACCATTTTAACCAACTTTTTAATTTTAATTCTGATTTAATTTTAATGAGAACGTTTCCACCCATTCAAATTCCTGATATTAAGGATACTCCTGCTTGGCCCCCAGTAACTACTTCTGAGGTGAAAAGTCTAATATCTCGCTTGCGCAGACAGAAAGCCCCTGGGGAAGATATGCTTCCCTCTGAGAAGTTTCTGGATAATCCAAATTGGTGGGCTCCAGTGTTAGCAAAACTCCTTACTTAGGTAAATACCTCTGGCAGACTGCTCCAGGGATGGGACCAAAGTATTGTGGTCCCAATTTTTAAAAAAGGAGATAAATCTCTCCCAGCCAGCTATTATCCAATCAGTCTTTTGGACGTATCCTCTGCACACTATTTATTGGATAAGGTTGAAATCTGGGTAGACAACAACATTATTGGGGACAAACAAGCTGGCTTCCGTCATGGGAAGTCAACTATAGATCAATACTTTGTTCTAAACCATTTGAGAGAAAAATATGCAGCAGCCCCTAGGAAATATCTCTTTGCAGCCTTTGTTGATCTGACGTCTGCTTTTGACAGGATAAATAGAGAGATTCTCTGGAGAAAATTATGGAGACTTGGAATGGATGAACATCTGATTTTGATAAGGAACCTTTATACAGATACCAAGCTTCGAGTTAGGGTAGGTAGGGAAGGTCAGCTGTCAGGGGTAAGTGCCTCAACTAAAGGAGTGAGACAAGGTTGCTTATTAGTGCCCCTGCTGTTTAATATATATGTGAATGACATAATATATCAATTAGCTGATAAATCCAACTTTCCAGTAGCTCCTGGTTCATGGAAACTAAACATTTTGTTATACGCTGACGACATGGTCCTTCTTTCCCAGACCCAGATAGGTATGAGGAGATTATTGAAAATGTTTGGGGACATATGTGTGAAAGAACAGCTAAGTGTGAACTATGCCAAGAACAAAGTTATGGTTTTTGGCAAACGCCCAGTTAAACACAAATGGTTTCTAGATGGTCATCTACTAGAACAAGCCTACAGATTTAATTATCTGGGGATCTGCTTTGCATATAATGGTTCATGGAATAATCACTGGCAGGCCAATAAGTTAAAAGCTCAAAGCTCAATGCAGTCTGTGTTGAAATTTGCAAAAGTCATGGGAAGGAACCTTGTTATAACAGTCTTAAGAGTTTTTACTGCCAAGGTCATCCCACAGATGATATACGGGGCAGAACTCGGGGGTATTCCTGAACCAGACCAACTGGAATCTGTCCAAAACAGTTTTATACGTATTGTATTGGGTCTTCCATCAGGAACTCCTGCAGCCTATCTTCGAGCAGAAGTGGGCGCAATGCCAAGTTTATTTTTTATTCTTAGGGCCATTTTTATTACCTTTTAAAACTGAACTACTCTTCAAATGAACTGGTCAAATTGTGTATTACAGAGCAGCTACATTTACCTATTCAAAATACTTGGCTAGCTAACTGCAAATTATTGCTACAGAAATATGGCCTTAATCTAGAGTCACTTATTGCTGCAGGAATCCTGTCCAGCCGCTGTAATATCAAAAGGCATCTTCAAGATTTCTTTGCAAAGAAGGATATGGATGCCATTGGTTCATCTAGATTCTCCATTACCTTTCCCCCTATTAAAGAGCATCATGAGGAAGAAAAATATCTGTCTGAATTAAATCCACCTTTTCTCCACAAGGCATTTACTGCATTGTGCTGTCAGACAATGAAAACCAACTTCCTTGAAGGAAGATACAAGAGAATTCCTAGAGATCAGCACATCTGTATTTGTGGTAGTCATAAGGTAGAGGATACCATCCACTATATGTTACATTGTAAACTGTACGAGACATTAAGGAAGAAATACTTAGAGAAATTTCTAGTGGCAATTTCCTCCTCCTCTAGTAATATAGAGAAGATCAAATATTTGTTGACCAGCCCAGATAGATCTGTAGTGGTCAGCACAGCCAAATTTGCCGTGAGAGCTGCTCAGATTAGACAAGCTTGCCTCGCGATCTGAGTTTTACTTTTAAATGTTATAATGTTATAATTTTTATAATTTTTGTTACAGTTTTAGATACCACTGTTAAAGTTTTTAGATACTGCCTCTGTATATTAGTATTTTATCTGGCTAAAACCTGTATTTGGTTGCCTGTAATAAACTGATGATGATGACTACTAGCTGCAGTGGCTAGGTCCTCCCTCCAGTGACTGAGGCAATATGTCTCTGAATACCAGTTGCTGGGAATTACAGGGAGTGGAAGTGTTGAGTGTTGTTTCTCTCAGGTCCTACTTGCACCCATAGGCATCTGGTTGGCAAGTGTGAGAACTGGATGCTAGATTAGATGGCCCACTGGCCTGATCCAACAGGTCTTTTCTTAATGCTGACTCATTGCTTGCATCTCCCTCCTGTCAGATGAGCTGCAACTCTTGTCTATTAAACATGCTGGCTCCTCCCTCCCTCAGCACAGTTTCCCTATCACAGATTTTCTGCACCTATTACCTACCTTTCAAAGCTGACTACAGTTAACCAGGTTCACCATTAATTACAGTAATAATGAACCATGTTCAAATAGCATGCTTGCTCAGAATAAAATCCCTCAGTTCAATGGCTCTTACTCTTTAACACGGGCTTCCAACCCTTTAAAGTCAGTGAGAACATTTGGAATTGTGAGAAAGGACCTTGGGTGCCAGTGGCAAAATGGATGCTACATCTGAGAAAGAGAAAAAGAGACAGGACCACAAAATGGTGCACACATGCCACTCATCAGCTACCCAATTAATGCGGAGTGGGGAAAGCACCTGCAGCAGCCACTGCCATCCTTGCTCACTGAGAGAAGTTCTTTGCATCTCTCCTCATTTCGAAAAAGAAGGAAAGTGTGTCCAGTTCTGGCATCCCATGAAATATTGGCATGTTTAAGGGGATACACTCAGTACAGATGTCCAGTGCAAGAAACCAGAGGGAAAGGCCATTACCTTCAGGCTCTAGATCTTGTGAGGATCCAGAAGTAGTGGCTATCTATTGTTGGTAATAGCATACCAGACAAGATGGACCCTTAGTCTGATCTAGCAGGGGCAGTTCTTATGTTCTTAGTGGGTAGAGATAATAGGGCGTATGTTTTATGACTGGAAACTAGGATAGATCCTAGAAGTAAGTAAATGTATTTATATACCACATTTCCCACACATACATCTGTGATCAAAGCAGTTCACATAAACAACAGACAGCCTAAATTATGGTAACAATACATAATAAAAAGTACAATATCAATACAACACAACGACCGAACTTAGTATACATCAAAATGTAAAAGAGCATAACGCTCAATAAAGTTCAAGCAAAAATATCCAGGAAGTTCACATCCAAAAGTAAATCCCAAAGCTGATTATGTTAGTAGCTAGCAATCTCTTCTACCCACTCAAAATAGCCACCCCCTGATGACAAACAGTATCCCTGCCCTCATTATTCTGCAAGCAGCTCCCTTCTGCCGGCTCTCATGTCTGAAGGGTTGGCCAAGGCAGGTGGAAATAACCATCCCCTGATGACAAACGCAGGGTGTCTTCTTATGGAAGGGAAGTAGGCGTAGGTCTCTATGGAGAGATAGGTCTAAGTATCAATAGCTATTACCCATGACAGTTACATTTATTTATTTATTAGACTTATATCCAGCCCTTCCTCCCAGTAGGAGCCCATGGAACATCCACATTCCACAGCAGTATCTGACCTGAATACCAGATTCTGGGGATGATGAATGGGAGAGGGCTGTAGCCTTTCTGTCTTACTTCTAAGTGCTTTCTGAAAGGCAAGCAGGATATTAGACCAGATGTAGAACTTTTTTGGTCCTGTTAAGCAGGGTTTATGTGACTCCACGAGGTAAACCTAAACATATTATACAGCCAGCATGGATTTTTCACATTCCGCAATGTTAAATTGAAAATACCCCCCATGCCATTCTGATGCTTCCCATAAGCTCATTTCAAAACAAAACCTTACAAAACATATAGTCCTGAACACAGAAACGCTTGCTTAACAACCCTCTCAATTTTCATGGAGATACACAAAACAGTCAGAGAGAATCGAGAGTTCAAAGTGTAAAAAGAGAGAAAAAAAACAGAGCCCTTTTGGACTTTTTTCTGCGAGTTCTCATAATCTGTTGAAATTCATTAAAAATCAGCCATGTTCACAGAGTACCTGTAATCCTGTTACTGACCTTGCCCCATACTCTGACCTTCATCTTCTAACCTTAAAAGTTAAAAAATACCTGGCTGATTTTTAATTAATTTAAGAAATATTGGCTGGAACCCTATGATAACGCGGGGCATGCTCAGTAAGAACCAACTGTCAGTGATCTAAAAGCCTCACAGCTGCTGGGCTTGCCTAATCAAGGGGCCACACCCACACCAGATGCTGATTTCATGTGAGACAGTCATGGCTTCCCTCAGAGAATCCTGGGAAGTGTAGTTTGTGAAGGGTGCCGAGAGGAGACTCCTATTCCACTAACAGAGCTCCAGCGACAGACTGGTTTAACAGTCAGCTACTCTGATTGAAGGTCTGTGAGGGGAACAGGGCGTCTCCTAGCAACTCTCAGCACCCTTCACTAACCACACTTCCCAGGATTCTTTGAGAGAAGCCATGACTAAAGTGAAATAAAGGCCCGGTGTGGATGTGGCGTGGGACAGCTTTGGTTTAAATTTGGGTGGGAGGCTACATGTGCCTGCTGTAAAATAAAAAGGTGAGGGAAACGCTGAAAAGCAATGATACTGTTCACAATGTTTTCCTTCTGAAAAGGAAAGGGTTTTCCCCTCTTCCCAGTGCCCACCCAACCAATCTCCCCCCCTCCCCTCCCCCAGTCAGTGTTGGACTACAACCTGGGAGACCAGGGTCCGAATCCCCACACAGCCATGAAGCTGACTGGGTGACCTTTGGCCAGTCACTGTCTCTCAGCCTCAGGCAAGGGCAAAACTACCTCTGAATACCATTTACCACGAAAACCCTATTCAAAGGGTCTCCATAAGTCCGGTGGACTTGAAGGCAGTCTATTTCCATTTTCAAACACGATTGCACAGAAATAAATCCCACTGAACTAAAAAAGTATGCAAATGATCAAACTAGGGTTGCCAGACCCAGCCTCCAAGAGGTCTTCTGTATCTTTAAAAGTTGTGCAGGGAGAAGGGAGAATTTCACCTTGTGGTTTTTCCCATTACAGTGTTGCCAGAAAACCTGTACTTGGCTGAATTTTCTCTTCTCTTAAAGATACAGAATTATTCTCAGGCCCTGAGCCTGGCAACCCTAGATCCAACCCACCCTCCCTTCTCCCTTCTATCCCCTCCCTCTTGCCCCTTCCCTCCCGCTTCCTTTGCCCCTCCCTCCCCCTCCCCTTCCAATCCTCTCCCCCCTCCCCTTCCTCCTCCCCTTTCTCCTCCCCACAGTCAGTTTTACCTATCTTAAGCATGGTTGCATGGAAGTACTCTATAAGCATGCAAATGATCAAACCTGCCCTCCCCTCCCCCTTCCTTTGCCCCCCTCCTCCCCCATGGTCAGTTTTTCCAATCCTAACCATGATTCCATAGGAGTTACCAAATTCTTCCAAGGTACACAGGAAGTGGATTGGACTGTGAAAGACCAACCCAAATTGTGTTTGCATTTTGACAACTTTGTAGGGCAGTCCAATATCTCAGAGAGGAGGTCAGGTCTCCTGCTCCCCTGGTGCATACACTATAGCTGTCTAATTTCCCTGCTTTTTAAAGTTTGGTAGAAATATCTGTTGGCTATAGGTATATTCTTAAACCGCAAGGTTTTTTGCCTATTAGTGAATAGAATTATAAATCCCAATATGGCATTGTAGTAGATTCCCTCTGCTCCATCCAGTGGCAAATCGCGAGGAATGGGGGCGGGGACTTTAGAAAAAGCCCTTTGCGTAGCCGCTAGAGAGTCTTTATAGCGACTGCCTTGCGCAGTGAGGAGAGAGTGAATTGCGAGGGAGGGAGAGGTGATTGGAGGGACAAGGGAGGACGAGTCTGTTGTTTTGGGCAGGTATGGGGCTGCAGGAAGTCTGGTTAGAGGTGTGGTAGTTTAAAGCGGTTGTAGAAGATTTGTGTATTTTATCGAAAAGACAATCATACTGGAGAGGGGGTTGTTTTTTTAAAAAAAGCAGAAGTGCCGTGTACGTGCCGGCTGCTGCGTCTGGTTGAATGACTAGAAATGACTGTAAGAGAGAGAAAATGAATCAATGAACAAGGTAGCGTTAACTGGCTGCACCAGCGTTACGTGGAGCTCGTTACAGAGATATTTGTAGAGAATTGTGGAGAGCTAGTGGGGCTGTCGGGACTCCGCGTTTTAGGATTTAGCCTTCTCCTTTCCTGGATCTCCAAGGGAAGGACAAAAATCTGAGGGTGAGGGTGGGGCCAGGATCGGGGTGGTGGCCTGTTCTTTGAAAGTGTCAACTACACTTTCGCCCCAACGCTTTCTTAATATCTTTCTTTCTGGATGGGTAAGCGAGGAAAGTGATTGAGAAAAGGAGAAGAAAAACATTATAGATATTCTTAAATGCGGGAGAAATATGGCAATAATCCAGTACTGGGAAATAGTCTGAGGGTGAAATTTGATATTATTTTTTTAATGGCTTTGCTGTCTATCTCTACTGATCCACTTCTGAGCTCCATTGGGTCTGAGCACCAGGAGACTCGAGAGCTTTTTAAATGCACAATGGAGATTTGAGGGCTGGCTTCTAAAGGTCGTTTATGCCTATAGATGTAGTGATGTTTATCAGGCAGCAGTCCTCTTTGGGGAAAGAGACTGTTAGTATCTTTACTGGGGCTGTATTGTATGTTTGCCTTTGTGTGTGTATAAATATATATGACAGTGTGTAAATATCTTTTAAAAATAAGCGAGTGTTTTCGATATTGCTCAAGGTGCATGTCATTTTATGTGCCTTCAAGTCTATGACTTATGGCAACCCTATGAATCAGGGACCTCCAACAGCATCTGTTGTGAACCACCCTGTTCAGATCTTGTAAGTTCAGGTCTGTGGCTTCCTTTATGGAATCAATCCATCTCTTGTTTGGCCTTCCTCTTTTTCTACTCCCTGCTGTTTTTCCCCAGCATTATTGTCTTTTCTAGTGAATCATGTCTTCTCATGATGTGTCCAAAGTATGATAACCTCAGTTTCATCATTTTAGCTTCTAATGATAGTTCTGGTTTAATTTGTTCTAACACCCAATTATTTGTCTTTTTCGCAGTCCATGGTAAGCGCAAAGCTCTCCTCCAACACTACATTTCAAATGAGTTGAATTTTCTCTTACCCACTTTTTTAAAAGACACATTTTATTTCTTACCATACAAATATCAGAACAGTATAAAGCAATACATAACACACAACCAAAGAAAGAAAAAAGGAGCATTGTTGCATATAAAGAACTCAATTTTGTGTTAATTGCCCTTGTTTAATAATTGTTCTCTTTTCCTCTTTGTTTTCCTGTATAGTCTTTTTAGAGTGGTCCATGTACTCACTCAAATAACCCCATGTGCAATAAGACTCTAAGATGCTCAAAAAATTTCTACTGCATTTCTTAAATTCTTTCTTTTTTCCCAGATCAACTTCTTAAGTGTATAAATAAAAAACTTTGTAACAATTTAAATGCCTGTTACAATCTACTGACATATAGCTTATACAATCAAAACATATATACATAAATAAATTAAAAAAGGAAGAAGAAAAAATACAATAAAATATTTTTAAATTACAATAATAATAAAATTATGAAATCAATAAATAAAAAAAGGTGGAGAAGAGAGTTACTGAGATTAATGTAAGCTTTAAAAAGCATAACATTTAATACACGGAATACCATAGAGATCTAGACATTTACTTTTGGTAGATTTAGTGCAATAAACTGCATAGACTACCCGAATACATCCCTTCATAATGAGGCATGAGTTGAAGACTTATAGAAATCATGCTCCCCACTCCTACATAGCTTATAAACATAAACCATTTAATATGGAAGTTGTCTTTTTTATTTGGATCCCGCCTCGCCAATCTTAATTCTTCCATTAAAGCTATGTTCCATACCTAAAAGTACCATAATTCTATTAAATTGTAATCAATCTTTTTCCAATGACGAGCAATTACAATTCTTGCTGCCACTAGTAAGGTTAGTATTATATCCTTAGAGTGCTAGACTCCTAGCAGGGGCACCCAAGGCAGAAAGGTCAAAGCTGAAATACCAGACTAAGATGCATCCAAACTCAGAGGAAGGCAATGGTAAATCACCTCTGAATATCTCTTACCATGAAAATCCTATGAACAGAGTATCCAAAATGCAACATGAGATAGTGCTGGAAGATGAGACCCCCAGGTCAGAAGACACTCATCGAGCTACTAGGGAAGAACAAAGGACAAGTACGAGTAGCGCTGTGACTAATGACGCAGCTGGGTCAAAGCCGAAAGGAATCCCAGAGGCTGATGTGCAAGGATGCGAAAGGAGAGTCTGGAGTTGTACGACGCACACAATAGGAACATGGAATGTGAGAAGCATGAACCAGGGAAAGTTAGAAATTGTCAAGCAAGAAATGGAACACATTAGCATTACAATACTTGGTGTGAGTGAACTAAAATGGACTGGAATGGGACATGTTCAATCAAGCAACTACAAAATATTTTATGCAGGAAATGAGAAATTAAGAAGAAATGGGGTTGCTTTAATAGTGAGAAGGGATGTAGCAAAAGCAATTAGGAGCTACAACGCAAGGTCTGAGCGAGTTATATCAATGAGATTAAATGGGAAACCTATCAACATAACCATCATCCAAGTCTATGCTCCGATGGCAAACGCAGAAGAAGAGGAATTGGAGAGATTTTACGCAGAAGTACAAGAAGAAATTGATCACACACCAAAACAAGATGTGCTGATAATCATGGGGGATTGGAATGCAAAAGTAGGGAACAGAGAAGAATTAGGAATTGTGGGGAAATGGGGCTTAGGAGGCAGAAATGAAGCAGGAGAAAGACTTACTGAATTCTGTGAAGCCAATAATTTGTTTCTTGCAAACACTTTTTTTGAGCAACCGAAAAGACGACTGTACACATGGACATCACCAAATGGTCAATATAGGAATCAAATTGATTATATAATTGGTAGCAGAAGATGGAGAAGTTCCTTACTTTCTGTAAAAACAAGACCAGGAGCAGACTGTGGTACAGATCATGAACTGGTTGTATCGAAAATCAGAGTAAAGCTAAAGAAGAACAACAAAGCAATCATAATGCCAAAATACAATTTAAATAACATCCCAGAAGCATATAAAGATCAAATAAGTAACAGGTTTGAGGCTTTAAACTTAGTTGACAGAGAACCAGAAGAACTATGAAATGAAGTCAGAGACATTATCAAGGAAGAATGTAAAAAGACAATATCTCTAGTTAAAAAGAGAGAAAGACCTTAATGGATGACTGAAGAAACTCTTAAAATGGTTAAAGAGAGAAGGAAAGCAAAAGCAAAAGGAGACAGAAACACAGTCAGAACCCTAAATGCAACAATACAGCGACTTGTACGTAGGGACAAAGAGAAATATTACAATAGCTACTGTATAGAAATAGAAGAGGACAACAAAAAGAAGAGCCCTATTCCAGAAGATTAGAGAAATGACAGGGAAATTTAAACCAAGAGTAGGGATGTTGAATAATCAACAGGGGAACACACACTGACTGACCGAGATGAAATGAAAGGAAGTTGGAAGCAATACACTGAAGAACTCTATAAAAGAGATGCCCTGATGACAGATTCATTCACGGAGGAACCGTATGATGAAGAACCAGAAATTTTAGGTGAAAGCTGCTCTTAAAATACTTGGAAGAAACAAATCACCAGGAATAGATGGCATACCAATAGAGTTTCTACAAGTTACTGAGACTGAATCTGTCCAAATTTTGACTAAAATCTGTCAAGAAATATGGAAAACTAAACAATGGCACACAGACTGGAAGGGGATCCCAGGGAATGCAGTAATTATCGAACTATTGCCATGCAAGTAATGCTCAAGATTCTACAACAAAGGCTTTTACCATATTTGGAGCGAAAAATGCCAGAAAGGGAAGAGGCACCAGAGATCACATCGCAAACATACGTTGGATAATGGAAAGGACCAAGGAATTTCAGAAGAAAATCACCCTGTGCTTTATAGATTACAGCAAAGCCTTTGACTGTGTAGATCATGAAAAACTATGGAATGCTTTAAAAGAAATGTGGGTGCCACAGCATCTTATTGTCCTGATGCGTAACCTATACTCTGCACAAGAGGCTACTGTAAGGACAGAACATGGAGAAACTGACTGGTTCTTATTCGGAAAGGGTGTGGGACTGGGGTGTATTTTATCACCCTATTTTTTAATCTATACGCAGAACATATCATACGGAAAGCAGGATTGGACCAAGATGAAGGAGGTGTGAAAATTGGAGGAAGAAATATAAATAATTTAAGAGACGCAGATGATACCATACTACTAGCAGAAACCAGTAATGATTTGAAACGAATGCTGATGAAAGTTAAAGAGGAAAGCAGAAAAGCAGGACTACAGCTGAACGTCAAAAAGACTAAAGTAATGACAACAGAAGATTTATGTAATTTTAAAGTTGACAATGAAGACATTGAACTTGTCAAGGATTATCAGTTCCTTGGCACAGTGATTAACCAAAATGGAGACAATAGTCAAGAAATCAGAAGAAGGCTAGGACTGGGGAGGGCAGCTGTGAGAGAACTAGAAAAGGTCCTCAAATGCAAAGATGTATCACTGGACACTAAAGTCAGGATCATTCAGACCATGGTATTTCCGATCGTATGGATGTGAAAGTTGGACAGTGAAAAAAGCGGATAAGAGAAAAATCAACTGATTTGAAATGTGGTGGGCTTTGCTCTAACCTTGGGAACAGCTTACGTTCCAAACACTAATCAAATTGGTTTTTTGTCACAAACTCTCGAGACACTTGATGGCTTTAAGGAAGGCTCAGTAATACTAGGGGAGGATTTGAATTTAGTTGCTAATCCAAATATAGACAAAACGGAAAAAAGCAAGGATATCCTTTACATCAGGTGAGAAGCTAAAAGATCTCTTCCTTAAGTATGATTTTCTGGATGTCTGGTGTCTAGATCATCCAGTTAGTAGAGCAGCCTTTCCCAACCAGTATGCCTCCAGATGTTGTTGGACCACAACTCCCATCTTCCTGACCATTGGCAATGCTGGCCGAGGCTGTTGGGAGTTGTGGTCCAACAACATCTGGAGGCACACTGGTTGGGAAAGGCTGCAGTAGAGACTACACGTTTCACATGTAAAAATAGGGTTATTACTAGAATTGATTATATTCTAATTTCTGCCACAGCTCTACAGTCACATTCTGCATTCGTTTTGCCTCCTGTCCCAAGGAAAGAAGAGACAGCATTCCTTAAATCAGCCTTCACCAATCCAGTGCTTTGCAGATGTTTTAGATATTGGGCTTGCCTACACCAGAGTTTACTGTGTGTTTGCAGCTGTTTGCATTTTCATTTAATTTGCGTAGTCCACATGACATTACCTTCAAACAACTCTATACTTTTCCCTGGAAATTCGGGTTTATGTGATAGGCATAGTTCGATAAGTTGGGGGAAATCAGGTTCTAAGTTGCTCCACTCGGGATTACAGACAATTTGTTTCCATGTTTTTTGGATGGGTGGATCAATCATCACTTTCTGCTGCTCTCCTTTCCACGCCCACCACTTCCTCCATGCTTTCATTTCTTTTCTCGCAGCGCTCGTGACCATTTCCAGCAGGCTCCTTTTTTCTTTTGATCTCTCCAATTTGCACAAAATCAGAAAGAAGCACTAGCAAATTTACAATTGCCTGACTATGCACTTTTGTGCACTTCTTAAGAACATAAGAAGAGCCTGCTGAATCAGGCCAGTGGCCCATCCAGTCCAGCATCCTGTTCTCACAGTGGCCAACCAGGTGCCTGGGGGAAGCCCGCAAGCAGGACCCGAGTGCAAGAACACTCTCCCCTCCTGAGGCTTCCGGCAACTGGTTTTCAGAGCATGCTGCCTCTGACTAGGGTGGCAGAGCACAGCCATCACAGATAGTAGCCATTGATAGCCCTGTCCTCCATGAATTTGTCTAATCTTCTTTTAAAGCCATCCAAGCTGGTGGCCATTACTGCATCTTGTGGGAGCAAATTCCATAGTTTAACTATGCGCTGAGTAAAGAAGTGCTTGCTTTTGTCTGTCCTGAATCTTCCAACATTCAGCTTCTTTGAATGTCCACGAGTTCTAGTATTATGAGAGAAGGAGAAGAACTTTTCTCTATCTACTTTCTCAATGCCATGCATAATTTTATACATTTTTATCATGACTCCTCTGACCCGCCTTTTCTCTAAACTAAAAAGCCCCAAATGCTGCAACCTTTCCTCATAAGAGAGTCGCTCCATCCCCTTGATCATTCTGGTTGCCCTCTTCTGAACCTTTTCCAACTCTAGAATATCCTTTTTGAGATGAGGCGACCAGAACTGTACACAGTATTCCAAATGCGGCCGCACCATAGATTTATACAACGGCATTATGATATCAGCTGTTTTATTTTCCATACCTTTCTTAATTATCCCTAGCTTGGGTGGGTAAAATTAAAAGAAAAACAAAGTACGCATGCAGCTGTCTGCACACATGCCCTGCTGGTACTTAGTTGGCATAATGGAATCAACAAATTAGAAAGTGGGGACAATTACAAAAGGGAACGCCTTCTGGTATGAATAAGAGAGTGAAGTTGCTCTTCATATACATCTTCAAATACCTGGTGTGGACTACTCTGGTCTAATTCAAATGGGGGGGGGAGGTGGATTAACAGCTAAATAATGCTCAAATGTGGACAAGCTAGCAGTGTTAACTGGGGCAGATGGGAGTTGTATAGTCCAAAACATCTGCAGGGCACCAAGTTAGTGAAAGCTGCCTTAAGTCAAAGTTTGCAACGGTAGTATGGCAATGGAGTGGGCACAGGATGAATGGAAGCCACTGGTGTGAGAGATATGTAATAAGTCTCTGAATCTTCTGATATTTGATGGAGAAAAGGTTACGCTAAGGCAGCCACACGTTTCAGGGTAGCATAGGGGAACTCTTGTGAAGTTGGGGGGCTGCATGATAATGGTGGGTGGGGCCAAAGCCAAACGTGGGTGGAGACCACCATTCACACTCATCTCTTTTCTCCCCTTCCCGCCCTGCTGACTTTCTCCAGCCTGGCAATTTAGCTAGTAAAAAGAATCCCATTTGGGATGACTTGTTTTGGGAGTGCATGTGGCAGTTATGATAATGACTGAGTGAGCTTTCCCCAGGCAATGTGACAGAAAGCAGTGGGGGAAAAAATCCAAAAAATTATCTTCAAAATACACATTTCCCTGAATCCCAGAAAACAAACGTCAGAACAGAAGTGTGGCATTGAAAGCTTAAATTCTAAAGCTCTCCAGAAATTCAGTGCATAATAGTTATGTGGAGAGATCCTATTTCCCAGACAGTCTTGTGCTAGCCACCTTGGCCCATCTGGATGTGTACAGGGTGGAAGTTAATAACTAATTAGTACCCAGTAGCAACTGCAAGTGTCTATTAAAATAGAAGGATATGTGGGAGTTCTTGCAATAGAGCCAGATGGGTTTTGAATGATTGGGTATAGAAGAGATCAGATGCCTGTTTCCCTGCTGCTTTTGTGGACCTTGCAGGGGGCTGTCAACATTTGTAGTTTCTTCCTATTCTTTTAGGTTTCTAGTGAATCTCAAGTAGAAAATGGAACCCTTGATTCCTCCAACCACCCCAGGAGAACAGGTGTTCACAGGTAACTCTGCAATTACTGTTTGGTAAAGCACTTTAGCTAGAAATGTTTGTCAGAGTTCTTCACTTTACCAGGATGTGCTTATTTGATTTATTTATTACATTTTTACCCCACCTTCCCTCCAAGAGGATCTAGGCAGCAATGTACATAATTCTCCCATGCAGACACATTTTTATCCTTACAACAACCCTGTAAGGCAGGTTAGGCTCAGAAAGAGTGCATATCCCAAGGTCTCTCCTCAGCTTCAGTCTTACCAGTACACTGTGCCAGCACTTTGATTGCTTGCTGCATGGTTGTCAGTCCCTTCTTCCCAGACAAGCAGTGGTGTAGTTATCTGGGGTCACGAGGTGTCTGTGTTGTAGCCCTGTTAATTTTTGGGGACCCAGCCAGGTCAATCAGCATGAAAAGGGAGTATGTTAGCCACTGAGAAGAGTCCTTGTCCTTTCCTGCTGATTGGAGTCAATCAGCAGGAAAGGTGGTGAGCCAACCACTGAGAGGACTGTTTTCAGTAGCTAACACACAGCCTCACCTTTCATGATGATTGCCTCCTAGGGATGTTGTCTCAGGAGTCCACTACAACAGGGAGAGCAAGGAAGACAAGGGGAAAAGGAAAAGGGGGGTGTATGTGAAGGGGTGTGGTGTGAATATCATGAAGGGACCCTGTACTTCTGAATTTGCCACTACACTGCTGCTGTCAGGGAAGTGAGGCTCTGTGGTCTGTGCTGTAGCCTGGGGAGCTTGAACTGCCTTTCTAGGACTGGCTCCTTAATGTGGACCAGGACTCCTGACCACTGGACCTCTCTTCCTGCAGAGCTGGGGCTCTTCAGGCCTCTGCCCTGCAGTCAGTTCCTATAAAGAAGCTGCATTTGCTTTCACCATATGAATGTGTACTTGGGTTCACACCTGCAGTCACTGAAATGGCGGTTTCCCTCTGTGTGGCTGGTTCACATTCAAGCTTGACATTGCACCTATGTTTTTGGGAGTGCACAAATAGGGGGGCAATAAGCAGTGTGTGCACGAACATGTGTAAAAACACTAGCTTGGCATTCACTGAGACTTAAGTTTTTAGATACTTTTCTGTTTCCTTGGATTTGCAAAAGGCCAACACACTACCATGTACCCTTCCTGTAGTTCCGACTCTTAATCCCTTGGTTCCTCTTTCAGAGCTTACCTGTGTCTTGACATTGCAACTTCTTGCATTTTACTCTTCCCTCTTCCTTGTAGACACACAGTGCTTCATAGCTGACTATGCTTCTGAGGTGGGCCTGTTTTCAGCTGATGGGTGCAGCCCAGCCCACTTCACTGACTCTGTGGAGCTATTGGGAGGGCCTGGTGACCTAGGAGATATCTTCTGCTGGAATGACAGTATAGATCATTGCATCGCCTATCTTAACAAGGTGAGCAAAGAGCAGGGTGGGGCAGGAAGGCTGCTGTGTATGACTAAGGACTGAGCCTTTTACAATGAAGGTGTCTACTTCTCCAGCTGTTGGCTGCTGTTCAGTCAGTACTGTCAAGCTGCATGAATAGCAATTGGCATGGGATAATTTTAAGGATGCTTCTAAATTTGCACTGAATCTGAGCTATATGATGAGTTTGGATCTATCAGTCTCCCGGTAAGAGATCACAGAAGGGTACACCTCTGGTGTGGTGGTAGGCGCTTCTAAAGGGAGTGGTCAAGAAGATATAGAAGCAAGCTGACCAAGGAGCAGGCAGGGAAAATGGGTACCTGATGGTAAGATGGACAGTAACTAGAGGAAAGTAAATGGAGCCAAAGTAATTGATGTCCTTTAGTAACTTTTCTGCGTTTCAACTACCTTCTGTGCCTAGGAACTGGTGGCACTGGGGATCCCTGCCCTATATAAGGATGATGGTTCTGGAGATGGTACTGAGCGTGGCTTTGACCTCCTGGCATTAGTTAACAGTGCTTGCAGACTGCTGAATCTCTACCAGGGAGTGTCCTCCAAACTGGGTGACATGGAGGCAGAGGAAATGCGACAGACTGGAGAACTGGATTACCTGAGGACACGACATGGTAAACTCAAGGTTAGAGCTCCCAGGCTTTACATTGCTCATCTCACAGTGCATCTCGTGCATTTGATGTCCAGTCTCTGCAGTGTTTACCCATGACATGTTGGTGTCTAAGACAAAAAATAAAATAAAAATCCAAATGAATCCAAAGAATTGCACTGGCTGCCCATTTGCTACCAGGCCAAGTTCAAGGTTATAGTTTTGGTGTACAAAGCCCTATACTTGGGACCAGGACACCTGAAAGACCGTCTTATCCCTTATATATCCAGTTGATCACTGTGCGTTGCAGGTGAGGGCCTCCTGCAGATACCATCTTATCAGGAGGTCCATTCTGCACAACATAGGAAACGGACCTTTAGTGTTGTGGCACCTAGCCTGTGGAATTCCCTACCCTTAAATATTAGACAGGCGCCATCTCTGTTATCTTTTCGGTGCCTATTGAAGACCTTCCTCTTTCAACAATACTTTTAAGTTGAGACCTTACGCCAGTCTGCTTCTGGGTTGGAATGGCTTTTTAATATGCTTTTAAACCTTTTTTTAAACAATATTTTTAACCTTTTTTTAAGTCTTCAAAGCTTTTTAAAAATATATTTCTAAAGTTGTTTTGTTTTAATGTATTTTAAAGTGTGTTTTTATGATGTTTTAAAGTGTTTTAAGTGCTTTTGTTTGCCACCCTGAGCTCCTGCTGGGAGGAATATAAATCAAATAATAAATAAAATAATTAAATAAATAAATAAATAAATAAGTGGCACCACCCAGTGGCTTCAGACACAATCCACCAGGAATCTCTCCTGCACAAATCCTGCTGAAACCAACAGTAGGGCATCCTGGTGCATTATGCCCCATAGATCAGATTTGTCTGCTTCCCACTCTGCTGCCTCTTTAATGGTACTCAGAAGTGAAATCCACTGCTTTGCTGTACCTTGTAATAGGGCTGTCTCTTCATTTCTTCAAGAATCTTTTTGTTAAGCTGACCTGTGTTCCTCCTTCCACAGATCTGACTAGTGAGCACAGCCAGCCTGAAAAATTCTGCCACACTTCTCACAGTCCTGCCAATGTCTCTTTCAGTTCATAACTCTTAAATCTCGGGATGATTACCAAAATCAGCTTGTACATTATAAATATACATGGGTCAATGTGCCCTCATCATCAGCTTCTCCTTTCTTTTGAAAGAGATTCTTCCTTCTTTTCTCCCCCTGTTCCATTGCCCGTGATTTCCTTCCCTGCTTGGAGTCCATCCGTAGCACATTTAGTTCTATGGAGATGGGATATATGAAGTTTCTGGTGCAATTTGTTGGAGGATTCCTGAATTTGGGGGAAGGGGAGAAGGTTATGTATTGGGTATGTATTTCTGAGAGTCCTCAACTTGTTGTGAGGGTTTGGAGCTCTGTTGTAAAAATCTTCTATAAAATGACATGTTATAGCTGTAAGGTGTTCAAAAAAAGTATCATTCATTCTTAAAAGCTGGCAATTCATTAAGGAAACGGCTGGCTTATTTAGATAGACAATGAAATTGCATCCAAATAAAATTATGCTAAAGTATCAAGGAAATTGTTTGATCATGAAACTTCGTTTATACCAACTGATCTGCAATGTGGAATAATACTGTCCTGCCTTTCAGGTTTGTTGTAAGGATTACTGGGATCAAATATTCTAAAGCATTGTACAATATACCTAAAGTCTTTTGGGACTTTTGTGGGTTCCCCATGAGCTCAAAGGAAACTTGGAAAATGCAGCAAAGATCACTGTTGCTAAGGAAAAAACTGCTGCATTGAATAATTAATAGTTCAAAATATTTTTTTTTCTGTGAAATGGCAACTAACAAATTTGTGAGAAAGCTCTATCAAAGTGTCCCTAGTCAAGGACAGTTTTTGTACAGCATGAAATGCTTTAATAATTTACTGAAGCAGCAGCTGTCTGGATTGGGCAGTATACTAATGTGTTATCTCAGGGTTCTCAATTAAACTCCATTTACTCAAAACAGCAGCAAAAGATGACAAAGCTATGTGCCGACAAATACAGCATTATCTGTCAGGTGATCATATATCCTTCTTGGTCCTCAAGTGTTGTCAGGGGGAGATGTTCGGGAGCTCTGTGAAACCCCTTAGGCTGTGTCTGTACCAGTGCTGTGTTGTACACTTCTTTATGGGAGAAGGGGAGGTGTAGTATGTTTCTATGATGCTCTGTGCTGTCCCCCCCATCAACCCACCAGAGTATACAGAGGTTGTGAGCCTACTGTGTAAAGTAGTGGAATGACTTGTGAGCATGCTCCTGGTGAAGAGGGTTGCAGCCAGTTGCTCAAGTTAAAGTTCTGTTTACCTGTGAGAAGATCACCTTGTGGGTCATTGCACTAGCTTAAAAGGCCAGATTTGGATACCTACAATATGTTCTACTGAAGAGGAAATGCCTGGATTGCCTTGTCAAGTAGCAGGCTCAATTAGGAAGTGATAGGAACTAATATTCAGCATAAATCAGCTGTGGGCCTCTAGAGAACTGTTAATTTACCTGGCTGCAACCAGATAAGATTTGTTCCAGTGGTTTTTCTGGAGTGAGACAAACCATGAGCCTGGGTTATGATATAACACAAAGTCAAACCATGACTTAGCCTACAGCAGGAGGAGCAAAGCAACTGGGAACCTGCTCATTCTCATTAAGACATGTTTTGGTTTAGCATGGTGTGAAATGGGTCTGTATGTATTGGCATACTGCCTTACAGACAAATAACCCATGTCATTCACTTGTCATCCACCTGTCCTGTTTTGCAATATTATTAGTGGGGCGCTTTATCATCTTGCAGGGGGGAGAGCATAATATCCTGCCTAAATTCTTCCTGCTTATAACCCCCTCCCCCTCCGAAACTTCAGAACCAGGTAGAAGCTTGTGAACGGGAAATTGCAGCTGTGCAGAGCAAGGAGCAGCAACTTCAAAGCAAGAACAAGCAGCTGAATAGTATGCTGAAAGGAGAAAAGGATGAGGTGAGTGGATAAGGGGGAAATGACTGAACCTAGCCACAACATAAAATGCATTTCTCCTGGTTCGATTTATATGCAATTCTCTTACAAAAATCCAAGTAGGTATGCATGCCATGTTTGAGGAAGTCATTGTCTTCCTCCCTTTACTGGGAAGATGGCTTGTTTACTTTTGACATCACTCACTAATTCCACAGTTTTGATTAAACATTTGTTATTTGTTGACATAGTTTCCAGTATTTAACATGTGGCAGCCTCCCCAAAGGGTGCCCTCCAGAGGTTTTGGACTACAGCTCCCATCATCCCTGACAAATAGCTATGCTGGCTGGGTCTGATAGGAGTTGTAGTCCAAAGCATCTGGAGGACACCCAAGTTGGGGAAGGATGACATGTAGCATTCTAGCAATTCTGTAAGCGACTGTTTTTCTCTCTTCATGCCTTTTATTGATTAACAAAAACAATAAGGGAACTGTATGGAGCCTATAGCCTTAAATTTTTTCATCTCCTCTTCTATTTACTTCCTTCCTTGCTATCTCTTCTTTCCACCCAGTGGGCTTGTGGCTGATGATGATAAAGCAGAAACTTAATCAGTGCCAGTACTCCCACCTTTAGTGGGCTGCTGGTGTGGCAGCTGGGTAACTCCTCTTTGTGTGTATGTGTGTATGGGGAAGAGAGGGTGGACAGACTAAAAGAAAGAAAATTTGAGCAGGTGTGATATGTTGGATGGAAAAGACCCAGGTGGTCTTTGACATTGCTTCCAGAATGATATACAACTCTTAAGAATGTTGAGCTTTAAAGTGGTCAGGCCAAGGGAGTTGTCGTGGGACACTAGCTGCTGTCAATTCATGTTGATCCAACAGATTACCAAGCTCCTGAGTGCTCTGGCAAATCAGAAGAGCCAGCACATCCATGAAATGAAGAGAAAGGAGCAAGAACTAATCCGACTCAAAGAAAAGATGAGCCAGCTGGTGAATGACAAGAAGGACAAGAGAGGAAGTGAGTGAATGGCTGGCGGGTAGAGGAGTAAGGTGGAATGTCCACGTTTTAGGAAGGAGATGTTTTGTTGTGTTCAACATTTCCTTTTGCAACTGGAATAATGGAAACTGGAAATATTAATGTGCTGTTTACTCCAGCATGATCTGAATTCAAATGCAAGCATTTGTGTGTGGTGTTGGCTGTTGGGTTTGGGGAAGGGACGTTTTGTCCTGGGAGGGGTAGGGGATGTGGAAGGGAAGAGACAGTTGCATTTTGAACCTCCTACTCAGGCTTATCTTGCTGTTCCTAGCTATTGAAGTCCTCAATGCCCTGCCCCGGGCTGATGGCAAGAGGGGAACCTGGAAAACTGGAAAATCTCTTGGCAGGTAAGTATTTGGCATTTACTCCATCCATCCTTTAGGAAGCTAGTACTGGACATGGTGACTTTAAGAAATGTGAAATAACTAGCTGTACACAGAAATTGCATGGTTAACATAGTTAATAGGAATATAGAAAGCTGCTTATTGTGTATAATGGGAAACCACTGGTCCATCTAGCTCAGTATGGTCTGCATTGAACTGGTGGTGGCTCTGCAGGGTTTTAGTCTTTCCCTATTCCATCTCTACCTAGAGTTGCTGGGTATTGAACCTGCATCTCAGGGGTGGGGAGCCTGTGACCCTCTAGCTGTTCTTGGACTCCAACTCCCATCAGCCTCAACTAGCATGGCTAATGGTAGGGGATTATGGGAGTTGTAGTACAGCAACACCTTGAGTGCACCAGGTTAACCCCCCCCCCCGTTCTGTATGCAAAGCATAGGCTCTGCTGCTGAGCCCTTCCCAGAACCTTCCTATACTATTCATTTTGGCCTTTTTGCAGTCAACCAGAAGTAAAGAGAGTTTCCCTTGGGAGAAGAAGTAACAAGTTTTCATGTGTGGCATCCCTGCACATGCAGCATGACTGCATGATGCACACCAGTCCTACAACCTTCCCGATCTGCAGCGGTGGGGATTTGGGGGGGGGCAGTGCAAGCTCAAGATCCTCTGTGCCTATAGATTAATCTAAACCTCCATGTAGACTGGTACTTTGAAAGACAGGAAAATGACAAAAAGGATATATTCAAGATTCTATGTAGTCAGTCTTAAAAAGAAAACAGAATTCTGCAACAACAAATTGAATTTTGCAACCTGTCTAAATCATGCAAATTAAGTGAGTTTGCATTAATTATCTTTTTTTGTATCATTCTTGTCCTGTTAATTGCAAGGAGCTCTGCAGGATACTAATATCTACTCTGTGACCACTGGAATTTTTTATTCAGCAAAATCTCTTCTGAAACAACTATTAATAATAATATTAGCAGACACTGCCCATAAGTTTTCAAACATGTCTTCACAGTCATAAGTTCTAGGAACTTGCTTTTAAAAAAAAAAAAAAAAAATCAAAGCTGAGATTTCTAAGGAGGGGAACCCTTTGCTGTTCTGTCACCACACGGAACTGCTGTGTACAGATAGCCCTGAGTATACCTGGATTAGCAGTTATTGAGGAAGTGTACAATGGATGAATACTAAACAGGATAAGGATTGTCTGAGTGAGGAAAATAGGATATGGTGATGTGGGAACTTCCTTGTAAATAAGCCCACAATTCTTAGAGCGATCTCCTCTATGACCCACATAGAAATACAGGCTAATAGCCTCTTAGGCTAGTAACAAAACTGACCTTTCGCATGAAAACTGGTGGAGGAGGGATGGATCACTCCACTATATTTTCGTGCTGGTCATGTGGAAGGATATTTCCCTTCTTCTAGCACAGAAATTGAGCAGGCTGGTCCTCCCCCAGTCTGCTTGCTAACCTTCAAGCAATTCTTGGCTATCAAGAGAGTTAGTAAATTCAAGGCTGAGCTAGCAAGAGATGGTGACTAGCTGATGAAGGTCAGAGGGTGGTATTTAATCCTAGGAGCTCATCCATTTTCTGGGTATAGTGATAGAAGGTTTAGGCATTGGCAGGTGCTATCCATTTTCCCCCAATTCTTCGTTCTTTTTCCTAATAGGAAGGAGGAAGAGCTCTACCGCACCCAGCTAGCCAAGCAGGAACGGCGGGAGCAAGGTCTGGCTTTGGAGAACACCCACCTGAAGCAGCTGCTGAACCAAGTGGGCCAAGATATAGAGCAGCTGCTGGGCACTGACAGGGGCAGTGCCCAGGTAAGAACCCTATAGGACTTCTGGCTGCTGCTGCTTCACCTTCTCTGATTTGCTTTGGTGTTCATTTTACTGCTCTTTTCTCCAGGGCACAGAGCTAAGCTGTCCATACAGGGCTTTCCAGGAACAGTGGTGCAGCCTCAGGAACAGCATCAAGACCGTTGGGGGTCAAGGTATAGTTCTAGGGACTGCAATTTCTTTGCACTGACTTCAGCTCCCAGATCATGTTCGTATATAGGAAATTTGTGGCCATAAGATGCAATGGTGACGGTCACAAACCTAAATGGCTTTGTACACATTCATGGGAAATGGCTCTCTATCAACAGCTGTTAGGTGTGGCAACTATGTAGAACCTCTGTGTACAGAGTCAGTAACCTCTCTGAATACCAAATGCTGAGATCAAACAGAGGACAGTCCTTGCTTCCATGCTTTCCTTGTGAGATTCTTGGAAGTGCCTGGGCTGCTGGAAATGGAATGTGGGACTAGATGGACCCTGGGTGCTCATCATTCCCTCTATTTCAGGCTGAGTGGCAGTCCTTAATGTAGCCTTAATGTAGCCAAGACAGTAGCACCTACGCAAAAGAGGGAAGTATCAGGTGGTTTAGGGGGACCCCAAGGTCTGCAGAAGTAATGGAGGAGGAAGGGGAAGAATTCAGAAATGGCCCAGTGAGAACTGAGCATGCTCAAGTGGTCATAAAATGCTGACTAACATGGAAGGCGAGATTGAAAAACTGGGGGAGAGGGGGAATGGAATGCAGTGGCTGGAATCCTGAATGGCAGCACTCCACATTGCAACATTTTGTTCCAGGTCCCGTTTGCTTCTTGTGTTGGCTTTGTTCAGTCCAGGAATAACCTGACATGGCATGGAATGTATACTAGACCTAAAGCTTGGTTACGTAGCCTTATTCCCTGTTTTTTCACTTATTGCTGGTATGGGCAAGCCCCCTTGTGGCTGAATTAAGAGCAATGAGCTGTCTTGAGCTCAGAAGAAGCTAGACAACCTTTTGTGCTTCACATTTTTTGTTTTATCGAGCTTTGATGCTGGTTGGATCTAATTCAAAAGCAACTTAGAGCCATAATCCTCCTATAATGCCTCCCACTCAAGAAGGTTTACTGACAACAAGGGCACCTGCTTATATCAAAACTTGGTGCATTGTTATTACTAGAATGCAGCATGACTTAGCAGTGATGTTTATAAATCAAAGGCATGGTATGTTAGAGCAATTTCACCTGTTGCATCCTAACATATCAGATTGCCTGAAGCTACTTACCACCTAAGTGTGTGTGTGTGTGTAGTTATCTTTTAAAATCTTGGTTACAATTAAAAGCATGCCTTATCCAGCTTTCAGCTTGAAAAATATGCAAGATACTTTGCAGTCCTTACAACAATCCTGGTAGGTCATTTCTCTCCCCAAGCCTGGCTTTCCAACTTTCATCACTAAACCATACTGATCCTGAAAACTTTTTAAGTGCAGTTTGAATCTTGATTTTTAAATGTTCGCATCAACCTGGCAAGCTAGTGCATTTGAAGTCTTGGTTGAAATATCCTGAAATCTGGGCCTCCCAGAAGCAGCTTCCTTATGGTGCTGAAATGCTGGGCTCCATGCAGTCACATTCCTCCTGTATCTTTCTCTCCTTAGCTGTGTATCTTGCTAATTCCTGCGTATCCAAGGGAGGAAGGCAGAACCCTGTCATCAGCATAACAGATCATGACAAGGAAATAATGAAGCTAAAGGAGGAGATTGAGGAGAGCAGAGTGCTGATTGCACTGCAGCAGCAATGTTTCCAGGTAAAGGAAGGCTTTGACCAGCTGGCCCTTCTCTGGGTGCTCCTGCCTAGCCTCTGCAAGGGACATATCAGACTCTGAATAGTCATAGATAAGGTTGTTTGTACTCCGCACTTACCCTGTATAGTGGGCAGCAAGGAGCAATTCAGGGCATTTAAGCACCCCACTCTCCACTTGGTGACCATTACAAGTTTTACCCAGTAACTTATCACAATTTTAAAGCTTATTCTAGAAACCATAAGGTCTAGAAACTTGAAAACCGAGGTTCTCAGATTCTTTGTGTGCTTGAGCAGAATTGCCACTCACACATATGTGGCCCAGTATGGGCTCATCCCCTATATTGGGGAGAGTCCTGGCTCCAGTTCAAGGCAGTGGAATCAGGTAGCTTTTTAATGCATCTATCATACTACCATCAAACCCCTCTGGAAAATCTCTAGGCACCTTTGCAGTCAGATTACCCTACTTATGCACCTCTTCTGGCCCACTTGCTCAACAATACTGTGTGTCCTGCCTTTATGCAGTGCTTTTATCAAAATCCACCATATTCTTTTGGACCGCCATTACCCTTGAGTCCTTAACTGATTAGTTGCCCCTCAGCATCCTTTCCATCCTAACATAGTCTCCAGTGTTTTTAAAGGTGGTGAGTAGGTGGTGGCAGTGGCTACTGTTTTTTTCTCCACACCCTTTTAATGCACTATTTAAAACTCAAGTGAAGACACTAATCTGTGTTAGGAACTGAAATTTGGTGATGTCAGACTGGGTTAATGAATGTGGATTTATGTGAAACATTCTACGCTCCTCTTTCCTTGATGAGCCTGCAGCTCATCATAAATTGAAACACAACTAATTAAAAAAAGTTTGATGACAATAAAGCCAATAAAACATAATAAAACACTAAAGTAGCAGAGGAAAAATGGGGAAAATACATTCAACCATCAAAAACAATTTAACCACAGTAATTAAAACCACTTCAAAAAGGAAATATTTATGGCCCAAAAGCCATAAAAGGAAGGTTTTGACCACCTTACATCAGAGAGAGGGAGCAGGACAAGTATGTCCCACAGGAGGGAGTTCCAAGTCTGGGTGCAGCCCATGAGAGCACCCTGTCCCCGGTCCCAACTAGGTATATTTCTGGGGACTTTGGGACACACAGGAGGGTCTCTGGTGATGATCTCAATAGGCAGGCAGTTTGCACTGGAGAAGGTAGCCCTTCAGGTAGCCTGGCCATAAAGTTAAGCCCAGCAGTTTGAACTGCTCCTGGAAGCAAAATGAAAGCCAGTGGCAGCATGGACTCCTAAGCCATAACCCTTGGCTTTCACAACATTATTTTCCATGCTGCATGAGCATGTCCACTTCACTCTTTGATGCAAGCAGATAAACAGACCACAAACAGGATATTTTAGTGATGTGCCTGAATCCAGGATTGTGATTTGTTCTACCCTAGCAAACCATAACTGCTAGCCAGCCTTAAGCCACGGTTTGTTAGGGTGAAACAAACCACAATCCTGGGTTCAGGTATAATGTTAAAGCTATCCCCTTCATGGTTTGTTTACCTAATTGTATGAAGGGAGAAGCAAAGCGTACCAGCATACCGTTTATACATAGCATAGTTTTGTAAGCCAAGGTTTATGGATTATATATGAGTACCGGCACCTAATTTTTTACAAACAAAAAAAAGTACTGGATATTAAATAGCTTGGGGACAACAGTTGCACGACCCCCATAGGTCAGTGGCCAAGGCCATCACCATCTTCTGGAAGCATCTCCCAGGAAGGACTGGAATTACAGGGGCAGCAAGTCCCATCCCAGCAAGCTGATTTAGAAGGAAACTGTGGTCAGTGGCATCAAGAATGGATGAGAGGTCCAGTGGAACCAACAAGGATATACTTTCCTTCTCTTTCCTTCTCAGGGCAGGTAACTGAACAACCAAGGTTGTTTCTGTCCCATAACTAGAGACAATCCAGAATAATCCATTTCATTCATAAAAACCTGGAGCTGAGAGGCCACTATGTGCTCACGCACCTTGCCGAAAAGCAGGTTAGAGGCTGGCTGAAAATTCTCCAGTATGGTGGGGTTAAGGGAGGGTTTTTAAAAATCAAACTTTCACTACTGCCTCTTTCAGACTTTCCATGATCACCGCTTCCCATATAGAGGAATTTATATCATTTCCACTACCTACTCAACCAGTCCAGCCAGGATGGACAAAGGTTGAGAGCATATATGGTCAGCATCACATCTCTAATTATCTTGCAGATGCAGATCCAAGCAGGTGCCAAATGTGCATTGCAAGGAGGAGAATTTTCAGACAGAGCACTGGGGGGATTGCTTGGGCTGAAGTGGGGAACTGACAAGACAATTTCAAGGAGGAAGAGCGGGGGGGGGCTTCTTTAAAGTAACAAGCTTCCTCCTAAAGCATGCTAACTTCCAGCAGTAGCAAGTTCTTGTGAAGTTTCATTCCTTATATGATGGCCTTTTGGTTCCCTCTACTTCCAGGATAAAATGTTTAGCATCCGCCAGGACTTAGACTCCAGTGTTATAGCAGGTGAATCAAGCGAGGTATCCAGAGCACAGCCTTGTCCTGATTTCTTGGATGGGTTTCAGTTGGTGCAGCCTGACAGTGCTTGGACAGGTTCGTGCAACCACTTCTGTGCTGGATCCTTGCCCTTCTTGGCTAATAAAAGCTAGCAGGGACGGAACAGCTGGCTGGGCCAGGGAGGTGATTAATGCCTCTCTGCGAGAGGGGGTGGTCCCTGGCTGCCTGAAAGAGGCAGTAGTGAGACCACTCCTGAAGAGACCCTCCCTGGACCCAGAAAATCTTAATAACTATAGGCCGGTAGCAAATGTTCCATTCCTGGGCAAGGTCCTTGAATGAGTGGTGGCAGGCCAACTCCAGACACTCTAGGATAAGACCGATTATCTCGATCCATTTCAGTTGGGTTTCAGCCCTGGTTTTGGCATGGAAACAGCCTTGGTCGCCCTTTGTCGGGAGAGAGACAGGGGGAGTGTGACTCTGTTTATTCTCCTTGATCTCTCAGTGGCTTTCGATGCCATCGACCATGGTATCCTTCTGGGGAGACTGGCTGAGTTGGGAGTGGGAGGGACTGCATGGCAGTGGTTCTGCTCCAACTTGGCGGGTCGGCTCCAGAAGGTGGTGCTTAGGGAATATTGCTCAGCACCCTGGACTCTCCAGTATGGGGTTCCGCAGGGGTCACTTCTGTCCCCCATGCTGTTCAACATCTACATGAAACCATTGGGTACGGTCATCCGGAGCTTTGAAGTGTGTTGCCATCAGTATGCTGATGACACGCAGCTCTATTTCTCCTTTTCATCTTCTTCAGGTGAGGCTGTCAGTGTGCTGAACTGGTGCCTGGCTGCAACAATGGACTGGATGAGGGCTAATAAACTGAGGCTCAGTCCAGACAAGATGCTGCTAGTGGGTGGTTTTCTGACCGGATGGTGGATGTCCAACCTGTCCTGGATGGGGTTGGACTGTCCCTGAAGGAGCAGGTTCATAGCTTGGGGGTTCTCCTAGAACCATCTCTGTCACTTGAGGCTCAGGTAGCCTCAGTGGCACGGAGTACCTTCTACCAACTTTGGTTGGTGGCTCATCTACGCCCCTATCTGGACAGGGATAACCTGGCTTCAGTTGTCCATGCTCTGGTAACCTCCAAGCTAGATTACTGCAATGCGCTCTATGTGGGGCTGCCTTTGAGGACGGTTCGGAAACTGCAGCTTGTGCAAAATGCAGCGGCCAGATTGGTAACAGGGACCAGATGGTTTGAACACATAAAACCGATTCTGGTCCGCTTGCCTGCTTGTATGTTTCCAAGCTCGATTCAAGGTGCTGGTTTTAACCTATAAAGCCTTTCACGGCTTAGGACCACAATACCCAATGGACCGCCTCTCCCGACACGAACCCACCCGTACACTACGCCCAACATCTAACGTCCTCCTCCGGGTGCCTACTCAGAGGGAAGCTTGCAGGGTGGCAACAAGGGAGAGGGCCTTCTCAGTGGTGGCCCCCAAATTATGGAATGATCTTTTTGACGAGGTGCGCCTGGCACCAACACTGTTATCTTTTTGGCGCCAGGTCAAGACTTTGCTCTTTTCCCAGGCATTTTAGCATGTGTTTTTAAATTTTATTTATTTATTTATTTATTGTGTTTTTAAATTGTTTTTTGTGTTTTAAAATTTGTATATTTGTTTTTATTGTTTTTAATTGCTGTAAACCGCCCAGAGAGCTTCGGCTGTGGGGCGGTATATACATGTAATTAATTAATTAATTAATTAATTAATTAATTAAACAAACAAACAAATAAATAAATAAATAAATACTGGCTGAACCATTAAAAAGCATAAACCACAAATTGGTAGTCCTGCCTTCTTCCAAGGACCCCTGGAACTGTAGTTCTGTCAGGGAGGGTTAGGACACCCTTGACAGGTTTCTCAGCACCCTCCCTAAAGTACAGTCCCAGGATTTGGTTGCCGGGGAATCGTTAAAACGGATGTAAAACCAACATAAGTTTGTCATGGAGACATGCTCTATTAATGCTCCCCTTAGTGAGAATCTCATGTCTAAGTCCTGTGGGTGGATTTGTAAAGGGTGGCTGGTTTTTTCTCCCCTTTAATTTCCCTTTCCATCCAAGTGCTATATCTCCTCCTTTCAGGAGCAACTGACTGCTGCCTCCAGTTCAGAGCTCCCAGCTCACCTGAAGGGTTCCTACTTCCTAGAGGAACAGCAGCGGCTGCAGGAAGAGCAGGATATGTTTGAGGAGCAGAAGCAAGCATTTGAAGTAGAACGGAAAAACTTCACTGAGGCAGCCATTCGGCTGGGAAGGGAGGTAGGCAGCTGGTAGGATGGCCAGTAGCCAGGGATGATGTAGTCCAGCAACATCTGGTGCGCCCATAGGTTCCTCACCTGTTCTAGAGATCTTCTTAGCCTTCCCTCCCCCTTCTCCATAGTCTGTATCTTTATTTCCCCACAGAGGAAGACAGAAATGTATTTCCTCCACATAGTCTGACATGTCAGGGACAAGAATATGGTGGAAACCTTCTGGGCATCTTGTTTTCCATATGGAGGATGGAGATAGAGATCATTTTAAATAGAGGAGTTTTCAGTTATGTGAGCCCCTAAAGTCTGTGATAGTACAGCCCAGCTAAGAGTTCTATCATTTCACTGGGAATTGGACCAGGGAAAGGGAAGTTCCAAGTAACTCTGGATGGTTGGGAAAGCTTGGTGGAACTCTAGAAAAAGATAGTAATCTACTATTTTTCTTTGACAGAGGAAGCAGTTTGAGGAACGCAAGGCCTTGTTCCTACAGCAAGGATTCTTGTGTTCCTTGCCAGGGCTGGATATGAGAAAACCTACACGAAGGCTTTCTGCCCCAGTGGCTGTCAGAAGGCAAGGTAATTGTCTCCTCCTTTAGTGTACTTTCGCATTTAACATGATAGTTGTATTTTGGTGTGTTGACCTGTGTTCCTGTAGTAAATATGTAAAAATGTGGAAATACATCTAAATCCTGTCTGTCTCAGTCCATCTTTGGAGGTCTCCAAAAGAATGGTTTTTTATGTGCTTGCTTGTTTGTTAAATTTGTAACCCACTTTTCAACCAATGATGGGTGGGTGGTTTTGCATTTTGCTGAGTGATGCTGCAATGTTTCTGGCATTGGCTCATACTACTTGGTGTCTTCAAGCCACAGAAATAGGAAACTGAGCCATGGAGCTACAAACGTTGCCTTGGTCTGGTGGCATCTGGGTGGTCCTGTTGGAAAAAGGATGCTGAGGTAGATGGGCTTTTGGTCTGATCTAGCAAGGCTTGCCGTGACATTCTTAGCTGCTTTTGTAGTTTCTTTCTGCTTGTAACCTTTTTCTTCCCTTGGCCACAGATGAGCATTTGCTCAAACTAAGGACATGGAACAAGCCCATCTGTAGCCCTTACCCAAAGGTCATTCTCACTCCCTGCCGAACCCCAGTGGAGATCTTCAGAAATAAACAGCTTGCGTCTAACCCCAATAGTCCCATCATGTGCAGACAACAGTTGCTCTTTTCAGATGACTGGTAAGGCTATAATTGTTCTTGATCTTATCAGGTAGCAGGGTGAGGGTGTCTTGATAGAGATCCATCCCAGGCTTGGAAAATACCCTCCAGATGGGTTCAGTTTCCTCCCATTACTAGGGTCTGGATGACATGTCTGTTTTCAAACAGGTTAAGGCCATGTGTCTGCCTAGGGCTCTCACTGGGAACATATCCATATTTTGACTTTGCTGTTTATTGCTCATTACTGTGTTTGGAAAGCCGGTAAACTGAGCTTGACTATTTTTCCCCTTTTGGCTGTGGCTTTCCAAAGGATCTGCTGGGATATTGCTTCTTCCTTATAAGCTTCTCCCTGATGGGTTCTGTGGCTTCCTTCTAAAATGGGTGCCTCTCTATATGTCATTGGACTCCAACTCCCATCAGCCTCAGCCAACATGGCCAACAATTGGAACAGTGGGAGTTGGAGAACAACTAGAGAGACCACCGCTTTTCCATCCCTGCATTAGGTTTTTGAGTGCGGACAGGAGGAAGAATGCCATCTGCTTCCCCCAACCCACAGACATTCATATTTGGAAGCTGACCAGATAAAAAGAGAGATGGCACTCTCATGCCTTCTTAACAGTTGTGCAGAAGGTGGAATCACAGCAGGTGCTGTTTTTTTCACCCTTCAGATTGTACCTGTTGACACTTGCCCTTCACAAATATTAAAAGATGTGAGGTGTTCACCTCTCTCTTGCACCTGGTAGCCTTAGATATCTCTCTGCCCTCTGCACTGACTTGTGTGTTTCTGGGGCTGTGCTTCTCTCTTCTCTGGGGTCCTTCTGGAGCAAGTAATTGTATCTGAGCTTTTCCTTTTATCTTATTTTTTGCTTTGGATCAGCCTGCCCTTTCTGTGGATGACGCTGGCCACCTTTTACTTCATTTGATTCCTTGGGGAAAGCTCAGACAATTTCCTTCTTGGCTTAGGAAGGCTTTCTATCACAAAACTCAAGAATGTATATTTACATAATATGTTAGCTATTGGATGAAAGGAGAAATGGCTACTCTTAGCTAAAAAAATAGCAACAGCTGCCAGTCTGTATACTAAGCTGGGTGGTGAAAGATGGTGGAGACTGGAGATATCTGTCTGGGAGTGGAGAAACGAGATGACAGTGTGACAAAGGCTTGGTGACATAAATGTTGGTTCTAGATTTGAAAAGGCACCTGCTGTGGCCTGTAATATAATCTTGCCCACTTGTCAAAGAGGGGTTTGGGGGTTGTTGGGGGTTTTGAACAGCCCACACAGAAGAATGGGAAGTGCATTAATCTCCTCTGTATGTCTTTCTTTTCTCCTTTGTACTCTTCTTTCTAGGCCAGCTTCTCCCGCACAGCTCAGCCAAAGTAAGGGGATCCACCAAGACACAGCGTGCCAAACAGAAATGCCTGTGAAGGGTGACCTTCAGGGTGACTTTTTAGAGCACTTCCTGGACAGCTTCTGCTAGGAATGTCCTTTACCATTTTTTTTTAAAAACGGTGTTTTAATTGTGTTAAGTTTCATTTAAGTGTATTTTGCCATCATAGTTATAAGAAGCCAAAATGTCATGCAGAACTCGTTAGCCTCAGCTGCACTTACGAGGGATGTCTTCCTCTCATTTGGAATATGAAAAGTAATTTATTGCTCCTGCTTAGGGAAAGCTAACAGGAATGAACGTTACAACTGAAGTGTCTTGTATAGAAGGTATATCATTGCTAGACCATGCTTGATATTGGGAACTGGTCCTTTGAGCAGCAGCTGAGTCTTACCTGTGAACGCATCTGCTTTTAAGGATGTACAATATTGACTCCCTCTTTCCCACATATATCTAAGAATGTACCAGTGAGAAAGGTTTCTAAGAATGTACAACCTGAGTGCTTGGCTACACCCCAATTATCTCTAAGTTTTATCTTGTGTTTGTGGTTCTAGGATTGAAACATGTCTCTTTAGGGGTTCCTACCTTCTTATAATAAAGATACTTTTTTTAAAAAAAAAAAGTTGTCTCTGCCTTAATTTGGGAAGGGTTGTTGTATGCTTCTTTGAATTCCAGACTCCTAATATTCCCACCTAATATTGTGACTGATAGGGTCCAAGTACCATGACGGGGAGTTCAACCCATGGCCCTACTATATAGTCTGAAGGCTACCTCATTGCTGAAGCTAAGCAGGCCTGGTCAGTGCCTGGATGGGAGATTACCTGGGAGCCAGCCACATGTTGTCTACCTTGGATTCTATGATAGAAGAAAGGCAGAATTTAAGTGTAGGGGAAAGAATCCTCTTGAGATATAGGCCATAGCTCTCTCCGCTATGGTGCAATGGGGTGGAGGCTATGGGGGGGGTGAAGCCCAAATGCCTTGTCCAGGACCTATAGTGTTCGCAATGACCCGAGCGTCAGGAATTCTGGACATGTGTGATGCCACCTCTGGCAGTTCTTTCAAATCCCTCAAGACTCACCATTTAATGAGGTGTTTGGCTCAATTCCTTAGTTCCCTGTCCCTGCTGCAACTACACGTTTTAACCAAGCCAAATATGGATAACTAGGAAAGATACATGTTTTCTCCTGCCCTCATTCCTCTCGTTTTCCTCCTTTGTTGAATTTTAGATTGTAAGCTCCTGTCCTGTTGTACTTTGCAATAATGCATATTGAGAACACTATAAATAACTGACTTGAATATGGAGTTGGCCAGAATATTTTTTCTGAAATACCATTAAAGCATCATTATGTTGCCTTGCAGAGATTAGCCACAGGCAGAAAAATCATTAAGTGACCTGCCAAGACCTTCAGCAATTTTCAAGTGATCAGTGGAAAACAAAGTTTGGAAACTACTGTATCACAACATTGTTCCCTATGTTAAATATATTCTTCAGAAGAGAAGTAACTTACATAAAAAGAGAGGTCATCAATAAATTCTGGAAACTACTTGAGTTCTACATTTTCAGGCACCATCCTTCCTCTAGTCTATCCCATATAGCAAATAACCCCAACTTGCAATGTAGACCTACAACACTTTTGACTTGTCCATCTAAAAAGCAGGTGGAAGTATGTTAACTACCTTGTGGAATATTGCAAAAGGGGAAGGGCAGGGATACTTCTGTTTATGGGACTTTTTTGTTCAATACTCCCCAATTACAATTGCCGAACTTCTGGCTGATATGTCTGGCTATAATATTGAGACTAAGTTAGTGAATTTTCTAGAACATAGGCCAATCCAATCAGGTCTATTTCCATCTGCAAATCATCCTCCCATTGTTTTTGGTAACCCAGATAGCTAACTCTCACGTGCTTCCAGCATAATTCTATAAAAGGATGAATCTAGACCTCTACCTCTGATCCACATCCGGAAAAGCCCTTTTAGAGCCTACAAGAAATCTGAAAGCGTAG
The DNA here is from genome assembly GCF_030035675.1 of Rhineura floridana. Lineage (NCBI taxonomy): Eukaryota > Metazoa > Chordata > Lepidosauria > Squamata > Rhineuridae > Rhineura > Rhineura floridana. Next base: position 3,413,944 of record NC_084482.1, read on the forward strand.
GATTTGACATGGGCGTCTTTAAGAAGATACTGTAACAGTAATGCATGCAACTACCCAATAAAAGAAGCACAAATACAATTAAAAATCAACAGTAATAATTAATGTGATGGATGTCTTGTCTCCCATCTTCATCCACAAATCCACAGACACACTGCAGACCACCTGAATGACATGCGTGGCCAGTTTGGGAACCTCTGGTGTAATATAAAAGGCTGCATGTTAGGAATTACTTCTCCTTCACTCTTGAGTAACTACAGCTGACCAAGAGCTTTTTTCACCCCCATATGCGACTTGCAGGCATGGGGGCTTCAGTCGGGATTGTGACCGCTGCGGGGAGCAAAGCGTAAAAGCCTCCCTCCCGGACGCTTACCCCACCCCATACTTGCATTGGGAAAAGCAATTCGCAGTGGAGTTTTTTCCCCACAAGGCAAAACTGTAGAGTGTGTACAGTATGTGTGAGCGCACGCCTAAGCGTATGGATGGCTCTGCCACACTAGTACGCGGCTCTGGCACGTTATCCCGCGCCCCCGGAAATGGGCCCCTGGAAGGTGGGAGAAAAGCCTAGTTTAGGGGGCAGCAGGGCTCCTGAGTGTGATGTCAAGGAGGCTTCCGGTATTTTTCAGGCCTATAAAGGTAGCGTTGCCCTTGGGTTCATTTCGTACGTTACTACGAACGCGCACGGGTGGAAGGGGTCAGCAGTGACGACAACCCGTACGATCCCTTCATCCTAACTTGTACAAAGCAGGCGGAAGAGTGGAGACCGGCGCTTACGACCACGTGGGTTGCTGCTGGTTCTTATTCTAATACTCACGAAAGCCGAACGTCAGCATGCAAATATGTAGAGGCTGGCCCCGTCATGCATTGCGGGCTCGTCGCTTCCCCACCGCCTCACGTCCTAGGAAAGGCGGTCATGCGGCGCTGCTGCGCTGTAGCTGTGCGGAGGGCGCACCCGGTTCTACAGCGCAGACTTCTGCGGGCGCTATATGGAGAGGGGGCGCAGCGGTTGTCCCAGTCGCTGCCCGCGGAGGTCCAAGCTTCGGACGAGGCGCTATGGCGGACACTGCGGGCGGGCGGCGCGACGGTGGTGCCGGGCTTCCTGAGCGAGGAAGAGGAGACGTTTCTGGTTCAGGAGCTGGAGCCGCAGCTGCGCCGCCGTCGCTACCAGGAGGAGCATTGGGACGGGGTGGGTGTCGCTGGCGGGGAGGACTGGGGAGGGGGAGAGGGAAAAAAAATCTTAAAAGTTGAAGCAACTTTCCTATGAGGAAAAGGCATAAAAGTGTTTGGTGCTTTCCTGGTTAGAAGAAAATAGCCCACCGAGGGAGAGCACGATGGAGGCTTGTGAAACTGATGTAATGTGCGGTGTAGAAAGTGGACGCAGAGGGGGGTTTACCTTCATGAAATTGATGGACAAGCGACTCAGACCAGATAACAGAATACATTTCTTCTCACAGGGGAGGACAACCTATGCTCGCCTGCAGTAGCATAGTGCAGATTGAGAAATACAGGGTCCCTTCATGTTAGCCACAGCCATGCCCCTCTCCTTTTTTTTGTTGCGAGGTTGAGAATGAGATCCTTATGAATGCCTTTTACGACAACAACAGACACTCCTAGGAGTCAATAAGCATGAAAAAGGATAGTGTTAGTCAGTAGCTGAGAAGTGTCTTCTCCATGACTGACTCACCTCCTTTCACTCTGACTAGTTCCAATCAGCAAGAAAGGATGTTAGAAGACTCTTCTCAGTGGCTAACACACTCTTCATGTTGATTGGCTAATAGTCTGCTGGAAATATAGGGACCCTGCTCCTGAAAAAGTAAAGGGTCTAAGACCCCCTGAGCCCCGGATGACTACACTCCTGCTTGCTTGATGATGTTGGACTCCCATCATCCCTAACCATTGGCCATGCCGGCTGGGGCTGATGGGAGTTGGAGTCCAACAGGTGGGAGGGTCACAGGTTCCCCACCCACAGTCATTGAATTTGCTGCCACAAGAAGTAGTGATAGCCACTGGTTTAGTGGACTGCAAAGAGATATTAGACTGAGTCTCCTCCATACATTTATCTGTTGTTGTTATGTGCCTTCAAGTCAATTACGACTTATGGTGACCCTATGAATCAGCAACCTCCAAGAGCATCTGTCATGAACCACCCTGTTCAGATCTTGTAAGTTCAGGTCTGTGGCTTCTTTTATGGAATCAATCCATCTCTTGTTTGGTCTTGGAACCAATTACCTAGAGAACCAGTGGAACCAATTACCTAGAGAGGTAGTGGGCTCTCCAACAGTGGAGGCATTCAAGAGGCAGCTGGACAGCCATCTGTCGGGAATGCTTTGATTTGGATTCCTACGTTGAGCAGGGGATTGGACTCAATGACCTTATAGGCCCCTTCCAACTCTACTATTCTATGTTTCTGTGATTTAACTATTCCTCTTTTTCTACTCCCTTCTGTTTTTCCCAGCATTATTGTCTGTTCTAGAGAATCCTGTGTTCTCATTATGTGTCCAAAGTATGATAACCTCAGTTTCATCATTTTAGCTTCTAGCGATAGTTCTGGTTTAATGTGTTGTAACACCCAATTATTTGTCTTTTTCGCAGTCCATGGTATCTGCAAAGCTCTCCTCCAACACCACATTTTATTTGAGTTTATTTTTCCCTTATCCGCTTTTTTCACTGTCCAGCTTTCACATTCATACATATAGATCGGGAATACCATGGTCTGAATGATCCTGACTTTAGTGTTCAGTGATACATCTTTGCATTTGAGGACCTTTTCTAGTTCTTTCACATCTGCCGTCCCCAGTCCTAGTCGTCTTCTGACTTCTTGACTATTGTCTCCATTTTGGTTAATGACTCTGCCAAGGTATCGATAATCCCTGACAAATTCAATGTCCTGATTGTCAACTGTAAAGTTACATAAATCTTCTGTTGTCATTACTTTAGTCTTTTTGACGTTCAGCTGTAGTCCTGCTTTTGTGCTTTCCTCTTTAACTTTCATCAGCATTCGTTTCAAATCATTACTGGTTTCTGCTAAGAGTATGGTATCGTCTGCATATCTTAAATTATTGATGTTTCTCCCTCCAATTTTCACACTTTCATCTTTGTCCAATCCTGCTTTCCGTATGATATGTTCTGCATATAGATTAAATAAATAGGATGATAAAATACACCCCTGTTTCACCCCCTTTCTGATGGGGAACCAATCGGTCTCTCAATATTCTGTCTTGTCCAAAGTATAGGTTGCGCATCAGGACAATCAGATGCTGTGGCACCCCATTTATTTTAAAGCATTCCATAGTTTTTCATGTCAAAGGCTTTGCTGTAATCTATAAAGCACACAGTGATTTTCTTCTGAAATTCTTTGGTCTGTTCCATTATCCAACGTATGTTTGCAATATGATCTCTGGTACCTCTTCCCTTTCTAAATCCAGCTTGGACATCTGGCATTTCTCGCTCCATATATGGTAAGAGCCTTTGTTGTAGAATCTTGAGCATTACTTTACTTGCATGGGATATTAAGGCAATAGTTCGATAATTACTGCATTCCCTGTGACCCCCTTTTTTTGGAATTGGGATATATATTGAACACTTCCAGTCTGTGGGCCATTGTTTAGTTTTCCATATTTCTTGACAGATTTTTGTCAAAATTTGGACAGATTCAGTCTCAGTAGCTTGTAGCAACTCTATTGGTATGCCATCAGTTATACATTTATCTATCAGAGATTATTAAACAAGTAGTTAAATGATGTTTCATGTTTAAAGAGTGGTAAGCGGCAGTAATGCAGCCGAAGCTCTGCTCATGACCGGAGTTCGATTCCAACGAAAGGAGGAAGTCGAATATCTGGTAAAAGGGGTCGAGGTCCACTCAGCCATCCATCCATCTGTGGTTGGTAAAATGAGTACCCGGCATACGCTGGGGGGCAAAGAAAGGCCGGGGAAGGAACTGGCAATCCCACCCCATATATACGGTCTGCCTAGTAAACGTCGCAAGACATCACCCTAAGAGTCGGAAACGACTCGCACTATAAGTGCGGGGACACCTTTACCTTTACCCTTATACTTGTGGATATCAGATACTAAGGACCAACAACAGGAGCATAGAAAACTGCCTTAGGGCAAGTCAGTTTATTTGTCCATCTAGCCAGGGTGTTCCCCATCACCTGCTAGTGTTCCCCATCACTTGCTACTTGATCCTTTTTTACCTGGAGAAGCCAAGGATCTGCATATAAGGCATGTGCTCTGCCTCTGAGCTTATGGTCCCTTGCCTTCAAGTCCTGCCTCTGAGCTTCCATGAGAGACCAGGCAGGCCACTGTCAGTAAAAAGTTGCTGGATAAAGTTATCAGTTGGCTAATAGTTACGACGACTGTATGCTCTCTCCAGGATCAGAGGCTGCATACCCCTTGAGTACCAGCTGCTGGTGAACAAAAATGGGAGAGGTGCTATTGTGCTCATGCCTTGCTTGTGGACTTCCCATAGGCAGCTGGTTAGCTCAAGCTTCCCCAACCCTGGTTCCCTCCAGATGTTTTGGATGGACTCCAATTCCCATCAGCCCCAGACAGGCCAAGGTTTATGGGTATTGTATTTCACAATACCTGAAGGGCACCAGGGTGGGGAAGGCTGGGTTAGCCACTGTGTGTTGGGCCTCAGCTAAACCAGAATGGACAGGGAAGGGGGAGGCATGAGTTTCAGGCGCCTCCGCTGCCAGAGGAAGCGGAGTTGGGAATTGTTGAGTCTGGACAGAACCTTGCGGGAGGGGGTCAGCCTGCACACCCGCCAATTCCCACGGTTCCCGCACTCTCAGAGGAACAGAGAGCGCCGCCCCCAGCTGATGCAGAAGACTTGTTGGGGGAAGCTCCATAGACAGCGCCAGCTCCTCCCTTGCCAAGCAGTTCCCAGGAGGATTCCAGTGTGGCACAGCCCCCTGATCTTGAGCCTGTTGCTCAGGAGCAGGTGTCTTCCGATGAGCCGTTGGAAGCACGCCCTCTGTCCCCGCGCTCCCGCCGCCGCGAGAAACGGACAGGGCAAAGACAGGAATTATGTAGGAGTCAGAGATTACGTTTGAAAACATTCCCTTCATAAGCTTGCCGCTTACAGAGGGGAGTCTTTGAGTCAACTTCCTTCACACGCTGCAGAGCATGTCTAGAGTGTAGTTAGGAATTCTAGTGAGTTAGCGCAGGGTTTTCTATGAAGCGCAATGCCTTTGATGTATCCATTACTCTAATAAAACGAGATTTACTTGCACCTACGCTCCAGCCTCGTCCTTCCGGCTCTGAATGGGATACTGTGGAATATAGGATGCTGGGCAAGTTTGGTCTCTTCTGATGAAGCCTTCCAATGATTCAATGATGATCAGTCATTACACCCTTGGGTGCTCAGGATTAAGTAAGGATTAATCCAGAACAATTATAGAGATGCACAGAATCCAGAATTGTGTTCTTTCCAGATTAGAAATATAAATAAGCATTGCGGGAAAAGGGAGGATGTCCAGCTTTGACAAAAAAGCTGACAAACCAGGTGAAGTGAGTAGGCTGCAGTCCTATACACACACTTACTAGTGTGTAAGTCCCATTGGACTCAGTGGGGCTTCCTTCTGGGTAGACTTGTATGGGGTTGCACTGCCAAATTTGAGCTGGCTCATATGTGTTTAGCTACTCAAGTGGTGTCACAGAAACATTTCACATTGTATCAGACACGGTGCTTTGTCATGAACTCAGTTCATACATTTTGGCTGCCACTCATCAACTGAATGACACTTTCACTTGTCAAAAGATGTTAATGATGTTTTTTATTATGCTATCTTATGCATTTATTTAGATATCCCTTTTTAATGAGAATCATTGTGGAAATGTGTGTCAGTAGTATACAAATGGTGGCATAATGGTGACATAAAAATTCATTAAATAAGTAAAATAAACTAAGTTATGTCTGTCTGAAGTAGGCCTCAACCGGGAGATGAATATGTGAAAGCACTGTGCCTTAGGTGATATCTAACTGTGGCATTAAATCTTTGTATGTGGTGGAAATAATCACTTGCTATTGTAATCACTGAGTAATGAGCATGCATTTGTGAACCAGCTCTGATAGATCAGGCTAATTCTGCCATTTTACCTTCACTCTAAAAACAATATTGTAACATCCCGTCAATATTGTCACAATAATTCAGTTGTTGTTATATGCCTTCAAGTTGATTACGACTTATTGCGACCCTATGAATCAGCAAACTCCAATAGCATCTGTCATGAACCACCCTGTTCAGATCTTGTAAGTTCAGGTCTGTGGCTTCCTTTATGGAATCAATCCATCTCTTGTTTGGCCTTCCTCTTTTTCTACTCCCTTCTGTTTTTCCCAGCATTATTGTCTTTTCTAGTGAATCATGTCTTCTCATGATGTGTCCAAAGTATGATTACCTCACTTTCATCATTTTAGCTTCTAGTGATAGTTCTGGTTTAATTTGTTCCAACACCCAATTATTTGTCTTTTTTGCAGTCCATGGTATTTGCAAATCTCTCCTCCAGCACCACATTTCAAATGAGTTGATTTTTCTCTTAGCCGCTTTTTTCACTGTCCAACTTTCACATCCATACATAGAGATCAGGAACACTGACTTTAGTGTGCCATGGTATTGATAATCCTTGACAAATTCAATGTCCTTGTTGTCATCTTTAAAGTTACATAAATCTTCTGTTGTCATTACTTTAGTCTTCTTGACATTCAGCTGTAATCCTGCTTTTGTCTTTTCCTGTTTACCTTTGATCAGCATTCTCTTCAAATCATTGCTGATTTCTGCTAGTAGTATAGTATCATCTGCATATCTTAAATTATTGATATTTCTCTAATTTTCACACTTTCTTCATTTTGGTCCAATCCCGCTTTCTTTATATGTTCTGCATTTCGATTAAACTAAGGTGTTAAGGTGCTTGGACGTCTGACATTTCTCGCTCCATATATGGTAAGAGCCTTTGTTGTAGAATCTTGAGCATTGCTTTACTTGCATAGGATATTAAGGCAATAGTTCGATATAATTACTGCATTCCCTGGGATTCCCTTTCTTTGGAATTGGGATGTATATGGAATGCTTCCAGTCTGTGGGCCATTGTTTAGTTTTCCATATTTCTTGACAGATTTTTGTCAAAATTTGGACAGATTCAGTCTCAGTAGCTTGTAGCAACTCTGTTGGTATGCCATCTGTTCCTGGTGATTTGTTTCTTCCAAGTATTTTAAGAGCAGCTTTTACCTCACATTCTAAAATTTCTGGTTCTTCATCATACGGTATCTCCGTGAATGAATCTGTCGTCCTTGCATCTCTTTTATAGAGTTCTTCAGTGTATTGCTTCCATCTTGCTTTTATTTTATCTCAGTCAGTCAGTGTGCTCCCCTGTTGATTATTCAACATCCCTACTCTTGGTTTAAATTTCTCTTTAATTTCTCTAAACTTTTGGAATAGGGGTCTTGTTTGTTGTCCTCTTCTGTTTCTATACAATACTAGTACTAGTCTCTGCATAGTTGCATTTAGAGTTCTAACCATGTTTCTTTTGATATTTGTATGTGTGTGGGAGTCCATCCCAACCAAGTCAAATTTACTAGTACAGGATCAGTCAGTTTAACATGGAAATGGATTGCTTGACACATCCTTTTTCCTCCTTCTACGGGGAGGAGTAATGTTCTTTTATGCTGCCTTTCCACACCAGAGCCTCTGTGAAGTAAAGTGTATTAGCATATTGGAGAGCCCAGTCATTTTGTTTCAGGGCTACAGTAATCTGCAGATGGCAAGGATTATTAGATAACAACTCTGTCTCTTCTGGAAGTAGGGTTTTCCCAATGCAACCACTTTCTTTAGAAGCCATTCCCAGACACCATCTTCCCATACAGCATGTGATTCAAAATTCAGGTTTGGTTTTATAGTTGGCTTCCAAATGTATGTCACATCTCTTGATTTCTCATCCCTTGATTATTCAGTATGTGATGCATGGACTGATTCCATTGAAAAGCACTGTACTTGAGGCAATCTGAAAGAATTGTCTGTAGTGTTTGATAAGTGATGGATCAGCTGCACATGTGTGCATGAACTGGGCCAGTGTTGTAGGTGGCTTCCTTAGCTCCTTTTCTAAATCATTCGTGATATCTCTTCTCCCTTCTGCAGGCTATTCATAAGTACCGTGAGACAGAAAAATCACATTGGAACAAGGAGAGTCATGAGATCTTGCAAAGAGTCCGGGATGCAGCTTTTCCTCCAGGAGTGCCACAGCTCACTCAAGTTCATGTCCTGGATTTGGATAAAACTGGCTACATAAAGCCTCACATAGACAGTGTCAAGGTAACATAAGCATAGAAAGGCAAGAAGGTATTCTTCAGCTGGGCAGGGATAGCAAACATAGTGGCCTCCAGATGCTGCGGGCTATATCCCATCATCCCTGACAATTAGCCATGCTGGGCTAATGGGAGTTGCAGTCTTCAACTTCTGGAGGGCAACATGTTGGCTCCCCTTGCCCCAAAGGAAACCCCTGTGGATTGTTGCACATAGGTGATTTGTTGAATGCAAAATTCATTGAATCAATGACTAGTAATACCTTTTATTGGAAAACATAGAGTTATGTATGGCCCTGTGAAATGTTACTGTAGAATGGCACAAGTCTTATTTATTTATTTCAATAATTTGTATACTGTTTAATTACAGGTGTCTCTAAGCTGGCTATCTGATGTAGGCTTTCTATTACAGCAGCTTCCTTTTTGTCAGCACTGATCTTACTTGTTGAACATAATTAAGGGATCTCTCTTGGCAGTGAATAAGTTAGGTCCTTTATTTTTGGGAGACGTGTATGATAAGGACTTTAGACTGTAAAAAAGTAGATATTGGTTAAAGCCTAAGACAGGTGTGGCGAACCTCCAGCCTGTAGGCCTAATTTAGCCTGGCATGGGTCCCATTTTTGCCCATGAGTCCATTTCCCTCAAACTATGTTCACCTGCCCCACACCTGACATTATATGTGACATCAGATGTGGGACAGGTAGAGATGCAGCTGGCAAAGAACAACTGGCAGCCTTAAAGCACACTTCCTATTGTTCTGTGGCAAGGTAGGCTTGTGGCCACCCCTGATTACCTGGTCAGTGATGACAGCAAGCCCACTGGGATCGGCTGCGCTATGGTATTTTGAGGGTTGGTGCAAGACTAATTTTTAGCACTGGCCTTGAAGCTGGGTTGCTTTTTTCAAGAAGAGCAGTTGCACAAAATGTTGTGGACCCTTAGTGGCTATAAGGCCAAGTTCTCACTGAGATGGTAAACGTTTGTTTGGACTGTTCAGAGTACTTCTTGGCAGTGTAAATCCCCAGCTCCGGTGCTGAAAAATGTGTTTGAAGCTTAGCATCATGGAGGTCCCAGCGTAAATGTCTCTTATTATTCTTACATGTATTTATTAGTCACTTTCCTCATGAATGAGATTCAAAGTAACTTACAACAATTTCTTCCTGCCCCACCTCTCCCTGGTGATGTTTTTCTAGATGGTCTAGACTGCTAAGGGATGGCTGTGTCCACTTCCTGGGTGGGTTTAGGCATATTTGATATCTTAGCATTAGGGCAAATTGTGTTTACGGAACATCCAAATGATAGTATTCTGGCCTTTCCCCCCCTTTTTTCTTTTAAAAATTTCTACCTGGTAGTTCTGTGGCTGCACCATTGCAGGCCTTTCTCTGTTGTCCTCAAGTGTGATGCGCCTGGTCAGTGAACAGAATCCACAGGACCAGCTTGATTTGCTGCTGGAACGTCGTTCTCTCTACATCCTCAGGTAATAAGCAATATTGAGTACGCTAGAACTATCTGGTTAGATCAGACCAAGGATGCATCTAGCCCAGCATCCTGTCTGCAACAGTGGCTGGCCAAAGGCCTTTGAGAAAGTACGAGCATGAAAGCAAGAGTCCTTCCCTGTTGTTTGTCCCCAGCAATATGTTTTCAAAGGTGTACTGCTTCTGTACATGGAGTGCCATTTAGCTACTGTGCCTAATAGCCATTGATAGATCTATTCCTCCATGAAGTCATTCCACCGCCTCCCCTGCAAACATGCATAAAACATGCTCCCTTCCCAGTTTGAGTTTTGGCTATCAGACATACCACATACACCCTGTGCTCTTAACTACTAAGAATGCAAGTACTGCCCTCTGCTGGATCAGATCAGCAATAACTCTAGTGCAGTGATCTGTCCCAGCATCTGCCCCTGAATGTGGAGGTTCCATTTGGACATTATTTATTTATTTATTACATTTATACCACGCCTTTCTTTTCATCATAGAAACCCAAGGCAGCCTCCCATCCAGGGGCTGACCTGCTTAGCTTCAGGAGGGTGCTGGCCTCATGTGCCTTCAGACCAATAACCACTGATAGACCTATACAGCTAATCCTTTTCGTCATTGCAACATTTTGTGGCTGTTAATTCCATAAGTATATCATGCATTGTGTCAAGAGATAATGGAACAGATCAGCTATAAGAAGAAACTATGGTTTCCTGCTATGTGAATGAGCATGAACATGACTTGGCTCATGTATTCCTGCTTTCCCTCCTTTGGACGGCCACAGAACAATTGGAACAGACCACCATTAAGTTAATACATCCAAATGCAGGGAAAAATGTCTAATCTGAAACCGTGGTTTCAGATCCTGATTTGTTCTACCAAACCAGAGTTCCCTGATTTTTGGTTGTTACAGGGAATTGTGCTTTGTTTTTAACGGTGGAAGCTTACAATCTCCAAGAAGAGGGGAGAGGGGAATAAATGAATTCAGGACTCATTCATGGAACAGGAAAATGTGGTTTCACATTATGCCTAAACCAATCTGATGCCTTACAGGAATTTATGAAGAGCCCCAGCTCCACATATGCATGAAGTGGTGTGGGATATAGACTGATGTATTTGGTGTATGTAACTGCAGGCTGGATCTCTGCAGTCAGTGTCTGAAAACAGAACTGGAGGCCCTCTTTAGGGTTGCACAGCTAGATATGAAATACCCACATCCTGGTGCTTAGTGATGAGGCTCCATGCCTGTCTTTGATTGAGTGGGTCACGGTGTCTCCTGCTTGAAGCAAAATCCCTTCCAAGTGATGGTAATACACTGGTTGGTGTGTAACTTCTTCTTTGGGTTAAGGGGGCCAGCTCGCTATGAATTCACTCATGAGATCCTTAAAGATGAGGCATCTTTTTTCAACGGAAGGAAGTTCCCCCGGGAGCGCAGGATCTCTGTCATCTGCCGAAACCTGCCCTTGCCATCTTCTCCATCGTAGAACCTGACTAACTGTCTCCATTTGGAGAACCTCCAGCAGCTCACCTGACAGGAGTGGAGCTGCTTCTGAAATGGTTGCTCTGCCTGCCCTGCTCCATCGGACTCATCTTTGTGGTCAGGAGTAAGTGATGGGATGTCTCCTCCATGCCGCGGAAGGAGTATGAGGGTATTAAAGATCCTAAGGCACTGTTGCTGTTAACAGATGGGGGAGAGGGGAACTCTGCAAAGAGTTGAGGAAATGGACCTGATTGTACTTAACAAAAGTACTGTTGATCTCAGGAAATAAAAATACCGATGCTGCTTCTCTGTTGTGTGTTGCTACAATAGCCAGAGGGTAAAATTAACACAGACTGAAGTGTGCAGCTTTGCTGCTAGGGAAATTCAGCTCAGCATAGGTCTTGCATTCCCACAGAATTCCCTTCACCTGTTTCTGGAAACTTCAAAGTGTTCTGCCCTGCATTCGCCATTACACAGACTGTCTCAAAATAGCAAACTCTGCAAAAGAGGCTGAACAGGTGTTACCCAGTGGAGGGTTACAAGCTCTCTAACTAACTGAAGTGGGGGTGAGGAGGAGATCTGGTCCTTTGTGGCTCACTGATGTGAACAGAATCCTGTATGTCTAAGTATGCCAGCAGCTTCTGGACTGGCAAAGGTTTTGCCATTTCTCCCAATTTAAGGCCCGAGTCTCTTAAATTTCAGCATTTTCTCCCTGCTGTTGCTATGGAATGCACTCATTTTGTGAGATGTGTCCCTCAAAGTGGAATTTGCAAGGAGATGTCAAGAGCTCTTCAACAGCAACCTGAGTATTTGTATGATCTAAAAATAAATCAGTGGTGAGGCTCATTCAGGTATCCTGGAGCGGGACCTGACTATGGATAGATGTGCAAAGAGCAGAAATACTGGTTTTTAATATGTTTTTAAAGCTTTTAAAAAATGTTTTTAAAGATTAATATATTTTTAAAGATGTTTTGTTTGAATATATTTTAAAGACTGTTTTAAGATGTTTTAGAGTGTTGTATTTGCCACACTGGGCTCCTTCTGGGAGGAAGGGCGGGATAAAAATTTAATAAATAAAATAAAATAAATAAATATAATTGGAGGAACTTTCTACTGTGACCTGCAGCACTGGATATTTGTGAATAGCAGGCAATTGAAACATACAAATGGAAGACAAGAGGCAGGCTTAATCTTGACTGTGGAAAGAATTAGGGAGTGGGGAAAATAGATAGTGCTCACATAATTCCTTGAATTGAGGTGTGATTTCAAGGAGGGAGAATTTGGAAAAACACTTGGGCTGGATCATTTGTCTTTTACCACTTCAGACCATGGACCATCCCTTTAACTCCATCCTGCGACAACGGACCCACTTTTTATTTGTATACTGCATCTTCCTCCTCCTATGGCTGTTTTCCCATTTCGCTGTTGGGATGATTGAGAAGCACTTTGCAGTTTTTAGCAGTGCATGGCCGCGTACACACCACACATTTAATGCCCATGGCTTCTCCCAAATAATCCTGGGAACTGTAGTTTGTTAAGGGTGCTCAGAATTGTAGCTCTGTTGAGGGGTAAACTGTATCTACCAAGATCCTGGGGGAGAGGCCATGTGCTTTAAAGGTATGGTTTTAGAATGTAGGCTAGTTACCAGGGCTTGTTTCAGATTTTATATGTGCACAGGGCTTTGTACAACATAAGTACTGAATGAATAATTGCATTATTATATACTCCTTTTCTTATCTGGCATTGTGTGGGTAACTGTGCAACACTCTGTGTATCATTTGACTCGGGGCATCCAGTGAGGAAGAATCCAGTCCTTGCTACCATGAAGCCAGCATGGAATTTCTCTTTCTAATGAATGATGGTAACCAGAATTAGAGACTTTGTTATGTCATTGCTTTGTCTTTATTGTATACCAGTATGTACAAGTCAGTCAGTCATTCTTGATGCGTGTTTGAAACTAATACCCTCAGCCATCTAACAAGAGAAATTGGCATATAAATTAAAAAAAAAAAATGGGAAACTCCGATCAGACAAGGGGTTGCACAAAGGCCAGCCGTTCCTCCTATTTAGGGGAAGAAATAAATTAAATAACTTAGAAATAATCCATAAATATCTCAAATTGCTCAGCCCTCACAGTGCTGCCCCAACTGCTTGGGCCCAAATCAGAAAAAGGGATCAGTCAAACAAGCAGCATGTTTGTAAAGTGAAGTGGATCCAGGGAGAAATGGGGGACCGATAAATGATGTGTGACAGTCTTTGGAATAGTCCCCCCTTGCCTCTGTCTAGTTGGGAGTTGTTCTGTGGGGTTGCTTTGCACTTGAACTGGGGAGCTGCCGGCAGCCTTGGCAGCCCACGCTGGGACTTCTTGATTAGTTACAAATTAATACTCTTAAAAGCTCACATCAGAGACAAGAACTGGATTAGGATAATGTCAAGGTGGCCTCTTCTACGACTAGGGCTATGACCATGCTCTGCTGTTGCCCTACCAGTCCCTGCATTCATTTCCCCCTCCCCTTGGCCCCTCCTCCCCTGCCCATCAGCCCACGCAGCTGCAGGCAGAGGCTGAGAGCTTCTCCACCTCATGCCACTGGTGGCCATCGTCCAGAAAGGCCACATCCTCGAAGTGTGTGGGGCGGCAGCAAGGGTCACCCAAGGCCGGGATCTCGCTCCTCTGCAGCAGAATGGAGAGGGTCAGGTCGTGGTTGCTGCGGGCCTTGGGACAGCTCCCGCTGCAGTACTTGAACAGGATGGTCTCTTCAGAGTTGTAGCCTAAGCCCAGGTCCTTGATGCGAACCAGCAGGCTTTGCAGGCGGCACTCTCGCTCCTCTGTCCTCTCCCACGTGCGCCGCTTTGGGCGGCTCATAGCTGGACCAGGGAATGGTCTGGATGGGATGTTCTGGAGCCCTGCAGTGCTCAGAGATGCTCCTTTGGAGATCTGTGTTTCTGAAACAATAAGAGGAAGAAATGGCATGGAGCACTCACACTTTCCTATATGAAACCTCCAATTGGGCCAGGAAGGGATTGGAGGAGCCATTAGTGGGCTGGTGCCCTAAAGAGAATTAGAGGCTGACACCTGTGGCCAGGGCACTTAGTGAGAGGCATTAGGCAAAGAGCAGAAAGAGAAATTAGCTTTGCCTGGAATCTGTTTAGCCGTTACTTGGTTAGATTAGGGTCATCAGAATAATCTTATTTGGCTAGAGGAATAGAGCCAGAGAGCAATGGATTTTCTGCCATAGGCATTAAAATAAATAGTACGTTTTCCCCTCTGCCCACTTGATAATTAACCTTGTGCACAATGGACTGGGGGAAGTTTTACCTCGCCCCAGGGAAGCTAAAGAGAAAGGAATTGGGGAGGAGGGATCATACTACCTGGAACTACAAGGACCATGAGAGAGAGACTTAAGCTTGCACTTCCCATCAGCTATTGAGGGGCAAGGGACACATGATGTGTAATTTGTGTGTAATTTAAAAGCTTCCAAACTTGGAAAGGCAGGCGGAGGGAAGGTCATCTGTTAGGGATGCTGCAGTTTCGTTCTACATTGCAGAGCCAGCATTGAGTGGAGGGTTGGACTAGATTAGGGATGGGGAACCTATGGTTCCCTCCCTGTTCCTCGACTACAACTCCCATTGCCTCTAATCATTGGCTATAGTTGGCTGGGACTGATGGGAGTTCGAGTCCAGCAGAGAGAGACAGATTCCACACCCATGAGCTACATGATTTCCAAGGTCCCTCCAAATCTATAACTCTGTGGAACTGGCTAAGGGTACCAGCACCAGGGGGAGGAAATGTTTTCTCCATGACATTTGCCTCATTTAATCACCATGGCTAGCACTTTCACCGAGGAATATACAGGTACCTTTCTTTCCCTCCTCAGCAGGGCTACTAGCAAGATACAAGGGTGAGGAGTTTGATCAGGAAAATGGTGCTGAAGGAAAGGATGAAGCCCTTCCCTCCCCTAGCACTACTATCCCAAGCCAGTCATACTCCTCTCTCCCTCACCCCACCCCATACCCAACTCTTACATTTCAAAAAAGGTGGTGGGGTCATGAATCTCCAGTCTCACTGTAGCTTCCCACATCCCCATACACTTAAAGCATATCCAATGCACATTTAAATTCTTTGCATTACAAAGAATTCTGGGAAGTGGCTTTCCCTTCACAAAGCTATAAATTTCCAGCATCCTTAACAAATTAGAGATCCCATGAATCTTGGGGGGGAGTTGTACTTTAAACGTGTGTTGGATGTGCTTTAAATGTGGATCTGCCAGGCAGGTAGGGGCATCTGGATGAAGGGGACCTGAGCCCTCCTGCTCCCAGGGCTTGCCATCTTGCAGTCCTTCTCCCCAAGTGCTTTCCTCTCGCTGGGATAACTTCCAGTGCATAGGCCCCATCTGGGAGTAAAATGCCTAGAGAGAGGGGGGCTATGGGGGGTGAACTATGAGCAGAGGGGAAGGTTCAGTGCCCTTGATCCACACACCCCTGTGCCTTTAAAAAATACACATGCCCATCTTTCTATTCCAGTCTTTGCCAGTCTGGTGCCCTCCAAGTGTTTGGCAAAGGCTGTTCTACATAACTGGGCCGTTTCTGTGTTGAAAGACCCATGGGACGTCTGCCATCATCTCTGACCCTCGCTCACTGTGCTGCATCAGCGCTATACTAGTCAAAAAGCTTCATCACTGGCATATTTTCACACAATACAAATAGTGGTAAGGTATGCAATTGTCCAGGTTTTTTATTCTGCATGTGCAATGGATTTGGCTATTCACTGCTGGGAACATTTTGAGCTGTGAATAACTGACACAGAGAATACAAAGTGAGCATTAATGAGGGGGTCAGGAGAAGCTCCTTTTTTAATCCGTGTAGACACTTCTGGCACCTGTCTAGGGTGTCTCCATCCCAAAGCACTGTATGTCTGCTGTGTTGCCAAACACTGGTTTAATTTTTTTTTTAAAAAAAAACAATCCTCTTCCATCTCACAAGCACATACAACAGAAGGCCTGTCTACACTCAAAACATAACAATGTTATATCCAGCTGTCCCCCCCCTCCGCTACTAACTACTCCTTTTGCCTTAAGCTGTAAAGCAGGGGTGGGGAACCTGTGTGGTCTTCCCGATGTTGTTGGACTCCAGTTCCCATCACCTTTAGCCAGCCAGCCAGCCAGCCAGCATGGCCAATGGTCAGAAATGATGGGCATTGTAGTTCAGCAACATCTGGAGGGCTGGATTAGTTTTCCATCCTTGCTATAAGATCAAGAAGCAGATTTCAAAGGAAAACTGCAGTGCTCTTAGTGTAAAGGAAAACCATGTCTTAATAATGGCATAAGTTTCTTTAAACACCTCTCATAAATAAATATTTAGTCCTTTTTTATCCTGTCCTATTCCCAAGGGCAGCACACATTATGTGTGTCTGTGTGCACACTTGTTCCCACCATTTTATCCTCATACGAACCTAGCAAAGTCTGCGAGAGAGTGAGCAGCTGAAGGTGAGCTTCATGGATTGACTAGTAATATGAAGTCCATCCCTCCAGGTCTAACACTGCCGCTGTTACCAGTAGAGGCTCCTTGGACAGCACCTTGAAAGTTCATGGGATTCACTGCCCCACTGACATTGGAGCCATCAGCTTCCACTGGTTACACACGTCTGGCTTTCCTGGGAGTGAACCTAAACATTGCTCTAAACATGGGCTTCCTTACAGTTCTGGGCTTAGCTAGACTAGGCCCTGTTAATGCTCCACCAAGCTTTCCTTCCTCCTCTAACTGAGCCAGTCTGTTCACAATCATTTGGTGGCCTTCATGACATTTACATTTCTGGAGCACTGTTTAAGGTCAACCTCAAATACTTGTGCTGCTCCCAAACAGTTTGCTTGCACACCTTGAAGAGGTATGGCAAAGAATCTCTGCAAATGGTACAGAGAATGCTGGATGTATGTGATCCAAGAGCTGCACCTCCAAGCACACTGTAAGGGATCCTGGGGACACGCCATGGCTTTTGCACTGCTTTGTTAGTTGCTCCCAAACTCTTGTTGCCCAATGTAGCTGTTTGTGCCTGCAGACTCCTGTGAGACTCGGGGCCACACCAGGAATTTGCAGAACAGCAGAGATTTGAACCCAGGTTGCTTAATCCCAGGATAGTACCTTAGCTAGTTCTAGCCCGCCAACTGCAGTAACAGTCCTTCCACCATCACCAAACCCCAGGCATGGCTGCATTTCTTGGGAGTACAATTCAGCGGAAGCCTACAAATTTGCAAGCAGTTGTCATACCTAGCAGTGTCCTTGGCACATCTCTGATCCCAGTCCCCGACATCTGCATCATTAGACTCTTGCCTTCAGTGGGCTGGGAAGGAACTATTTGGATCGCTAGGACGAGAGAAAGGCTGCAGAGAAGCTGAGGTGCCCCCATCTCTTCCCCAGTTAGCAGGGCCAGGTTGTATAGGGAAGATGCCTCCTTTCCCCTCATTTATATCTTCTTTGGAGTAGTGGGTGGGAGGGGGAAATAGCGTGTACACCGGCTGGAAGGAGAAGTGTTAACCCTTATGACTATTACAGATCACGCAAGTGGGGCTTCCTGCATGATGGGCTTAAAGGCTCAATTGACAAAAGTGCTCATAAATTAAAAGTAGTGTTGATGAGATCCTTATGCAGGATGCAGTCTCTCCCCTCAGCCAATTAGCCTTTCCTCTAGAACTCTCTGGGAACCCTCCTAGCTAGGGTGGGGATGAGGTGGGCCAGGGAAGAGAACTGCTCTAACCACACCTGGAGGTGGCAGGATTCCAGTCCATCTCTTTGCTACAGACCAGGCCAGGCCAGCTACACAAGTAACCCCCATAAGTCACTTGGAGCAGCACTATTTTAGGGGGTACCAATGCAAAAAAAGCAGGATCTTTTGCAGCGTTGCACCTTTCAGGACATAGCACTTGCAGCAAACTGAACCTCTCACCCAGTGTCCTCTGCCCAAGGCATTTTTCTGGTGGCAGTGAAATGTCTCGGGCGAGCCTTTCAGTGGAAGTTGGAACCACTGGGCTTTGTTTCGATGGTTGCCTTTGTCTCCCAATGCGAAACAGTTAAAGCTGTAAGAGAGTCTAGAATCCTTGAATGGAAATTCCTGGAGTTGATTATGCCCAGACCGTGCTGTGGCGGAGTCGGTAACAGCGGAAGCAGTAGGGGGTGAGAAAGAAGGGCAATCCCATAAATTACGGGTTCATGGAACATGCTGAACTGGCTGGCTTGGCCCTGGCTTCAGAGAAAACACCAGCCTGCAGCTGTCCGACAGGATGCCCAGAAAGGGGAACTCCCTTACTCCACACTGATGGATGGTGAGAGGATCGAGCCAGACCTCCCTCTTGAGAGAGTGGGAAGGTGGCACTGATGCTACCGCTCTTCAAACACTGCTGTGTGGGACAGAGAAGGGAGCCATGGGAGGGAGCAAAGTGCAGCTACTGTCCAATCTGCCATTCAACCTGTTTCTGAACTAGAGCACATGACACACACATTCTCTGTCCTCCACTTTGAAGTGACCCTTCAAGGCAGTTGAACCACCCAGGCTGGGCCCTGGAAGACAAATGCTGGGACTGGGCCCCACTGCACACCATTCCAGTGCACCTGCACACCTCTGCAGCCTTACTACTTAATGGTACTTTATTTCACCCACAGGAATATTCATAAAGAACAGTTTTGCTCTTTTTAAAGATAGCAGTACAGCAAAAACTATGGGCTCTGTATTTCAAGCCACATGTAGGGCCAACCAATTAGCCACCCTCCTAAGTGCTTGTCTCCCCTTTCTGTGGTTTAATTATAGGGGAGTATCCCAAGTTGGATAGCGCCCAATGATGTCCTCCCACTGGCTTGCTTCTGCACTCCCTCCAATAAAGCTGATGAGAGCGTTGTTCCTCAACGTGAGGGATGTGGAGTGGGATGCTCCTCACCATCCAAGTTCACTGCCTGCGTGCAACAAAATGTGAGGGGAACTGTATTGAGGCTGATGGTTCCTGTGTCATGAACACAGGGAAATGACAGGCAGGTTCCCAACTCAATTAAGGCACTTTCAAGACCATTAGAACATTTTTTAAAAAATTACCTTGATATCCCATCATTGGTCCGAAGTGCTTGGGATGGTTATCCTTCCACACAGAAAGTTCAGGGACCAGTGGGCAGACATCCAGTCCAGTTTAGGAACTGACAGTGATGCTATAGGTCAGATGCTGCAGGGGTAACTCAGTGAGACCAAAGAGGGCAGGCAGGCAGGGCTGCATGACCTTTTCAGCTTGATGCTGCCTTGACCTGGAACACCCCAGAAGTTGTTTCAAGAGCAACCTATCACTGCATGTGACTTTCATTGGTCATTTATCATTGGCCAGCGGTGGCTACTGCTGCTGCTGTAGTTTCAAAAAGACACACAAGATTTGCTATAAATACAAAGAATGTATAAATTGGTGGGCTGAGAATACCGAAACTGGGTCTGCACCATGATGCTACACATTTGTGTGCACTTGTAACACAGCCTCGAGTGCTGTGGATAGCAAAGGCCATGGATAGCAATGGAGGAGGTAACCTTGCAGGTTTGCCCTTTCTCCTACAGAAATGAAAGAGCACGGATATTTATTTGTTTATTAAATTTATATCCTGTCCTTCCTCCCAGAAGGGGTCCAGGGCAGCAAATCATCCATTCATGAGGAAGGACCTTAACGGTATGGAAAAGATGGCTCTTCTTTTCTTACCATTTGCTCCATTTCTTTCACATCCACTATTTTATTTTTCTGACAAATTTAAGCAATATAAAGGATGGAAGGAAAAGCTTTTTTCCACACAGGTGATTTTTTTTTAAAAAATGCACTTCCATTACTAGGCTCACATCACAGAAAAATTAGGGAATCTGAAATACAATTGGTTATAAATCCACCAAATCTTACATTTTATTCAAACCCCAATGGTTCACAAAGAAGTTACTAGACATCTCACTAAATTTGAAAAGTTTCTTCTTCTATCCTCCTTTACAGACAAGGGTGTAATCTCAGCCATTTACAAAATCCTACCGCGTTCACAAATGGGTGACCTGGACACATTGAGACATAGTTGGGTGTCTGATTTAGGAGCAGATAGAGACCCTGCCAAATAGAATAGTCTATGAACTTCAGGTCCATTTAAATCTGTATCTGCTAGAGAGTATGGGAACAAACTTTAAAAACTGTATGCAGGTGGTACCTGGCTCCTTTCATCCTTAGTTGTATGTACTCTTCAGTCCCACCTACCTGCTGGAGACAATGTGGAGAGTTGGGTACAGAAGCCAGTTTAAGGACAGGCCAACAGATTGCACTTGACCCAGAAACAGCACTGCGTTCAATCTTTGATGGAGAAGGTGCGTCTTTACATCATAAAGAGCTATTAACTTTTGTTTTTACTGCTAGTAGGCTTACTATTGCTAAATTTTGGAAAACTGTATGTTTGATTATTGGTAGCAACAGCTTTAATCTCTAGCTCTGATGGGGAAATTGACGACACAACAAAATGCACTGTTACACTGTTACTCAGAAAGAGAAATTTGAGAGGTTTTGGTATTGTTTTATTGCATCTACAATTTAAAAAAGGGCACAACTATGAACCTTCCTCTACACATAGTTCACTTGGGAAGTCAGTTCTGGGATAGTAAGAAACTGGAACGTTCCTTCGACAAATGGGATCGAAGAACAAGAAGAGAGGCTAGATATCCCATTGTAACTGGACTCTGCGCTGCTGAGCTGAGATGCTGTTGTTGATGATGTTCTGTAATTTTCTGTTGATGCCTTTTTGGTTTTGAAAAAAAAAATTGAATAAATAAATTATACAGCCACAAGAGTGGCTGTATACTATAACCAGCATGGATTTTTCACATTCCACAATGTTAAATTGAAAATACCCTCCATGCCATTCTGATGCTTCCCATAAGCTCATTTCAAAACAAAGCCTAAATTTATAGTCCTGAACTCAGAAATGCTTGCTTAACAACCCTGTAAATTTTCATGGCGATACACAAAACAGTCAGAGAGAACTCAGATTTCAAAGTCTAAAAAGAGAGAAGAAAACCCCAGAGCCCTTTTGGACTTTTTTCTGTCAGAGTTCTCATAATCGAATCAGCCATGTTCACAGAGTACCTGTAATCCTATTACTGACCTTGCCCCATTCTCTGACCTTCATCTTCTGCAGTTTAAAAGTTAAAAAAAATGCCTGGCTGATTTTTAATTAATTTAAGAAATTTTGCATTGAACTGAATGATAGTGTTGGGCATGCTGTCAATGTTCCAAAAGCCAGACTCACAGCTGCTGGGCCACACCCAACACCAGACTTTGATTTCACTTGAGACAGTCATGGCTTCCCTCAGAGAATCCTGGGAAGTGTAGTTTATGAAGGGTGCTTCACTCCTGTTCCTCTGACAGAGCTCCAGTGGCCAGAGTGGTTAACAGTCAGCTGCTCTGAAGCTCAGTGAGGGGAACAGGGCATCTCCTAGCAACTCTCAGCATCCTTCACTAACTACACTTTGCAGGATTATTTGAGAGAAGCCATGACTGTCCAAAGTGAAATAAAGGCCTGGTGTGGATGTGGCCAGGGACAGCTTTGGTTTAAATTTGGGTGGGAGGCTACGTGTGCCTGCTGTAGAATGAAAAGGTGGGGGAAACGCTGAAAAGCAATGATACTGTTCACAATGTTTTCCTTTTGGAAAGGAAAAGGTTTTCCCCTCTGCCCAGTGCCCACCCAACCAATCTCCTCCCCTCCTCTCCCCTGGTCAGTGTTGGACTACAACCTGGGAGACCAGGGTTCGAAGCCCCACAAAGCCATGAAGCTGACTGGGTGACCTTGGGCCAGTCACTGCCTCTCAGCCTCAGAGGAAGGCAATGGTAAAACCACCTCTGAATACCGTTTACCATGAAAACCCTATTCATGGGGTCAATGTCAGTCAGGATTGACTTGAAGGCAGTCCATTTCCATTTTCAAACATGATTGCACAGAAATAAATCCCACTGAACTCAAAAAGTATGCAAATTATCAAACCCACCCTCCCTTCTCCTCCCTATCCCCTCCCTCTTGCCCCTTCCCACCCCCTTCTTTTGCCCCTCCCTCTCCATCCCCTTCCAATCCCCCCCTTCCCCTTCCCCCTCCCTCTCCCCTTCCCCTCCTCCCTCTCCCTTTCCTCCTCCCCATGGCCAGTTTTACCTATCTTGAGCATGATTGCACGGGAATAAATACCATTGAACTCTATAAGCATGCAAATGATCAAACCTGCCCTCCCCACCCCCTTCCTTTGCCCCCTCCAATCTGCTCCTTCCCCTCCCCCTCCTCAATACACATGCAAATGATCAGACTTGCCTTTTCCCTCCTTCTCCTCTCCTCTCCCTTCCTCCTTCCCTGCCCACTCCAGCCTTCCTTCCCTCCCCCCTGTCAGTTTTACCTATCCTAAGCATGATTGCATGGGAGTATTTTTATTATTGTTATTATTATTATTATTATTATTTGTTACATTTATATACCACCCCATAGCCGAAGCTCTCTGGGTGGTTTACAACAATTAAAAACACTAAAAACAAATATACAAATTTAAAAAACACATTTTTAAAAAGCAATTTAAAAATAAATGCCTGGGAGAAGAGGAAAAGTGCTGAAAAGATAACAGTGTTGGCATCCACTGAACTCAATAACCATGCAAATGATCAAACTTGCACTCCCTCTCCTGCCTGATCCCATCCCCCTTCTCCCCTCTGCCTTTCCTCCCCTCCTCCTCCCCCTTCCCCATCCCCTGTGGTCAGTTTCACCTATCCTAAGCATGATTGCAGGAGAGTAAATCCCACTGAACTCAATAAGCATGCAAATGATCAGACTTGTCTTTCCCCTCTTTCCTCTCTCCTCTCCCTTCCTCCCCTCCCCCCTTCCTTTTTCCTCCTCCCCTGCCCACTTCAGCCCTCCCCCCCATCAGTTTCACCTATCCTAAGCATGACTGCAGGGGAGTAAATCCCGCTGAACTCAATAAGCAAGAAATGATCAATCCATTCTCAGCAAACTTGCACAGGATACCATTTCTTTCCTCCCAGATTAAAAAGCAGAGAAATTCACTAATAAGCAAAAAAAACCCCTTGAGGTTTAAGAATGTACCTATAGCCCACAGATATTTCTATCAAACTTTTAAAAGCAGGGAAATTGGGCAGCTATAGTGAATGCACTGGGGGAGCAGGAGACCTGACCTCCTCTCTGAGTCCAATCCACTTCCTGTGTAGCTTGGAATAATTTGGTAACATGCCTCTGAGCATATGGTGAGTGGTGGCAACACCTGCAATCAGCCCAAATAATAGAAAGAAGACATGTGCTGTTCTGATCTTGTTTTAGCAGGGAGGAAGCAACATTATTAAGACAGTTGATATAGTTCAGATGGTCACTGAAACAGCTAGAGTCATTCCTGAAGTAGTAAGATATTGTGATCAGCCTGATTTTAAGATTACAGAAACAATCTGCAGTTTCAGATTCAATGCACCCAAAATAGAAATAGAACATAATCTCCAATTTGAAACACAAAAGGCTGTCTTCACCATCATATGACATTGACCAATAAAAAGGCTTTGAAATTAATAAAAATAAATTTGACACAGATTTGTAGGATGAATAATGAGGGAAATAAAATTTTCTATTTTAGATTCTCTGTAGAAACATTAGTAACACAGAAAAGAAGCAAAGTAAGAAGAACACCAATATGCAAAATTATAATTCTCCATCTTTGGAGATGGCAGATGTTGCCACCACTCACCATATGCTCAGAGGCACATGTTATCAAATTATTCCAAGCTACGCAGCAAGTGGATTGGACTGTGAAAGACCAACTCAAATGGTGTTTGCATTTTGACCCATTTTTAGGGCAGTACAATATCTCAGAGAGGAGATCAGGTCTCCTGCTCCCCTGGTGCATTCACTATAGCTGCCCAATTTCCCTGCTTTTTAAGGTTTGATAGAAATATCTGTGGGCTATAGGCACATTCTTACACCACAAGGTTTTTTGCCTATCGGTGAATATATATTTAGTGAATATATATTTAAAACACACACACACACACACACGCACACACACGAGAGCAATGGCTCCAAAAACCTTATGCATTTTGTGCTGTTGGGCTATTGTAGAACTCTGGATCAGCTGCCTCCATGTATGCTAACATTCTTGGAATGCCGAGGGAAAGGTCAACAAAGGGGGAAGAGGAATTTGGGGCAGGCAAGCCGTCGTCGTCTGGCTGACGGCTTAGCTCTGTGGTGTATGGAACATCTTCTTGAGCCTCGGCAAGGCTGGGAGGACTTGCATGTGGCATGACAGATCTGATAAATCACCATTAAGCTGACACAAGAGGGATCTCCACTGTCTGTGCTTGGTCTCCCAGCACATTCCTTCCACTTGGCATAGGGAATACCACAACAGGGCCTGATGGAGGCTTAGCAGGAATGGAAAGAGTCTAGAGGATAATGAGGAGGGGAGTAACAGGTCAAGGGAAGCAAGGATGATCAGTCGTTAGGAATTGTGCGGGTGAGCAGAAAAGAGGACACCTCATTTCTATCCCCACTATAAAAAGTGATGGAGAACTTGTGGCCCACCAGATGTTGCTAGACTAGAACTCCCATCATTCCTGACTCTTGGCCATGTTGCCTGGAGCTGATGGGAATTTGAATCCAACATCATCTGGAGGGTCACACAGGTACCTCATCCCTGGTGAATAGGGCCTCAACTTAATTGAGGCAAGGAGTGTTTAGTTCTGCTTCTGGATGTGTGATGGGAATGGGACACAACAGGTTGTTCAACAGTTTTCAAACTATGTTCCAGGGAACCCTGAACATCATCAGAGTTTTATTGAACTTTCCTCTATTAGAAGATCATGACCAGTAATGGTAGGCAAAACATATTTCAGGGAAGGTTATCTATGCCTGAAGATACCTTGCCTGCCACAATTGACCTTCTCTGCAGTATACAGCAATGGGATGGTGCTGTATGTGAATGTTTGCACAGGACCATGGGTGAGGCCCAACAATCCTTGCCAGTACCTTGTATGAAGTCAACATACATCCTAGAACATGATCCAGATTATTCCCTGTAATATTAAAGGGTTCCTCAACAGATAATGCAGAAAAGGCTCCTTTAGAATAGAAGGTTTAAAGACAGTTTCAGAGTTTGTCATCTTACCAGGCCTGGACAATAGTGTAGTGACAAATTCAAACGTACAGGGTCTCTTCATGATCATCATGCCATGTTCCCTCACAGCCATGCTCACTCACTCACTCTCCATTATCATCTCCACACTCCTCAGTACTTCCCATGTGCAACTTCTCCCACAACAACAGGTGTCCCTTGGAGCCAATTAGCATGAAAGAGGAATATGTTAGCTACTGATAAGAGTCTTGTCAGTGGCTGATCCATCTCCTTTCACTCTGATTGGCTCCAATCAGCAGGAAAGGACAAGAAAGCATGTTAGAAGACTCATCTCAATGGCCAAAACTCTCCCCTTTCATCCTGATTGGCTCATAAGATGCTGGAGCCATAAGGACCCTGTTCCAAAAAAAAGTAAAGGGTCTAAGACATCCTGAGACCCTGGACCACTACACTCCGGGGCCTAGGTGGAGAATGGGCTTCAGTACGCCTGTCACAAGTTAATTTAAAACTAGCTTGTTCCACTGGGCAGACTATGGCTTTAACCTCTAGGAAGAAAGTGGGTCTGTGAAGACACAGTAGGGAGGAACTGGTAGAAATATTTTCAAGGAGTCATGGCAAGTGAAGAGAGGCCTACTAACAGACTAGCTTTCTCAAAGGTGTTTCCCAGAAAATAAACATTTACTTCTTCTCACCCAACAAGGTTTAACCTCCCCTTCTTCTCTGGATTTGCCATTTAATTCATGAATTCAGTTCAGGGATGAGAAACATCTGCCCCTTCAGATATTGTTGGACTCCAACTACCATAATCCCTGACCATTGGTCATACCAGTAGGGGCTGATGGACGTTAGAATCCAACATTCTGCCTACCCTAATTTAGAGCCACACAACTTAGAGGCCATGCTTTTAGGACCATCCAAAAGGCACACAGAACACTTCTAGGTAGCAGCACCCAATGTTCTTTGCCTACCTGCACGTCTCAAGGTGAAGATTGTGTGGGGTGAGGCAAGACTATGCATTGTTGGGCACACTGCTTGAAGGCAAGAGTGGAGCTGCTGGAGCAGTCCTTTACCATGGGTGAGATAAAATTCAGTTTTAGGCGAGATGTGGCCCACAGGCTGGGAATTTCCCCCCCCCGCCCTAAAGGATCACACCAATAGACTGTGATTGTTCCTTAATTCAGCTTTGTCACTGGAGGACCAAGTGACATCTGTGACACACAGTGCCTCTTAGAGCTGCAGCTGGTGCACCAGCGGTGACCTTTCTTGGACAGAGACAGAATGGCTGCTACAGCGATCCATGCTGTTGTAATTTCCAGAGCTGATGAATGTGATGCATCATCTGTGGGGCTGCCTTTGGAAATGAAAACTGCAGTTAGTTCAGAATAGACTGTACAAATTACTATTTTTATTTATTTAGTTATCTATACTTTTCCTCCAAGGAGTTCAAGGTTGCATACATTGTTCTCTTCCTTCCCATTTTATCCTCACACCAACCCTGTAAGATAGGTCAGGCTGAGAGACTGTGACTGACCCAGGGTCACTCACTGAACTTCATGGCTGAGCATGGATTTGAACAGTGGGGTCCCAGCTCCTAGTCCAACTCTGTAACCGTTACACCACACTGTTCATGGGACAATCCCTAGGGAACACATCATGCCAGTTCTGAGGGGCAGCTAACCTGAAGGGTTATAGTCTAAATCAAACTCAAATTGCTTATCTCTCTTCCTTATATTTAAGTGCTGCAGGCAAAGCTGAGTTTGTCTGATAGAAGCATGAGCCCTACATGTGGGTCAACTGAATTTAGTTTCAAAGAAAACATATATTTGCATGAAGACCCTGCATGTGCTTATTTTAGCACAGACACACGTGTTGGAGGTTCTCTGTCTTATAGCTTTGCAACATTCTGCAAAATAGATACACATGCAGTCTTCACGTACTACAATATTTATTTATTTATTACATTTGTATACCACCCCATAGCCGAAGCTCTCTGGGCGGTTTACAACAATTAAAAACATTAAAAACAAATATACAAATTTAAAAACACATTTTTAAAAAGCAATTTAAAAACACATGATAAAATGCCTGGAAGAAGAGCACAGTCTTGACCTGGCGCTGGAAATATAACAGTGTTGGTGACAGGTGCACCTCGTCAGGAAGATCATTCCATAATTTGGGGGTCACCACCGAGAAGGCCCTCTCCCTTGTTGCTTCCCTCCAAGCTTCCCTCGGAGTAGGCACCTGGAGGAGGGCCTTAGATGTTGAGCGTAGTGTACAGGTGGGTTCATGTCGGGAGAGGCGTTCCATCAGGTATTGTGGTCATAAGCTGTGTAAGGCTTTATAGGTTAAAACCAGCACCTTGAATCGAGCTCAGAAACATACAAGCAGCCAATGCAAGGGGGGCAGAATTGGTTTTATATGCATGTTCTTCCTCCCACAGAGTAAAACATTTGGTGTGATGTGGCCCTCTGTAGGCCCTCTGATGTCTTCAAACATCATTTTGAAAGGAAACCTCCTCACATCTACCACCTCATAGCCATCAGAAACAAGGAAGTACAACATGTACATCTATATATTCCACTGAAAATCTGCATGGCTATATTTTGTAGTAGAAAATTGGAGAAGGAAGTATTATTTATACACCTTACTGTGATGTCCAATTAAAGACTCATTTATGGGACTAGCTACAGAGACCCAGATTCCTTTTGACCAATGTTGTGTTACCTTGCTACTTGGCATTTAAATTGTCTTGGCATTCCAACAACACTGTGCCCAATTCAAAAAAGGAACCAGATTATCTAGATAAAGGATAGGAAAGTTGTGGGGCTCCAGCTGCTGTTGGACTTAAGCATGGCCAACAGTTAGGAACAATGGGAGTTGTAGGCCAGCAACCAGATTCTTTTCTATCCCTGGTCTAGACCCACAATGTATACAGTGGTGGCATTTTAGATTGAGTCCATGTAACTATTTGGGAATGTTTCCTTTGGAATGAAGGCTCTAGTCATGGGGAGGAATCCTACTGGAATGCTGTTTACTTGTAATAAGCTATGCAGTCATTGCTAGTATGGGCATCTTGGCAAGGTCTGAGAGGAATGTGCACCATCCACTCCACCTGCTTTGTGCTCTGCAAACTACTGAGGCACTATGGGAACTACTGTGCTTGCAAGCATAGTGACATACTGGCGGGCAGAGATGTAACCAAGACCTGAAGAGGTGTGCCTAGTCCCAAAGGGAGGCCTGTGCCTCTGTGCAGCTGTTATCTCCAGCATGTTATTTTTAGCCAGGACATCTAAAGGCCTGCTCTCTTTCCAATGGAGACCACAGTAGGTAGTGGCATGCAAGGAACAATTTGAGGAATGCTGGAGCTGCTCCAGGCTGGAGGATAGGGGATTTGTGGAGGATAAATCACAGCTGGGTTTTCCTTGATGCTCCTGAATTGATGATGGATGAGGAAAAGGTATTGGAAGGGTAAGAATCAGTGCCTGGAGGCTGGGGCACACTGGAGAGAACATTGAAAATGCAACAGCTGCTTATGCCAATGGAGGAGTCAAGTCCAGGTCTACAAAAATGTCCATTTTGGTTGTGAACTGGCTTTGCACAGAAAACAGGTGGTACCAATATTGAGTCATTTATGCAAACCAACCAACATGCAGGAACCAGAACACAAATTCCTGTAGCAATATCTGGGTCAGATTAGGCATAATTTTGGTGTAGGGCCAGGCTGGTTTTAGAGGTACAGAACTGTTCAGGAGTTCAAGAAAGGCACCATTTCAAAGGGGTAATACCTCCACCCTCCCCATTTAACCCAATTTGATTGTCCTCAGGAGCACCTGTATGCCTCTTGCCAAATAATTGGTTTCACAAATTATCATTATAAACTGTTAAATGGGCTTGTGTATTAGATATACATGCCAAAAGCACAAACCTCTGGCTTAAAAATGAGGTGCTTGCACATATCTGTATGACCTGTTATGACTGTATTACTATAGCTGTTATAAACCTATTAACATTTTCATACCAAATGCTGTTATGTATACCATTGGTGGGTTTCTTGCTGTTGTTTTTAGGGGATGGAAAACAGCATCCCAGAGCCCTGAACTTCTGGGTGGTGGCAAGGAGATGGGGTAGAAGACACAACTCAGTCAGGCAGAAGGAAAGACTGACATTTAATATGAATCTTGTCCATAGAGCACACTAAATCCAAAGGCCAAGGGATTTCATCAGAACCAGTGGTTCAGGTAGAAAAACATCATGGGCGCCAATAACACACAATACAGCAGCACTGTTCCCTGCATCCATCAGTAACCCTCAACTCAACTAGGTTGACCCACATTTAAAGTACAACCTCTCAGGCAGAGAGGTAAAGTAACCATGAGGAAAGCTAGTCACCAGAGATCTTTCCTTAAATCAGGAGGAGCAGAAGCCATGTTCCCTCAATGCCATGGCTCCCCCAATATCACTCCTGCAGAAAGAGACAGCATCTACTTGTCCAGTGCATGAAGGAGACAAGCAAAGCAAATCCTGGCTCATATGAAAGCTCTCTGAGATGACATCAGAAAATAGTTGGTAAAACAGTTCTCAAAACACAAACCAATTACGAAATATCCAAACACAGAAAGCAGCTTCAGATAAGAGATCCAGAACATCCGATTTTTATATATACATATCTTGTGTAAGATTTTGTTTTCAAATGAGCTTATGGAAAGCAGCAGAATGGCATGGGGGCATTTTCAATTTAATTTATTTATTTATTACATTTATATATTGCCCCATAGCTGAAGCTCTCTGGGCGGTTTACAGCAATTAAAAACATTAAAAACAAATATACAAATTTTAAAACACACAAACAAATTTAAAAACACAATTTAAATTTTTTAAAAACAATTAAAAATTTTTAAATTTAACATGGCGTAATGTGAACAATTCACGCTGGTTAGAGTATACAGCTACTCTTGAGGCTTTATATGTGAATCTCTTTCGGGAGCCCGGCATGGTAACCAAAGAGACCAGCTCTCACCGTCTTACTTTTACCAATTTTTGCTGCTTTGTTTGAAGAGCAAATAAACCACTACTGGAGACAGTGGATTCTGAAAGTCTGGGAGCTACTTCTGGATGCCCAGAAACTGCCATTCCAAAAGAAATGAACTACCAACCCAGTATGAGAAACTCTTTTTTTCACAGAGTGGTACCCATTAATAGCTTACCCTGAAATCCCATCAAAATATCAGTGCATAAGTTTGTATGTTTTGTGACTGTGAGTTGTTTACAGAGAGTATTGTATAATTTTTTGATGTATCAATAGCAGTAATAGGGAACCTGTGTGGCCTTCCAGATGTTATTGAACTCCAATTCCCATCAGTCCCCAGCCAGCGTGGTCAATGGTCAGGGATGGTCAATGGTCAGTTCAACATCCGGAGGGACACATCCTCCCCGTTTCTGTGTACAGAAATGTTGTTATTTTATTTATATTGGTTCTCTGAAAGTTTTGAATATAAAGTAAGTGTAAATAATAATTTTAAAAACTTGCTGGCATTTGCCCCCTTTGTTGGCCTTCAAAAGCCCTCAAGACCTTTTTAACTCAGACATTTATATCATTGTTTTTAACAGCTTTTAATTGCTATTTTAATGCTATTCTCAATGTTGTTTTGTCTACTATTTTTAATCTGATTGTTTTCCTTGCTGATGCTATTTCACGTGTTGTGTGCCACCCCGCTCTTCGAGCAGTGAGATTTCCAGGGGTCCTTGCGCTTGCCCAGGGTTTAGTTTCTGCAGGAAGAAGGTCAGTGGAGACTGCGGTGTCCTTATGAAATATGGTTTATTTATTTACACACATTCCAACCTGAGCTTAGGATGGAGGGTTCAAGGCATCAGCAGTCTAATATCCAGCTTTTCCATCTGTATTACAGGAGGCACCCCAAATGCCATGGTGCAGAGAGCCAGGCTTTCTGCCATCCTCTAGCACAGTGGGGAGGAGAACCTGGCTGGGAGTCCAGAATCTGAGTTCAAATCCCCACTCATGTTTCCTGGATGTAAAGGGCCAGCTAAAGATCACCCCCACAGTGAGTGCCACCTGTGCAGCCGTGGGCAAGCTGCATAGTCCCAAGGAGCCCAGTTGCCCCCCAGCTGGCAGTTGCGGACAAGGAAGGGGCTGGCTTGTGCAGCTGTGGCAAGCTGAGCAGGCTCTAGCGAGCTGGGGAGGACCAGCCTCAGAAGGCAATGGTGAACCCCCTCTGAATACCGCTTACCATGAAAACCCTATTCATAGGGTAGCCATAAGTCAGGAGCGACTTGAAGGCAGTCCATTTCCATTATTATTTGTAAACCACCTTGGGAGGATAAGTTATCCTGAAAGGCAGCTTTAAAAACCATAAAATCAAAGAGGTATTATTAGCCTTATAGCTTGCATCCTTCCTTTAATTTCATGTTCATCCCTTTATGTTCTTTGTCAGTGCTGTCTGATTTAAAGAAAGTAACTTTTTACAACTATGTTGCATGCAGACACCAGAGAGAGTAATGTGGGATAGTCAAATACATTAACCGCTAGAGATACCAGCATGGAGCCTGGCTTTCCTAGGCACTCACTCCTAGCTTATGCTAGAATAAAACTAGACTAATGAAAGGAACTGATTGGGTGGATTTTAGCATGAGGTTCAGCAATTGCACTGGACTACATGAGCACCTTGGGTTCCTGCATCCCTATAAGCCTGCTTTATGTGCTGACTTAATTTTGCTCAGGTTATTTTACTGAACATTTTTACCCTTCTCTCATTCAAGCTGTTTACAATATTGTGCATTTCTGCTGCCTGTGTTTTATGTCCTTCTGCTAGTGATGTACGTATCCTCTCAAATAACTTACTCCTTCTTCAAAGCTTGAACAGAATCCATGTCTGTTGTGGACTGAGGTGGGCAAAACAGCAGCTGCTGAAACAGACCAGATGTGTATATACACAAAAGTTTTGACTAGGGCTGCTGGTGCTCATGAATGGATTAAGAGAAAAGCAGAGGGAGTGGCGTGGCCACAGCTGTCAAGGTTACACATGTCCCTCCCCTTTCAGCCACTGAATGCTTTGGGTGAAATAATCTTCAAGTAGTGCTGGCATTTCCATAGAAGGCAATGGTGCTAGGAGAGTGAGGGGGCCATCACCCAGGAGTACTGTCATCCTTTCCTCTCCCAAGAAGTCACGAGACACACAGATAGACTTAAGATACTTAGCAGACAACACATAACATTTTAGCAAGTTAATCACAACATGCCAGGCATCCCAGAGATAGTGAGACAACTTGCTTGAATGAGAGTACATGATGATGCAAGGTCAGAAAAGTCAACAAGGCTGCGGAGGTACCAAAAGAGGAGTCCTCTTACCTTCGTGTATAACTTCTTGGGACAAGTATGACAAAACATACTAATGCAGTTGCTTTGCTGGGGTGAACCTGCAAAAGCAGTTGATACTCGTAATGCTAACTTTGGGTACATTGACAGTGTCAACTACTGGATAGCTGGTCTCTAAAAGGAGACAGACATACAAAGAGGACAGAGGTTGCTAAAGACATAGTCAAGAGGAGATCCTGCTTTTACACATAGAGTCAAAATGGGTATAAAGGTATGCAGGAGAGATGGAGATGAGGCCTACTGATGTCAGGCTAGGATGCTTTTGAATAAACCTGCAAGAGCAATGCATTTCCACAGCCCCCTGTACACATGCATTTGTGCCCATTTTGACAATGCATAAAGGTAACACCCTCTTTGCAACCAAGTTAGTCACAGAATGGTAGTAAACTGCCCAAGGGACTCTGGCCAGCCTAGCAATGTAATAAATAATCACAGTGCAAGTGTTTTGCCTGACTGAGGAGGGGGAATAGTTTTTCCAGGGGCCCAAATCAACTTCAAACTCCTATTTTTGAATCCACTCACCCCTCTCCAAGACAAATCATGGAACAACGAAGTGTTGACAAAGCATGAACGTTAAGCACACACATGCAAATACTTCAATTTGCATAATTTATTCTCATTTATTGTCAAATGTGGAATTCCAAACTTTTTTTAAAAAAAATTTTTTTTTGCTGCAGACTGAAAACAGTTGCATGTGTCCAGCTAGAGGAAACCAGTCACAGCAGGGCATTCTGAGCAGTCTCTCTTTGTTTGCCAAAGCATACAGTTTTAGACTTTATACAAAAAAAATATTACATGGAAAAGTATTTGTGGACTAGTAATGCTTTCTCAGAGTCTCTGTGCTTTTGGGCGGGGGAGGCAAGGGGAGAAGAGAGGAATGGGTTGCAAACTTGCCTCTCTTTTAGTGTATGAGAAAACACAGGGGGGGAGGTGTAAAAAGAACCTGTTTATTCTAAAACTGGCAGCATTTCATTCATGGATTCCTCCGCATGGAAGGGAAAACTGTCCTCCACTCAGAGAGGTAATATCTTCAGTGCCCCTCAATAGGCTGCACCAATCTTCTGCCCCTTTCCCCAAGGGTATGAATGGCTACCCACACAGACCTAGGATCTAGCCACTCCAGCTACTGATTAAGTGCAAGGGGCTCAGAACTGCCCAGCAGGATGGTGGCTACCAATGGACAGTTTGTATCTGGCCCAGCTTCTGCCCTGCTCATTCCTTGAGGAAGAAATGCATCTTGTCATTGATGTTCTTGCGCTCAGGATTGAGGCGCTTAAGGATCTGGGCCAGCACATTGACCGTCTGCTCGCTGCTCAGCCCCGTTTTCTTGGTCTGGAATTTCTTTAGCAGATCCTTAGTGGTCATGGGCTTGCGGGTCAAGTAGCGCCGCACAGCATCCTCTGTCAGCTGCACATCGCTGCAAGGGAGGAAGGAGGTTAAGGGGCACATCCATGCAACAGCATTCAGTGCACTATGAAGAGGAGGATATTTTGCCATGGCTCTCATAATGAAAATTCAGTTACCCTCTCTGGTGTGAACAGCTGGGTATGGCAACTGCAGCACTTGGAAGCATAGACATACTTCTAAACCTTGCCCAAACCTACAAGCAGCAGTGCCCTAAGCTTTGCAGCACCCAGACCCTGAATTTGAATACTGCTTTAGAGAGAGTTTCAAAGCATTACACACATTATCTCAGAATTTCTTACATCAGCCCTTTTTTAACCTCATTAGCTTATTAATTAGGGCTAAATATTTAAGCATCTGACATAGTTAGATTTTCTGCCCTAATTGTGTGGCATGCAACTTTTTTGTTTTTATCACAATCATCCCTCTGGAGCAATGACTCTTTGGTAGAATAACCTTGCTATGGAGAAATAGGTAATTATGTGCCCGGGAAAACAGAGCCATGGATAGATGAGAGGGCTGGGTGCCCCAGTCAGTAGCATCACAGGTAAAGGGAGGCATGGCATTAGTGGCTGGCCTAGCCAGGTAAGAAGAAACCACAGACAGTTTGCTGTGGTCTTTTCTAGGCCATCCCTTGGTCAGCAAGTCCTGGATTGTCATGTCAACTCACCTTCCCATGTACTGAGTGTCAGGTCAGTTCATAACTAATAAATGTGATTTAATAGTAAATGAGGCAGCTGGCCTGGGGTGTTTCTGCGACCTAGAAACTCAGCTGTGTTTCCTTAGCTCATCAGTGAGCACCAGCCTAAGCTGAAGGGGCAGGGGGTGCCATCATTCACAGAAATTCCATCTCATGTCAGTTTGCTTAGGCCCTAGATGTGAGGGCTTGTGCCTGGTACTGGTCCAGAGAGACAGAACAGGGATCTTGCTGGTGTACTGCTCTGTGCCTGAGCTGGCCAAGGCTGCCTCAGAGGGTGGTGTTGGAGAAGCCTCAGGCATTGTACTTCGATATCCATGCTGAAGCAACCTTGGTGGGGCCAGATCAGGACTTCATGGCCACTATGATAATCACTGGGCTTGCCTCAGTACATCACAGAACCAACACAGGTTGGTTCACATCCTCAATTTGGTTTTTTCTTCCACAGAGTGGACTGGTAGTGGTTTAGTAATCAGGGAGTTAAATTAACTCCATTATCAGGTATTGAGGTTAAGGGCTGGTGAACGTCCCCCCCCCAGCAAGAGTGGGGCTTCATTAAGATGGTTTGCCCCTGGAGACTTATGGAACTTCATTCCTGAATGGTCTGGGGAAGTTTCCAGTTGATACTGCTGCTGTTCCTGTCAAAGTTGTGGTCTCATTGTCCAGCCAGTTGGTGGGGCCTCCTGGGCACTGACACTGGAATGGGCCTCTACTGTAACAGCATCCCAGCTGTAGAATTCTCCACCTTTGGATGCATGGTATGAGATAGATTTAACGGAATTCTGAAGCAGGTTGAAACATTTATGTTCTTTCAGGCATTCAGTGAATAAAATTTTAACTTATTCAAGTTTTTTACATCAGCAGAGATGATTATCCAATGATGTTGCATGAGTGACAGGGAGGAGTGGTTTGCTAAAAATAACCTCACAGACCATTTGGAAGGACTAGGCAGGCCCAATTAGGCCTGTGGCCTGGAGGTTCCTCAACCTTGTCTTAGGATGTGGTTGAACTGCTGCTATTGTCTGTGATGGTTTTTTAAAGTGGTGCATAATGTTAAGCTGTATTTTGTCATTTTTGTATGATGATATGACTCTGGAAACCACACTGTGATTCTTATGGAACAAAGGGCAGATTAAGAATTCTGTTAATAAATAAAATAAGGAATAAATAATATCCCCATATTGCAGATGGTGGTGAATGACAGAAATAGTGGCTTGCTGAAGGCAGCAACTAGCAAGTCTAGGGACTTAGGTGGGATATGAACTGAGGGATCAAGCCCTACAACTTGCATTCTTAGCAACTATACTACACTACATACACTATGTATCATCATAGTCAACTATAGATTACAGAGTCAATATAATTGCTTAAGTCATGGTAACAGCAGGGCTCAATCCACAGCAACAATCCTGTCCCTCAACAACAACAAGAACTGATCCTTGTACACTTACCCACTGCTGGGTGTTGACTTGCCTGACTGTGGTTGGGGAGTAGATTTTCCTGAGGTTGTGGTGGTCTGGGGCCCAGCATCCATTTTCAGCCTTTTTGCTGCAGGGAGCTCACTGGACCCTGCCTGTCGCTTTCCTGTTCCAGAAAAACAAAACCAGCCAGCCTCAGGACAACAATATCCAAGTGCCTTTCCCTCCATCCCTAGTGTCCAATCCAAGTCTGTTCTTCCCTGGCAAGTTAAAACCAAGAATACTGGTCCCCACACATGAATTAATGAATGAGAACGGCTGAAGAGAGAACAGACCCCTTGTTTATTTGTACATTTATTTATTTATTACTATTTTATTACTAGTGGTCAAATGGACTACAAAGAATGGGAGAGGAAACTGAAGGCCACAGAGAGGAGTGGAACAGGCATCTTTGCAGACTCACAGAGGAGCCTTGCCCATTGAACATGGGAGCAGTTTTGAAAATATGCAAATACATCTCTCCAACCATAAGGCCTAGAAACTGTCTTAAAGAAGAACAGCAGATATTTAAGGGAAATATACTAGTTACAGAATGCATCATGCTAACCAAGAGGTAAAGGTCAGAAGCTGTCGTATGCTCACACTCTGCTGTACCTTGTTCCAGTTTGTTCGCTGCAGCCCGTAGTGTGGATGAAGTGCTGCCTGCATCAGCTAAAGGTGTCCCTGGGCGGCTGTTCCCTTGCGAGCTGCTAGCTGAGCCCTTGCGCTCCTTCTTGGGAGGAGTTTTCTTTTTCTGTGATGGCAGGAGCATAGGCTCAGCTGGGGTCCACTTTTCCTCTCAAGCACTACTACTCTAGAGTAGGGATGGAGAACCTATAACCCTCAAGATGTTGCTGGATGCCAACTCCCATCATCCCTGATCACTGACCATGCTATCTGGGGCTGATGGGAATAGGAGCCCAACGTCATCTTGAGAACTGCATGTGTTCCATCCCTGAGTTAAGAGATATGCAAACAGGAGCTCTTTTTACTTGTGTTGAAGTGCCCATTGAGCATGAGGAACAGCAGCACAGGATTGGACTACCAGGCCTGAAATATAGCCAGCACTGAGAAGAAAACTATAGATGTGATGAGTGAAGGAAGGAGAGGCAGAATTATCAAGCCTGGGTCATGAAACCAGTAAGCCTAACTTTGGTTTGTAAATTGCCATTCACCAGGGAATATCCAGACAACTAGGCAAGGGAATTTGCTCACCCTTTAGGGTCTTAAAAGGGCAACACATAAATGTATCAGGCAGGCAGATTAGTAAAGTGTTTCATAGGGTAGAAACTTCTGCAGACTAATTTGCAAGGCTGTACTAATGATAGTGTTAGAAACCAGGAAAACAATACTAGAGGTATAAAGATTAGGAAACAAGTGAATGGGACACCACCTACCAGTCAAGAGAGAACAAACTTGCACATTCACCATAAGGGGTTATACACAACATAGACATATTTGTTCAATTTAGGTTGCCAATAGATTGTGCTAACACAGAAGCAATAACAATACTCAGAACTACAGAGGTGTCCTATACTAC
This sequence comes from Rhineura floridana, assembly GCF_030035675.1. Lineage (NCBI taxonomy): Eukaryota > Metazoa > Chordata > Lepidosauria > Squamata > Rhineuridae > Rhineura > Rhineura floridana. The sequence continues at coordinate 3,451,826 of NC_084482.1, forward strand.
GTACACAAAAAATAATGGAATTATTCATTGGCCCAGTTCACATGCAAAGGTTAAGCCATAATAATCAGAAACAAGCTAGAGGTTGTACCTGTACTCAAGTCCTACTCAGAGTAGACCCACTGGAATTAATGAACCTAAGTTAGCCATGCCCATTAATTTCAATGGATTCACTCTGATTAGGACTAATATTGGATACAACCTTATGGCTTCTTGTGAAAAAGGAGTGTGCACCAGCTCAAATTGCACCTGTCCTGTTTCTCCCTTTCCAGATTTGGGAAAGAAACCACATAGCAGCTGGCTCAGTGACACTTGCATTCCATCTCTTGTGGTTTGCTTCTCTGCAAACATATTATAAGCTGTAACCCAAGAACAACTCTTGGCTCCAGTTCGTGGCTTCTTTTGAGAGAAACCAGCCACGAGAACTAGTTTGCTCTTAATACTAACCTAGCTGTACCACTTTCCCGGCTCTGGAAAGCAAAGAGAGAGGTGAGCTCAGCTGAGCAACATGTACAGACTGTTCGTTCATAGTAAGCCATAGTTTGTTTCTGACTATGGCTTATGTGCAAACTAGGCCACTGATTTTTACATTCCTTCTTTGTCTTTTAACTCCAACTGAACTCTCAGAAATTGGGATAGGATCCAGGAGAGGTTGGTAGACCGTGGCCAGGAACTGGGACTTACTGGCAGGCACCCCAAAAATGGGGAGAGTGGTGATCTCTCCATGTACCCAACCCTCCTTCAGTCCATAAAGCCTTTCCTAGAAGTCCCATCAACTTTAAAATATCAAAACATTTTTATCCATGGCACTGAGGCCTAGGTAAACACCTAAGAACAAAAATACTAGAGGTGGAATTAATGCACACCCTGCTATAATACAGGTTGTGTAACTTGTAGCATAAATATGTCCAAACCAAAGGAAAAAATCTTAATGGCTCGGTGCATATTAAAGCTTCCATTGAGGGGTCTCTATAAAGCGAGATGACCCCTGCCAAACAAACGCTTCTGATGCTGTACTGGAACAAGATGGACAGTATTTTAATCCAGCTCTATGCCCCCATTTTATCAGTGAAGGCAGCAGATTGTATCACATAACACACCTTGAGAGACAGGCCTAGCCTACTCATGGAACAGGGAAATGACAGAATCTTAAGGTGGTAGAGAAGACTGGACCAGTTCAGGTGGAAGCTGGGAGGCAGAGAGGAATGTAATTTTTTAAAAAAATGCTCCCTTGCATTAAAAAAAAAGAAAGATTCCTGCAAGTAACTCCTCACCCCGACCAGAATACATAGCACATCAAGGAAAAACTCCTTACTGTGATCATTCTCTGCTTACAGGAAGTTAATACAAGAGGACATTAAAAAATGATTCTCCTACTGCTGCTATTAGTGTCAGTCCAATTCTATTACATGTGAAGACCAGGCTGAGCTGAAAATGACAGTTGCTCTCCACACACGAGCCAAACCCATGGAATTCACCCCCCTACTGCATCTGGGATTACCGTCATGAAGAGTGCTGAAGATGCTTCACTGTCAATGTCACTATCCTCAGATGTCTCAGACTCATCACTGGTGTCTGTAAAGCAGAGCAAATCAAAATCAATCTGGGGTTTGCTGCCTTCATGGCAGACTTAGAAACAAACCACTCACAGGCAGCATCCTGACCACCAGCCACCTGGGCTCTAGGATGTCAGGCTGCTGCTTAATCACCAGAGCTCTCTCAGGGAATCCCTCACAGCTGCTGTAGGGTTGTTCAGGCCAAAAGTAAAGCGGTAGCTAATCTCCAGTTGTTATGGACTACAACTCTCATTTCCTCTACCCATTGGCCATGCTGGCTGAGACTGATAGACATTGGAATCCAATAACCTCAGGAAGGCAGTAGGTTGATTCTTCCCACCCTTAACTATTTCCCAAGGTGGCAAGGCCAGAAATATTGCTTTGATGTAACTCTTCTAGGCTCCCAGGTGTGTTGCTGGAGACTATTTCAGCAGGCCAGGGTTGTGAGTGCCACAAGAGTTAGAATTCAGCATCAACGAAAACAGAGTCCTGCAACCTAGTTATGGTGAGAAATTACCTGCTGGACAGGGTACTTTCACCCTGCTTCCATTAGCCACTGCCCACAGCCTTTAAAGTATATCTTTATAGCCAGAAGGGCTATATACCCTTGGGTGGTGGTGGTTTTTTTAACAAGTGAAAGCAAAGATCCTTGGGAAGCTGAATGCTCTGCCCAATGCTGTATTCTGTGACATTGCAGCATAAACTCAGCCCAGCCTTCCTTAAGCCCAACGCCTGTTTCCCTTTCCTGGCTTTCTGTCATAGACCAGCTTCAGTACCCTAAAGCTTTCTTCACCTTTCTTTTTCTTTTTATCCTGGGGAGTCAGGACCTTCTTCTCCTCTTCTTCCTCTTCCTTCTCCTCCACAGGCTTCTCCTCCTCACTATCTTCACTACTCTCACTTGCTTCATCTATACCTGCAAAGCAACAAGGCAAAGGGGGTTAGGAGGAAACAGGCCTTGGGTCAACTTGTCTCCTTGGGAGATGGCATGATCTGACCTGGGGCCACAGAGGGCTCAAGGCAGTTTACCTTGCCCAGGACAGAGCATCACATATGGAGGGGACAGTTGGTGAATGGCGTGGCTGCTTGGCAGTTTCCCCAGGGGACCCTAATGGGGTGGGTGGCTGCAGAGAAGTGCAGTTCTGAAAGGAGTGCAGAGTGGAGCTAGGTAGAAGTCTTTAGGCAGAGAATGCTCAGCACCCTCCCCAAACTGCAGCTACCAGAATTCTTTGGGGGAAGCCATGAGATTCAAGCTGGCATAAGACTGATCTACCATTGAAAGCATAGATGAGGGCAGAGACAGAACAGAATCTGATTGCACGTGAACATAAAAGCACACACACACACACACACACATCTGTATCCTACACAGGAGATAGGCATAATAGCCATGAGGGCCAATAGATAAAAGCCACCAAGCTTCAGTGGGCTGCTTGAGGCCTTGCTGCTATTTGTATGACCTTTTGAGTCACATACCTTTTGGGATGTCTTCCTCTTTGGTCACCTTGGGCTTGCCCACTGCTTCCTCCATGGAGCTGCTGTAAGAGGACAAAGAAAAGTCCTGGTGTGAGTGACACAACACAAAGAGGCAACATGAACTGGCAGCAGAGAATTCCACCTGTCCCACTGTGGAAAAAAATGGGAAAGAGTAGCAACAGCAGACTGACCACTGGCCAGGCAATGCTTGTCTCAGCTGGGAAGAAACCACTTCCTACCCATTCTGGTGCCCACCTAGATCCATCAGACATGTAGTCAACCTCTTGGCCCTCAAAGTCCCCATCATCACTGTCTTCAAAGGCTTCATCATCCGATCCCTTCTTCTTCTTCTTCTTCTTGGTCAGAGGGGGTTTCTTCTTGGGTTTAGTGGGCTTCTCACCTAATGAATAATGGGCAATGTTACCCACTTTTCTCACAAGGCAAAAATCTTAAGGCTATCCACTGAAAATGGCAGCCCAGAAATACAACCCGAGGGGGAGGGGAGCGCTTTATATGACATACAGCAGGGACAGGGAACCTGTGACCCTCCAGATGTTGTTGGATTACAACTCTCATGATCCTTGACCCTTGGCTTCCCTGGCTGATGGGAGGTGGAGTCCAGCAATATCTGAAGGACACCAGGTTCACTATCCCTGACAAAAACCAAACACATAGAGCCTTCTCCCACAGGATGTAACAAGGGAAACTGCCATAAATAGCTGGGGCCAAAGGAGGTCTGCCCATCCCTCCTCTCCATGAGGAATACATCCAAGCAAGAAAAAGGCAGTACCAGATGTCAAAGGTGCAGAGAAGTGTTTGGGGTTTGCTGAACCATAACCCTTTTCATCCCTGCCTGCCCTTACTGCGTGGTCCAAATGTATTACAAAGTTTAATCAAGCCTCTCAGGGCACTTCTTCCCAGAATTCTCCACTCGGGACAGAAGGAAGACTCAGTGGGGCTGAGAGTGAGCCCATCATAAGGCAAGCTGGTGCCTCTCAACTAGGTCCTTCAAGAATCCAATGCAGAGCGACCCCCCCCCAGCCCCTCGCACCATCAGCATCGCTGCACTCGCTGTCATCTGAGCTCATCTCCAGCTCATCTTCCAGGTCATGGATTTTCAGATCGCTCCCTTTCTTTTTGCCTTTCTTCTCCTTCTCTTCCTCTTCTCCCTCGCCTTGGACCTTCAGCCGCCGCTGCTGCATGATGCTGAAATGGTTCAGAACCTTGTTCCGCCTGCAAAAGACAAAGAGACCCAGACTGCTCATTAAAGTCCTGCTTCTAGGACACTATGGTGGGAAGGCAAGGCCCATCTGGCACAGAGACCTGTAAGAAACCTGACTGAAGCCTTAAAACTCCAGTCAGGGATAGTGTGGTTCTCAGGAACAGGATCAGACTTTTCCCAATCTCATGAAAGGCACTATGTAAGCAGTAACAACAGCAGCACCAGACTGGAAATGGGAGCTTCCTAAACATCTCTCCATCAGGCAACAGAAAGCTGCCCATTCTTAAAGGACTAGACTACAGGCAGACTCTCCAGCAGTGCGGCTAAATTCTATACCTTTGCCTTTCCAATTATTTTCAACATCTAATCTGCTCTTTGATGTTCCTTCGTTTGGTTCAGGATGTGAAGATTCCCAGCATGCACCAACCTTTCAAGCTTTTTTATGACCACTGCATGACGTATCTTGGAAAGAACACTCACCTCTCCCATTCCTCCTCCGCTTCCTCTGCAGTCAATGTGCGGTGCTTGGCAATGGGTGTAAAGTTATACCAATTGTTGACTGGGAAGGCTTCAAAGGCACCATCTGGACACTGTGTGAAGATGTAGTAGGAGGTGTTTTCTGTCACACCACCCTTTTTCACACCTTTGAACCTGAGCAAAAAGAAACATGGGGAGTTTAAAGTAGTATGCTATTAGGATGTCAAGATCCCACAGTTGTGGTTTCCATTCCAAAAAGGAACAAGCTGATGGACACCAAGAGTCATCATTTTCAGGTCAGTTTGCTGCTTGCAAGCAAACTTGAAATGGGATGTCTGACAGCCATCCTCTTTCAAGTTGTCATCTGTCAAAATTGGTCCTTGGGGAGTGGGGGAAGGATTCAGTCTGTTCCCCACCCTTGCACTAAACCATGGTTTGTTTAGCCAAAGTATGGTTTGTTTGAATGTCTGAACCCGGCCCAGCATGCTAACCATGGCTTGTTTTCTGGCAACAATCATAATGTGAAGACATGGTTTATTGCTGGTTTACAAACCATGGTGTGTTTTACTATGGTTTGGTGCTATGCCCTAACCCAAGATCCTTGCTGAACCATTGTTTGTTTGAGCCACATCTTCTTACAGATGTGCAAACAAGCCATGGTTTGTTTCTCCAAAGTGTGGCTTGTTTTCTGACTGCTCTTGCCTTGTGCCTCTGTTGCGTGGCAAGCATCTGGAGTGGAGTGGCTTAAGGTTATGTGGAAATGTGGAATAGCCGCTTTTGTTTATTTTGTAAGTTACTTTACTACTTCCCCAAAAGGCCTCTATCTCGAGGCTTCAGTGGTGTTGAAACATTTACATTTAATAGAATAATGTTAATTTGATTTGATTAACTTATTCATAGGATAAAAGCATATTTAACTGTCCAAAAATCCTAAAAATAGGCACATATTCAGAAGTTAGCCCAACATTCCAATTATGGGACTTCAGTTTTCTCAATTGTACACTTTTAGCTACAGGTTTAAGAGAGCCAGTGTGGTACAGTGGTTAGAGTGTTGGCTACGACCTGGGAGACCAGGGTTTGAATCCCCACACAGCCATGAAGCTCACTGGGTGGCCTTGGGCCAGTCACGGCCTCTCAGCCTCACAGGAAGGCAATGGTAAACCCCCTCTGAATACTGCTTACCATGAAAACCCTATACATGGGGTCACCATAAGTCGAAATCAACTTGAAGGCAGTCCATTGTATTGCAACTACAGCTTTCTAGATGTCAGTTGTTCCACTCACAAAGCTGGAGAGGTTCACCACATGCTCCCATCCTGTGCTTTCCCCAGTACAAGCAAACTGAAGAGTAATGACAGCCAATATTCCAAAATTTGAGCTGCAGTTCTAAAACCAATTTAGCAAAACCCATTTAGCAAAAAGCACCATCAACCGCTCACTTGCGTCCAGCCTTGCCGTTGACTTTCAGAATCCAGGGCTGGTCTTCAGGCTTGAACTCCTTTAAGATGATGCCATATTTCTTGCGCCGTGCCTCCTCACGCAGCTTACGGTTGAACTCACTGCCAGCTCCTGACTCTGGCATCTCTTCCTCCTGGTAAATCTTCTTATTGCTGAGATCTCGCTCCATCTTAGCCTATGGAGAAGCAGGAAAGGAAGTGCCAAGGAAAACACTGCATTGTCTCTAATAAGAGGGGGGATAATTTTGTCCCTGAGCAGCCCAACTTTGTTGTTAAAGGTGGTCTTGTATGGATTCCAATGAAGTAGCCATTGCTTCTATTGGTCACCATCATCTAGCACCTGCTTTCTATCCAGCTGCAGCCACATGATTGTGATAACCAAGACAAGGGTTTGGTTGAAGGAAATCAGAACAGCAGCCGTGGAAAAGATGGAGGAGCCCCACAATCTGGCTATGCACAAGCATGAAAGCCAAGGAGCTCTCTACAGATGGAGCATATGTGCTAAACACATGAAGTCAAGACTCTGGTGTGGACCCAAGCTAAGGCCTGTTCCCACTGAGGTGGCAAACCTGTGTGCACTTCATGCTACAGCTGATACTTGCATGATGCACATGGAAAAATAGGCTCTAGTTCAGTCTTCTTCTGTGACCTCTAGTTTTCTATGTGTAGGAATCTGCCCTGCATTCCATAATATAAGCTCTCACCTCTAGTCTGAAGTATCACAGTCAAGACACAGGCTTATTACCTCAGTAAGAGGTATCCTATACTCAGATGGAAAATTAAAACAGGCTAGCACAGAAGAGGGCAGAAGTGTCAACTAGAAGACCCTTATGAGGTGACTCACTACTATAGACTCCCCTATATTTGTTAGCTGTGCAGGGAGATTGTGGCACTATTAAGGCAGTGTGTTGCACAAGACTGGCTTCTGGGTTGGCTGAGATGGTATATGTTACCCTAGAGAGGTCACCCCATCACCAGCAACAAGCTGCATCTAGGAATCCTATAAAGAAAATGAGTACCTCTGTGTTGTCAGTTATAGTAATTTATATCCTGCCTTTCAGGATACAAATCCTTCCAAAGAGGCTCACAAATCAAACCAATATACACCAGGATACACCAATGCGTATCACACACACACCAAAAATTAGTCATAAAAAGCCTAGCAAAAGATCTCTTCAGTGGCATTGCTTCAGGGTCCTTTTAAAAGTGGGGTGAGGAAATGACTCAGCTCTCCAGGGAGGGCATTCCACATGTGTGGGGCCACTATTGGTCAGTCTGATCTTTCCAGCCAGTAGGCCAGAAAGCAGGACTTTGGAGACTGAACTTAAGGCCTTGGGGAACATATGGACACAGACAATCCTTCAAATAAGCTGGTCAAAGGTTGTTACGGGAAAAGCTCAACATAGAAAATTCAGTCTACTGCTTCTTGGCGATTGAAAATTTCAGCAGCCTGAGTGCAAGGTCCTACCTGGTGCCAACTGGCAAAGTTGACCTTGTCAGCAGCATTGAAGGCCATAATATTATATTTTTTGGAAGTGTTTCTGCAAAGGAAGGAGGCAAAAATGAGTCAGATCACTGGCCAGCATCATAGGTTGGAGTAAAGTAGAAGTGTGCTACTGAAAGAAGTCTTTCAGATCAAAAGGGGAAACCCACTTCTGTGCCCTGAAGAGAGGTAGCAGGCATGCATGTAGTTTAGTGATACTGATGGTCACATTTCAATGTATGTATGCCCAGAATACCTAAACGAAACTTGGGTGATATGTAGGATTCAACATAATCTAAGGAGACACTATGGCTTAATCAACTGCATGTGCCTCTTCATGTATCAAAAACACTCTGCAATTTATGATTCCATATTCATGGAAAACAACACTCAAAGCTTCATGAATATACATTAGAATCTAGCAACCTGACCACAATGTACAAGGGCCGGTATGGTCAGGCGGACAGGGGCACCTTGGACCAAGAGCTTGGGCATGAAATCAGCACACAGCTTTGGGCAAAAGGTTTCCTTGCAACTTCAATTCTCTATCAATTAGAGAGAAAGCATCCGCAATCTATTCTGGTACTGCTGCATGGAGAAAAAAGAACCACTATCAAGTGCTCTGCCTACAAGAATATGTGAAGCTATATAATGTAGCAGGCCTGGGGAACCTGTGGCTCTCCAGATTTTGTATTGCAGGACTATTGTAGACTGCTTTTCAAACAACAGAAAAACACAAAGCAGGTGATAACAAACAAACCATTCCACAATTTTAAAACCAGATTTAAAAACAAATAATTACATTTCAAAACAGAAAAAATACAGCAACTTTCATCATCCCTGACCATTGGCCATACTGGCTGGGGATGATGGAAGGTCAAAGTACAGCAGCATCTGGAGGTCCATAGGTCCCTCATCCCTGTTATACAAGGATTCCAGTTAGAGGAGCTGGCTAGAAGTCATAGGAATCTACTTTGCACACATGCAGGCTGCCTACTACTCTTTGTGTATAAGACAAAGCTTCTTAAATGTTTCGAACTCAGGCCCCTTCTAAATGTAACTTCCTAAGTCCCCCCCAAACCATCAGCCACCTCTTTCAGCAGGCAAATACACACACACACACACACACAATTGTGATTAAAAAAACAGAGGTTTTTATTATATTAACAAAACATTTCAGCTTCCACCTTCATCAGCTGCCAACATACAAATGCTGCTACCAAGGTGGCAGTTATAGAGCTTTGAGGATGGAATGCTCAGAGGGGCTTCATTGGCAGAAGCTGTTTGTACTGTACTCTAGGTTCAGGCCATGTGGGGCCAATGTGTCCAGGGAGCATATCTAGAAATTCTCTTCTAGTCAATGCTGCTGGATCTGTTGGCATCTCTGTAACTGTTATAGGTAAGTCCAACAGGCTGTGGCCCTCAGTGTTAAAATGTTTTGCAACTGGTTGCTCCACTTTTTTATTCAAGATTGCTGATTTGTGACTTCTAAAGTGTATGTGTAGGTGAGTTGTAGTTTTTCCTACATATTGGATATGATATTCTGTTTTTTTGCATTCAATGACATAAATTATATTGCAGGACCTGCAGGTGATGTTCTGTTTGATGTAATATGGTCTGCCCATCCTAGTGGTTTTGAAAGTAGTTGATTCCATGAGGTACACACAGGTGATACAGTGTTTACATAAATTAGGAGGCTGGCAAAATGCTACAACAGGAGGCTTGTTGACAGCTCCAGCAAGACATTCAGAGTTTGCTAGCAATGGGTGCATCTCCCTAATTGCTAGGTGATAGGAGATGCTGGATGGAAATCTACCACAAATGGAATACATTGCTCTTTGTTTTTATGGACTGTAACAATGACCAGAAACTCCCAAATGTTCTCTGTCTCTCTGCAGGTTCCATGGTTAGCATAGCAGTTTTAGTGGCTACAATACTAAATCTCTGCTGTTGGTGAAAAATACTTCTGTCTCTCTCTGCTGCAGGATCATCTCCCTCCCTGAAATGTCATACCCCCCTCCCGAGAGGATCATCACTGATGTAAGTAATTATCTTGGCTTAAAGGGCTGGCTCTCAATGCTTCCATCTGCTCCAACTATTAAATTGTTTATGGGGCTTGGACTGAAATACCCCTCACTAGAAACATCAGAGCACCAAAGCAACATCTTTCCACTCATTCTACTACTGCAGTCTACTATCATATTATACCTGCCTGGGTTAGAAAAGAAAAACTATCAAATGAATGAGATTAAAGCCACAACAAAAGATGCTAAAGAAAAAGAGTAACACTTACTTGGGTACACGGACCACATATTCAGTTGCTGTCTGACTGCTGGTCCCCTGCAAAAAAGCACAGAAAGGAAAAAAGTTTCACTACCCTTGACCAAATACAACTTTAAAAGATCAAGGTAAAACATACAATTTATAAGTTACATAAATAGAATTTTTAAAATTTTCCATAGAATAAGATGAACAGTATAAATAAATATAAGGAAAGCACTTCTTTATCGCACTTACAGGCCACTGTCAATAAAAAATAAGTGCTCCTAAAAACTAATGCCAGATGCGTTTCAACATTTTGTCTTCTTCAGTGGCTAAATATTTATGGTCTTTATGATTCTCAGAAAAAAATCAAACTGGAATTACAGCTTCACACAGAGCTTTGGAAATTGTTTGGATGTCTATGCTGGAATTCATTCATCTTTGGAAAGATTAAGAAGAAGCATAGAGGAGACTGGCCAAGCTCAAGGACATTCGAAGGTGACAAGTTTAGCACAGATCACAGGAAATATATACTATTTATTTGAGCAACATGCTCCTACAGGATGCTAAGCATTGCTTTGCTGCATGTAAACTGTAGCAATGATAATAAACTGCAAAACCACAAAGAAGAATTAAGGTGCAGTGCGATTTCATAACAATGGCTAACACATCTGGTGCTAGTTCCTCAAACTGTAAGGTCAGCTATGGCCTGGCCACTCATTTTAAATAGCATAAGAAGCTAGGAAGCTTGGGTATAGTCGCTGTGTTATAATAGCATAGACTCTCCAGTCACACCTCCAGACTGGGGGCATGGGATGAGACAGGGAAAGCAGAACATGCTCCATCCCCTCCATGTTCCAACCTGGGCAGATGAACAGCATCAAGACTCTCCCATTCTTATCGACAAAAGAGCTGAATGCCTTTTTGCTAAGGAACAGGCTCATCATGTGATGCCATAATATGCCAGGGCCACCAGGAGATGGAGTCTGGCACCTAATCTGACTTGGAAAAATACAAACATGTTCATTTTGACAGCAGCTTTGCCAAGCCAGGCATGAGAGAGAGGGAGCCACACCTCTGGCTACCTAGCACACTGGTCTACTTTGGGGCAGACAGAGTTGGGGGGAATAATAGACTTCATGGATTGCCAGGTCCAGTTTTAGGCAGCAGGAACATTCACTAGGCTGGCCAACGTCCTGAACTTGGGGCAGCATAAGAAAGTGGGAAATAGCAGACCATATAGCTTTTCAGTATTTGGGATACCAAAAATTAGTAGGGATCCCCAGAGCAGATCCAGGTGGGAATTAGGGTTAGACAGGTCCAAGGATCAGCTGCAGTTCAGCCAACTCTTGGTCTGAATCCCAGCAGATTGAGAACACACCAAAGAAGCCATTTCTGGATGTGCTGTGCCGGTGTCCAGCCAAGCCTCTTCAAAGCACCGTCTGAGGAAGAAAGAGAATGAAACATTTAGTTCAACACTGAAGAATGGAAGCCCTGGGAGTGAAGCCAGATGAGGCACTGGTGGAAAAGGAAAGATCAAAGATAGCACGTGGACAAAAGGAGGAAGGAGAAGGTCCAAGGCAAGGACTGCCACTTTCTGTTGTCAAGAATTCTGGTACCTCAGAATATCCCTAATGTGTGTAGAGTGCCTTTACTCTGAGCACTTTTCAAAGCAGAACAAAATGCTTCTGGTTATGCACAGGGTCCTCTAAAGGGTACTATAACCCGCTTTATTTTTAAAGAGAACACTTTGTAGAAAACAGAGAAACAACAAGGAAAACTGTAAACATAAACCCTTTTCCTGGCACTAGAGCTTCCTGTTCTGGCAACAGGCTAGGAGGAAGGAATTTTGGCTAGGTGGCAATCCTAGCCAACACCTGTGGGCTTTGGCTGAACATGCAGGACAGAGGGCCTACACTCCTAGAGAGAGGGAGAGAACAAGGAGGGCACCAAGAGGCAGGGAGGAAGAAGAACTCGGAGCCAGGACATCTGGGTCTCCTGCCAGGACTGAAATGGGGAGGGAAAAGAAGGTACTCGGGCGCCTGACTCCATTCCAGAAAGGGAAGAGGGAGCTGGGAGCCAGGACGCCTCGTACCATGGCAATACTTGGAAGTGGCGGAGACAGAGCAGAACCCTCCAGCTCCCTTCTTTTCACCCTCACCCCACACACGCTCTCACCTATGCACTTTAAGCCTCCTCTGTTTCCACCACTACGCAGGCGTCAAAAACGGGCTGCGACCAAGGGAATAGTCTCAATGGGAGGTTTTTTACGTACTACTTCCGGTACTTCATTGTCGTTCATTGTATCCGCCATGTGAGAGGCATAAGAACTAATGTAAAAAAGTTCAAATAAACCACACAGGGGCGGGGATTCCCATTTTACTCCAGGGCTTTGAAGTAAACCTGCCTGACCTCAACCCAGAAAGTACGAAAGAAGGATGGATCAGTCCTCTGGCAGGGCTCCTGTGCTTTTAAATGTGGAAATTCAACGGATAGAGATTGAATGGACTTTCAATTTCACCTGCTTAAGCATGCATAGGATTGTGAACCGAATGAGACATACAGAAGATTGCGCTGTCAGTCACTGCTGTTTTAATCCTTATGCTCCTTTACAAGGTTCATATTTAATCTCCGCTCTCGTTATATAGGGGACAGGAGTCAAATACCTACAGTGCAAGCTGACGCTAATAGGAAATGTCACTGAGTTAAATTTCCTCCCAAGTAAATGTGTGTATGAGTTTAACCTAGTTCTGGGGAACTCGAAAGCTGGCTCCTTTGTTTGTAACTTTTTATTTCGTATTATGTAACTGTTAATTTGAATTCATACTAAATGACTACATGCAACATTTGTAGGATTATTTCAAAGTACTGCAACCAAAGGGAGTCCGTAACTCTTCCTGTTTTATTTTTTTCACATTGATTTCTATATACTTCCGCTACTTTTGCGTTACATACAGAGGATCCTAAATGGAACCTGAAATAACGGCTGTGTGGAACTGTACGGAATATCTCTTTGACTGCTATCAACTCCGCCTGTTGACCGAGCATGAACGGAAACGCGTAATCATCTTACCAGAAGTGGGATCCTGGCAGGTTGTTACGGAAATCGTACCAAACGACACGTTTTTGTTATTTAAATGTTAAAACGTGCATGCTTTCTAGGTGGTGGGCAACTGTGCATATTGATGTAACATTTTCAAGTTTGCTGGTAAACTTGGATCTCACGATTGAAGCAGCTTGTTTATTTTACTGATGTATGTGCATACCCTTTTCTGTTGTAATTGTAAAGCAAATACATCCTATATTCATCTGGCACACAGGAAAATCATGCAGGACACTCCTGCCATTAATAATAATTTTCTGCCTCTGTACAAGGGTGGGATATTCTTACTGTACATCTAGCCATGCTTGAATTTTGTAGCTGACAGGCAATTGCAGGACCACTAGAGGTCAAATGCAACAGTGTTGCTCTTGGGCAGGGGTAGGGAACTCGTGATGGCAGGCTAATTTGGTCCATCAATTCTTCCCATTTGGCCAATGAGACTGTTTCGGCCAAGCTGTACCCACTTCCCCTACAGATGAAAGTCGGAGCTTGCAAAGTTCTGTGCACTGAAAATCAACAAAGTGCTCTGCACTCTACATCGAGTATGGGGCTGAAAGCATTGTGCACAGATTATCGTTGGGCCTTATGGAACACTGTGCACCTGGCTTCTCAAGCTGTGGTGTTCAGCTGATCCTCGGCTTGAGAAGACTGGTGCAGACCCCCAAGTCTAATAAACTCGTTTAGAAGAACTGATGCAGGCAAAGAGTACTGAGGACTAAACAATTCTTTAAACTGAATGAAGAAAAAGGGACCAGAAGCTGTAGACAAGAAGCAACTGAGGGAGGCCAAGGCTATGGTTGCTCCCACAAGATTTTTTTTTTTTTCAATTAATTTTTATTCTAATTTTCAAAACCAAAATAATACAAAAAGAAAACAACACAAATCAATAACTAATACAATACAAAAAAAATACATATATATAAAAATATTGACTTCTGATTTGTCATAGTTCAGCTATAAATCTATAATATATAACAAACCTATCTCTTAATAGATTATAAAATCACCTTCCTCCAGCGGTTATCTTAGTTGGTTTCAAATCTCATTAACATCATATCATTTTAATATTCCACAAAAAGTCAAAGAGAAGTTTCCAATCCTTGAGATATATGTCAATCAATTTTTTTTTCTAAATAAACATGTCAATTAATCCAACTCATCAAATCTACTGAGTCCAGTAGTGTCAAATCGCTCTTCTGTCATTATCCATATTGGGTCCATCTTCCATCTTTACGCACCCAAAAATCTTGCTGTCATAGTCATATAATAAAAGTCTGATAGGAATTTCATCCATCACAGATATTTTCTTACCATCAAATCCAAACGTAACACTGAAGTATTGTTTCAAAGCCGCATCTCTGCTCCACTTTTCCACATGATACACTAGTACATTTCTTGAAGGTTTTTCCATTGACACAAAACAGGGATTAATTCTATTAACTTTCTCCATTTCAAGTTCCATCAAATCCTTCCAGTCCAGGAATTTTTTTGAACCGATAATATCTTTATCTCCAATCTCTTCAATTCCTTCAGAGACAGCGCTGTATTCCAAACTGTAATATTTATCTCCAGGATCCGTCACAACCAGGAAATCCAAATCTTTTTTCATGTCCATATTTAAGCCAATCTCCATAGATTGAACCTTGCCTTTAATTTCTCTTTCATCCTTTTTTTGTTTTCCAGATCTATCTTTATTCTCCTTTCTCATAGAATCCTGAGTTTCTTTCAGCTCCTGTCTCATTTCATGAAATTCAGTTCTCCACGCTTGTCTATTATTTCTCAGTTCTTGTTTTATTGAGTTAATCCCATCCATTATTTTCTGAAGCATGTCTAGAAATAAAGTCCCTTCTTGTACATCCATGATCTTCTTAATTGCCATTCTTAAAACCAAAAGAACAAAACTCCTTCAATTTTCAATGTCCCAAGCAAAGAGCAGTTTATTTCTTTATCCAGTTACAAAGGAGTTAATCTTTCCAACCAACTAATGTCACACGCTAGACAGTCCTTATCTCTTAAATGTCCAGAAGTGCAAAAACAGCTTTTAGTTCACAGCATCCAAATAACTAGTAGCAGAGAGAATGAGCAGATTCGTCAAAAAAAAAAAAAAAAGTAGATCAGAAAAAATAGTCCCTTATATATATTACACAAAAGTCTTGTAAATCAAAAAGATTTCTTATCTCTCCCAATCAGAAAGCTCTCATCTGTTGTAATCTTTAAAACGCAATTTTCCATGTCAGCTTTTTGCAATAAAAAAAAAGATAAGCTATTTATATTTTCTTCCCCCTTAGTTCCGTAAATAAAGAAGGAAAGTCTTACCTCATCTAGGTTATCTTAATTGCTGTTACTTTGACAAATCTCTTTAGCTATATAGATAAGAAAATGATAAATGTAGACAGGAGGTTTGCCTGCTAGTCCGTTAAAAAAAAACGGGTCACTTATCCAGCTGAGCTAGCATAAAATCCTCGCTCTGTCTGAACTGCTGGAAGACAGACAATTCTGACGAATTCCAGGCTCCAACAATCAAAACAAAACTATGTGGCAGATCTCACGCTTCTTCCTTATCCGGAAGAAATCATCCCCAGTCAGAAAAAACCCTTCTGACTGAATTTAAAACTGGATAAGTTTCATCCAAGACGGGAGCCCGTCTCAGAGGCAGCACAGGCGGAGGGATCCTCCTGGGAAGTCCGGTTGCTCCCACAAGATTTGAGAACACTTCCATACTCACCCTCTGGTACCTTGCTCTGTTAACCAAGAGTAGCAATTGTCAGGATGCAACCTTCAGTAGTGCTCCCTCCACTTGAGAGTTACAAAGCAAAGGAGAGATGGACTTCCTTTTCTGCTAACAAACCTAGATGATACCAAATAGTAACTTTTCTTCAGTACCAAACTGAACCTAAGCCTACACATGAATGAAATGCCAGTTTCTTAATTTCATTTCTCTAAACTTTCTTGCCCATCCACTCTGTTGACTTCAGTAAGAACACCACAAAAGCAATCCAATCTAGCTGTCCCAGCTTTGACTGCTCTGGATCGGAAAATCTATGACATCAGGTGTCTGTGACATCAGAAAGACAGCTCAGAGGGGTCACATGTCAGCTCAGCTGAAATGGCCAAATTAGTTTTGTACTGGAATTTGAAGATTGCCGGACCAGTGTCTGGAGATCCCTGGGTTGAGCCCACAGGATGGGGATTTGCCAAGGCAGCCTTCCAAAAACCACCAAGCCCTTGAAGCGTGAACTAAAAGGTAATTGATTACACTTCTTCCTCTTTTTGTATGCTGTAGGCTTTCAAATTAATATATCAGCAAGCATTCCAGCCAGTAGATTTTCTTGGATTTTACTTCCAGCTTCGGGATAGAGCAATGGTTCCCAAACTTTTTTCCCCACAGGCCACTTGAAAATTGTGGTAGGTCTTGATGGAGCAGTTAATGGTTTTTCTGCCTGCTGTAACAATTGTAATGTGCTGTGCTAGGTGCTGTACATTTTTAAATGTATTGTTATCGTTTCTTGTAGTTCTTAGATTGTATTTTAATATATTACAGTTTGTTTTCCATAGAATTCAAACTGTAATACAGTAAAACACAATATAAGAAATACAAGAAGAATAAAAATACAATTAAAAATCAGGATGAATATTTAGCGTGGACATCCTGTGGATCACCTGAAGAAAGCCCATGGACCACTGGTGGTCCATGGACCTGTTGGGGGAATCTCCGGGCCAGAGAAAGGCATCTGCTCTATGGCCTCCGCAGGGCACAACCCACCAGGAAGTTCTATACCAAGATACAGCAGTGTAAAGAAGAGCTCTGGTTCATCCAACGAGGCTTGCACAAGAGAATTGCATCGTGGGCTCTGCCCCATGGGCCAGATATGTCTCCCAATCTGCTACCTTAACAGAGTCATAATCTTGCTGCCAGATGCAGTTACGTCTCCTCACATGGTGGGATTTACCTGTTCCTGTTTATAAACTAAAGTAGGGCTTTATACTTTGGTTTCTGCTTTTTTTCCATGGGGGCTGCTAAGGAGAACTGACTGTTAGATTATGCCCCATATTAATTAGCGAGGGGGAGCCAACATTTGGATTTTCAGCCTTGGGCACTAAAATATACTGGAATAGCCCTATAAAACCTAAACCTTACCAACTTACCTGATGAGGGAATTGCTGGGGGTCCAAATAGCTGTCTAATCAGGCAGAGGAAGCAAAACCCAAAACTGCAGAGTATCAGCAGCTGAGGATTTAGTTGATTTACTGAGATTTGCAATCACTCTCCTATTTATTCCTCTAGATGAGGGATGGGCAGTTACAATAATCTAGGGCAACTCTGTATTCTCCCAACAGTGGTCTAGTGGTCAGCTTCATAACATTGGCACCATCTACAAGTAAGATCTTCACAGTTATGGAATATCTGCACTCAGGCATAACGTTACCCATAAATATGTATATTTCAGTAGTTCTATTTAGAAAACAAAAATAGATACAGCATAGAAATGTTGTATTTATTTTTAATACATTGAAAACATGTTTTGTAGAGGCACCAGGAGCCAAATAGAATTGCTTCAGGAGTCACATCCAGCCCATGAGCTGTCTGTAGCCTTCCTGAGGTTGCTAGACCTGGTTGCTATCATCCCTGATGGTTGACCATGCCAGCTGGGCCTGATGGAAGCTGCAGTCCATAACATATGGAGGGCCACAGGTTTCCCTCAGGTTCTCTAGCACTGTTCTTCACTCTTGGGTCCCCAGATGTTGTTGGAAAACAACTCCCATCATCCTTGGCCATTGGCTAAGCTGGCTGGGTTTGATGGGAGTTGTAGTCTGACAACATCGGGGGACCCAAGGTAGCAGATGTTATTCCCCACCGCCATTCGTTATAAGGCTCTTCTGAGCCACCAAGATTCCAAGTATCACCAGTGGCTATTGTGCAGTTTCTTGTGTTGTCATTACTTTTGAGTTTGTCGTGGTAGTGCTCAAGGACTCCATACTGATTACTGGAGTCCCACAATCTGCTTCCGGGCCAGATTCAAAGTGCTGGTATTAACCTATAAAGCCTTATACGGCGCGGGACCACGATACCTGTTGGAACGCCTCTCCCAATATGAACCGGCCCGTACACTACGCTCTACTACGAAGGCCCTCCTCCGGGTTCCGACTCATAGAGAAGCCCGGAGGGTGGTGACAAGATCTAGGGCCTTCTCAGTGGTGGCCCCCGAATTGTGGAACAGTCTCCCCGAAGAGGTGCGCTTGGCGCCGACGTTGTTTTACTTTCGGCGCCAAGTTAAAACCTTCCTCTTTTCCGAGGCATTTTCATTTCATTCAATTTAATTTAATTTAAGTTAACTTAATTTTGTTGTAATTGATCTCAGATTGTTTTTTATTATGTTTTTGCTGTATTATATTGTGTGATTTTATTGTATCTTCTTTGTTCACCGCCCAGAGAGCTATTGCTAGTCGGGCGGTATAAAAGTCTAATAAATAAATAAATTAAATAAATAATAATGAAAGCAATAAGTGGTGGGGAAGAGAACAGAGAGGTGAGCAAGCATGCAAGAGATCAGACCCCATGACCCAAGGCCCTAACTAGCGTTCACCCATATATACTAGCAGCAAGTGGGAGGGAGTTCAGAAACAGGCTCCTTTCATTGATTCAGTTAAGATAGGAGGGTTGGTGGTGGGGTACATTTTGGCATATGGTATGTTTCTATCATGGGCTTAATACTCTTTTCCCTGGCTGAGTTTGATCAGAGATTAAACTGGTTTAAAATATTTAAGTCCCCAGTCTTATAGGATGTTGAGAACTAACCTTTGAGAATTTAGAACAGGACAAGGCTTGTATGAAAGCTAGAACTCGGCATGTTGGATAATGAAGATTGCTTGTGTGTCCTCCTGCAATATGTTGTCAGGGCTATTAGAATAAATGGCATAAGAGATGTGACAGAAGGGAGGGCCCAGTGGGATTGTTAGGTGATCTTACACTCTGCACTTTATTGTCATAATGGAGTGGGGCGAGGGGAGGAATGTTATTACTCCCCTTTCTTCAAAATGTGGTGAGTCCGTCCTGCAGTGTTTGGGGGCTCTGGACTTCTGCTCAAAGGCCCTTGCTGATGGCAACATTGGAGTGGTCCATTGTTCAGTGCTAGAGCACATGCTGTGCTTGTCCAGTCTTCAGTCCCTGGTATCTCTAGCATATAGGAAACATCAGGTTGCAGGGCTGGGAAAGATCCTCTGCCTGAGACTTTAGAGAACTGCTTCCACAGGAGTAGAAAATACTGGACTAGATGGACCAGTAGTCTGATTCAGAAGAAGGTAGCTTTATGTGTTCAAATGTATGAAGTGCCACCTTTATTTGTAAAGATAGACTGGAGGGGGGGGAATTAAAACAAAATATGAACGTTACCATCTTGTCCTTCTTTGGAATGTCCCTTTTGTAGCTGACTAGTCACTGCCAAACAACAGACTAATTTTGTTACGGCTTATGGTTAAGACAAATCAACTTCAACTTGATAACAGTAGTGAGCTAGACAGATCATTGGTCTGAAGCTTCAGGGCCAGACCAAGATATTTTGGTTGGTACCTGAGGTGGATAATCCACATTTTACCCCTTCTTGTTAATTCATAGGGGGTGCAGTCCACTAGGACTGTTGTGCAAGATGCACTGAAACGGAACTCTTGTGCTTTTGTAAAGTTCCTGTTCAATTTCAGCGGGGCTTGTGAAAATCATTCCAGTGGATTGTACAATTTAGGTCAGATCTGTCTTCTGTGTTGGCTGCCTGTAATGGCATTCAAAACTTACAGCCTGATGTGGTCATCCCCACTTAGTGTATTGGTAGGGCTGCCTTGATCCCAGATTGTAATGATTTGATTCTTGGACCTTTATTGCAAAGTAAAAAGTCCTTATGGAAGGCCCCTTTCATGTGCCTCACTTTCTTTCCCTGTAGAGAAGCTGCAGAGCCCCATCATCATTTTTATGATAGGAGGCCCAGGTTCTGGCAAGCGGATGCAGGGTAACAAGCTGGCCAACAAGTACGATTTCTACCATGTGGCTATTGGAGAGCTGCTGCGAGAGGAAGCCACCCGGCCTACCCGTAAAGGCAAGACCATTAGGGACATCATGCTGAAAGGGGCTCTGGTGCCCTCGGTAAGAAGCCTCTGCAACTGTCCTCTGTAGAATCTCTTTCCAATAGATAATTGTAAAAATGTTGTGTATGTTACATGTTGGATAATTAAATACTTTCAAAGGAGAAAAACAAGGCTCCACACAGCCCAGCTGCAGTCACCAAAAGTCTACCAATGTTAAGTATTAAAAAATTAATATGCTTGAACTGACATTCTGAACCGGAGCATGAGTAAACTCCATGCAATAGGTGACCCTGCTTTATTACTTGCATCCAGATGAACATAGAGTAGAAGCCCCTTGCAGACATTCCCTGTGCAACACAGGGAAGATCAGGGGCAGCACAATGCACAGGAGGAGGTTGGGGGTGGGACTATGCCCATGCCTCTGTCGACGTTTTGAGTATTCATCAACCACTGACCAGACCCAGACCTGCTTAACTTCAGGAAGGTGATGACTTTGTGTGCCTTCAGACCACACCCTGGGATATATTTACATATTATATGCCATATAAGAACATAATTGCCTAGCTCAATATAGCTTTAAAAGTGGATTCAACAAATTCATGGAGAACTATGATGCGTAAATGGCATCTCTAGGTTCAAAGGCATTATGGCACTGAACATCAGCCGCTGTAGTCTGAAACCTGAAGGGCACCTTGCAGGGGTTTAAATCTGTTGCAGGAATATGGCCAGAAATCCAGACCCTCCAAGGAAGATAGGAAGGTTGATCAGATAACACTAGGAAGGGTGGTCTTTTGCCTTTCTTTGGTGTCATAAAACTCTTTGATTGAGATGCCTGTTTCTCCAGGGCTACATCTTGGAACTGCTGACTGACAACATGCTAAAAGCCGAAAACGTCAAAGGATTCTTTGTTGAAGGCTTCCCCCGGGAAATCCATCAGGCTAAGCTGTTTGAAGAGGTGGTAAGTATAGCCTCTGGATGGGAGATGAAAGGGGAAGGGTGGCTTGGCCTGTGGACAGCTGGAAAAGGTAATTCTCCATAGGCTCTTGTGTTGGAACAGGTAACATCAACTGGGTAACTTCTGCATTGGGAAGGAAACCATGGCTGAAAGTCTAGTGGCTGGTTGGTTGCATGCCAGATGTGTGGATCATCTCCTACTCTGGGAGAGGGCTAAACGGAAATAGCTCCACAGTTGGCAGCTAGGATGTAAGAATTCTGCTTTTAATTGTTTGTTAGTCAGATGTTAAGCAACAGTGTGATAGATGCAAACCCCAATCAGAAGGTGCTGAGGGAATCAAGTGTAGCTCAGGCAGTATGGTCCTTTTAGCCTAGTTTTTTTTAGCTCTTTCAGGCCTTGTGATTTGCATTGCAAAGAGCCTGCTACAGTTTGTGTCGCTTCAAGCTCAGAGAAGGGATTCATTTTGAGCTGGGAAGTACTAACCTTACCAAACCAGCATATCAGCATATAGAACTCCACATTCATAGTTGATTTCATTCTGCCTACAAAAGTCAGAGAGCCAGTGTGGTGTAGTGGTTAAGGTGTTGGACTACGACCTGGGAGACCAGGGTTTGAATCCCCACACAGCCATGAAGCGCACTGGGTGACCTTGGGCCAGTCACTGCCTCTCAGCCTCATGAAAACCCTGTTCATAGGGTCGCCATAAGTCGGAATCAACTTGAAGGCAGTACACACACACACAGAGAGAAGTTTACCTATTTAACATGTTCTATTAATTGATGAAGAAAGGATTGGGTGGGCGGTGAATGAGCAGGACCAGACTGCACCTACTTAGGGCTGGATCTCTGACCATATGCTGTATCATGTTCTGAAGCAGAATGTGAAGTAAAGATTACCTCCAGAGGCAATTCCTTGGGAATCCAAGCTTGGAGAAAAGCAGCTGCTTATAAGGCCTCCCCAGCTCCCATTCATCACCTTGTTCCCTAAATCATATTGGTTTAAATGGCCTTAGAAGACGATTAGAAAAGTTCATGGAGGAAAGGGTCTACCAGTGGCTACTAACCCAGAAAGTTAAATGGAAATTCCACATAAAGAAGCAATATACCTCTCAATACCAGTTGGTGGGGGGGAGGGTAACATTAGGCGAGGCTATTGCCTTCACACTTTGCTTTTGGGCTTTTTAGAAGCAAAAGCTGGCCAATAATGGAAACAAGATGAAGAATTTGAATGGATCTCCTCCCACCCCACTCCAGCAAGGCTGCACTAAACCTGGCTATAGTCTCAGTTCCTGTCTACAAGAGTTTTGCAGGTAGAACATGGACCAATTAACAGCTGAGTTGTGTGTTTCATGTTACAGGTGGGGCGTTCACCCAACATTGTGATAGTGTTTGATTGCTCTACAGAGACTATGATCCAACGCCTGCTGATCCGAAGCCAGATGGGAGAAAGGGTGGATGACCATGAGAGAATCATCCGGCACCGACTTGAGACTTACTATACACTGTGTGAGCCTGTCTTCACCTACTACGTACAGAAGAGCTTACTTCGGAATGTAGGTCTCTGTGAACCCCTTCCTTGCCTTTTCCCACAGAACTCAGCTAGGAAAGGCCTGGCAACTGTCCAAGAGGGCAGCTAATTTGCTTCTGATCTGGACAAGCATAAGTGAGACTCTCTCCTGCCCATAAACAGAGTTGCTATTTGTAAGGTTGTGCCCAAGAGGCAGCTAGTAAGGCAGGTTACAATGATTTTGCATGGCAGGAAAACTGAGGGACCCTTCTCTCCCTAAGGGAAGATAGGACAAAGAAAAGAAGGGCAGGAGTAGCTGGGATATAATGTGGCTATTTCCAATCTTACTGTTAGGGAGGGTCCTCCAGATATACTCATGAAAGTTATCTGGAATGCAAAATACATATGGATATTGCAAGGAAGGCCCCATGTGCAAGAAATTGGTTACAATAACAGCATTTTTATGGTTCTTCGTTGAAAGCTGTTTGCAAATATGATCTCCATAACAAGTCTAGTTTACTGATCACAGGCCTCTAATGCATCTCAAATGTATTCACTCCTCAACCAAGTAAAAGGCTCAGAGCTAGAAAGGATCTTTAGCAGATCACTTGTTGCAATTCCCTGATTTGAAGCAAGGTGGAAGATATCTAATAATTTCTAAAAGATGCTGTCCTATCCAGCCTTGACTACCTAAAAAGGACTTTCCACAATTCCCCCCCCCTTGCCACTGCTTTTAGTTGGACAGTTTCTCCTAATACTGAAAGTGAAAAAGTGCAGTTTATCTTGGTCACTCATCAGAACTGCCAAGAAACAGACTGCTTTGCAGAACTGATTAGGTGGAACAAATGCACCAGGTCTGCTTCTTGCTTAAAGAAGCAACTGTAAGCTTCTTCCCAAAACGACTACATCTGATGGTTGCTGCCAAGGTGGAGAGAATTGTCCCAGGTTGCCCCCCATCTGTGTCTTTCCCAAGCTGCAAAAATAGTGCCCAAGAGCTGCCTACAACTAAAGGATGATGACAAGGAGACATTCCACTTCTAGAAAGGAGCAAAGCCCCCATCCCTGGTGATGGCAAAGGGAAAGGCCAAGGCAAGGTATAAAATCCAGTTGGACATCTTTATTAGGACCAACGACAGAGTTACAAAATAGTGAACAAGCTTTTACGTTTCCAACATCAGGCTGGATGTTAAGCAAAGCAGGGGATGGGGAGAAGAAAGCTGGCTTGATGAAGTAGCTAGTTTTTATTTTATCAGTATTAAAATGAAGTGTAGTAACATATTTAATTGGATTAGGCTGTACTGTATATTGGGGTTTTAATTTGCATCTAGGCCTATCGAGGTATTACTGTGTTTTTTTCTTATGGGTCAACAAAGCTTCCTTTGCTTATTATCTAATTTTTTGTTATAAATATGAAAGTAAACTACTCTTCTAGGGCATCTGGGGTCAAGAGACAGATTTTTATCTTCTGCATTAGCTATGACAACAAATGTGGCCTATTAGTTTTCTGCAAGATTTCTGTAGGAATCATTAAGTTCAGTGGTGCAAACAGGCTATAGTTGGGGACAAGGAGTTTTATTTTGGGGGGGGGGGAGAGAAGTCAAAAACTTCCCTTCACCCCATCAATGGAGGCCAGGAGCCCCCTACAGCATTCTGTTATTTTTTCTTATGAGTTGGACTGTCCTTAACGGCTATGGGAAAGTTATAACAGCTGCACCAGAGACAGTGGTGGTGGCAGTATCTACTCTAACCACTCCTAAAATTGGTAGTCTTCCTTTCACAGTCAACACTGGAGTGGGGTGGGCAGCAGCAATTGTTGTCTACTTAGCATAGTCCTGTGCTACCATATATACTGTAGTCATTTTGCAATTTTCTTAAATAGCCACTACCTACCTATATTGCTTTTGGTAATCTTTCTTTAGGTGAGCCTTGTAAATCTGTTAATATAAGTAACATTATCTCCCTCTTAGCCATCTCCTTCTGACCCTAGAATACAACTATAATTTATTAGCTTTATCTAAATTCCTCTTAGTTAGTTATAGCTGTATCTTGAGAACATGGTACTCCTGATGAATTCTACCTAATGCCAAGTAGTTTTTTTTTAATTTCCCAAGCCACAAAGAATTCAGGTATTTAACACTCTCAAAGAGGGCTGTAGCAGATTAAAGGGAACTCACAATCCAGGCTAGCATGCACAATTGTTTGACTTTTTTCTTCCTCACAGTACCACAACTCAAGTTACCCAGTGATTAATAGTAGCTTTTAGGTAATAGAAGCTGCTTCTTCACACAAGATATACTTCCATGTTCAGCAGCAGTATAGTGCTTAATATTACTTGTCAGGGAAGATCTAACAGCAACAGGAGATAGTTGCCTGCCAGGACTGCTTATATCAGGGGTTACAAATCTGCACTGCAGATCACATCTGCCTCCTGAAAGTTTTGTGCCTTCCCAAGTGTCAATTCAAAACATGTTTTCTTTTTTACTGCTCCAGTGGGTCCCTGCTGTGATGCCATACATTTGTGTCCCCAAATTTCCTATTTTAAAAATATTTTTAAATTGACCACTCCCGCAGGTTCCCTGCAGTGATTGTGCCCTTCCCAAATATGTCATTTTGTGTTTTTACTAAATTTAATAATGATAAAAATAAAGTGTGAGAAATGAGAAATTTTTTTGGGAAGGCAGCCTTGAGAGCTGCAGTCATCACACTGTCCGCTTTAACGACTGGGCCACACCCACTTTACATGTAGCCCTCACAGGATTTGATTATAGGTCAGTGGAGCCTTTAAGATGCTGGACAAGATGGATATTTAGTCTGACCAAGAACATTTTCAGTTCATCCCTCTTTTAAGATTGTTTGTGGGGAAACCTCTATATGCTCAGGCTTTCTGTATTCCAGAGGTATTAACAGAAAAGCCACCTCTGCTAGCAACAGAAGTGAGGTCTGATGGTCCCAGATATAATGTCCAAGGGCTCTTCATTCTGTTTTTGTATTTACAGATCCTTGGGGAGGAACCCCCGGACACGGTCTTTACTAAGTGCTGCAGTGTGGTTGATGATGTAATAAAGGCAGCTGCCTCAACTACAAAGCTAGTTAGCTTTACATAAAAATAAAGATTTATGCCACTGGTCGATTAGCATGGCCTTCTCAGAATTTTGAAGAAAAAAAAAAGCTTCAGTGCTGGTTCACAGATGCATGTATGTCACTTGAAGACTTGCAGCTTAATTTGTGAACCAACTCCTCTGGAAAACCTTGTACATTGAGTTTGATGGTGCATTCACCAACCAATGAACATGCATGTGTTAAGCAGCCCTTAGCTAGCACAGCTCACTGCAGGCCAAAGGTTACAGCTGGCAAAAATGCCTAAGCTAAATGGCTGGCACCTACCTCAGTTGATCACGGGGTGGCATCCTTACTATAAATGGAAGATGTGATCTTTACCAGTAGTTTCTTCAGTAGCTACTTGTATCATGACCCTCTCCTCTTCATTTCCTACTACGGTGGGATATTCACACCTGTTCTCTATTTATGGAATGAGTGCTTTGTTTTGCATTTAAAGAGCAGGCTATCCCACCATGCTCCAGCGATCCTTCAGTGACTTCCATCTGAGGAGGAAGAGCTCTGGGACTAGAGGTTCTGAAAGTTACTAAGCAGACAGAAGGTTCTAAAATTGCTATTTAAGCACACGGAAGCAGCTTGCTTCACATGTATTTCCTATCTTAGACTACTGAAAGGAAATATAAGTGAAGCACAGAGCTTGGAAAAGTTACTTTTTTAAACTACAACTCCCATCAGCCCCAGCCAGCATGGCCACTGGATTGGGCTGATGGGAGTTGTAGTTCAAAAAAATAACTTTTTCCAGGCTCTGGTGAAGCAAGACTGGCTATTCGGGGGGGGGGGGGGGGAGGGATAGCACACGTCTGTCCAACAGAATATGTAGGGTCTTGTGGAAAGCCCTCACCACAGCCAAATGAAGTAGCACTGAGCATCCATTCCAGCAGGAAAGGATCTCCTGCAGCCTACAACTACAAGGGTGTATGGGTGAGTGGGAATAGCAAGCAGCTCAACAGAACCAAACCATCAGCACCAGTTACTACAATCTTCCCCTTTCATACAACCTGAGACAATGTAAGAGAAACATTGCATCCAAATACAGTACGAACACCCATTTAGCAGTGGCTCAACCCTTAGTTATTTCTTGAGCCAGAATACTCCTAGAGTTCATCTGAATCATTTATGCTCTAGCTGTTTGATTGGAGCAGGCTGTAAAGAAGCTCAAGGAGATGTCCTTTAGTGTTAGAAGTATCAGTGAAGAAGTCCAGATCCAACAGACAATCTGAATTTTATCAAGCCACAAAATGATGAGACGTGAATGATTTACAGGTGGCTGTAGCAGCTAGGGCTTCCAGTAGCTGCTACAGTCATCTGGAAGCTTTAATTTTGTAACTCCCACTCCCACCCCCACTTGTAAATTAAAGTAGAAGACCGCTGCATTTTCAACTGTTAAGAAAAGATATATATATACTGAATGATATGAATTTGCAAGAGTCCTCAAAATCCAAAGTTTAAATTTACTAAAGAGCTGCATTGAGGCAGCTTCTCCCTGCTCCCAATCTCAGTATCAGCCAGAGGTAAGAATCTGATTCTTACTCCCAAAGCTCTAGGTGAAGCTGGAGCAGCTATCTGGGCCCCTACCTGTGGAAATATACACGGTTGCATCAGAGTCTTTAAAACAAAAAAGCATTTTATTCAACAAAAATGCACAAATGCCTGCTCAAACTATAAAAACACAGGAAGCTCTTAATTCATGACCATTATCAGGCTTTTACAACAGCTATATTGTGAACAAACATCAGCTTCAAAAAACCCTATGGACAGAGAGAGAAAAACAGACACCACCCAGCAGACACAGGGGGATGTTTTGTTATCATTTATTTGTGAAGTTAAAAACGAGCGGTAAAAAGTAAAAATTGAGCATACAATTTTTTGTTTCAATCTCCTCTTGAACAGACAAAAACACGACAGATCAGTCCCAGCAGTGGAGAAATGAAGGGGCAGGGAAGGGTTTGTCTGAAACACCGACACCTTTGTCCGAGGAATGTTCCAACTCTAACTAAAAAGCAGAGTTACTTTTCCTTGTAAAGTTTATTTTTTAAAAAACAAAACAGAAAGAAAAGAGGAAGTGTTACCCTGAAAACTGAGGTGCGTGTCAGGCAGGATGGGGTCTGGCAGCGGCGGTTTTAGTCGGCTATCTTCTACAGCTGCTGGCTCAACATTAGGGGTTTGGAGATCTGGGTTTATTTTAAGAGAGACTTGAAGGCGGCGTGGCTGAGATTCCCAGGAGAAACCCAGCAATCAGAGCAACAGGCCAGCTCCCGTCCCACCCTGTCACTTCCTGCAGCAGCCACCTCTTTCCAAAACAAAAGGTTCTTAAGAGATGGGGAGGTTCACATTCAACTCACTGAGCCTGTTGAAAGGAGAAAAACATGGTGGGAGCCTGTTACTGAAGCCTGAAGAAGGAAACAAGAGGGGTAACCTCAGGGATGCATGTTCCATGGTCTCTGGTACAGAATTTTTCCTGGAATTCAGTGGTCACCTTTTTTAAAAAGCTTGAATTTTATTTAATATTTTCAGATACAACATAGAAATAAATACACAGCACACAGAAAAGATGGCAGTATCTGCCCAATGTGCATTCCATTACACATTATTGGACTATTAGTATCTCATAACGTTTTCCTATCCAAAACCTCAGTTCTCAGTTTTAAACGCTTCTGGTCTTCACGGCTGCAAATACATCACCTTTCACAGTCTGGAAATTAAATAAAATTTCACTGCCCTGACTGCACTCCCTGCTCATCTCCACCTACGAACCTGCCCAGCTATACTGAGATGGCTGAATGCTCCAACACTTGGGTGTGATGCTCAGATACCTCTGTAAAATCCATAATTAGACAATTTGCATAACTACTTGGGCCAGCCACTGATACAACT
The DNA here is from genome assembly GCF_030035675.1 of Rhineura floridana. Classification (NCBI taxonomy): domain Eukaryota; kingdom Metazoa; phylum Chordata; class Lepidosauria; order Squamata; family Rhineuridae; genus Rhineura; species Rhineura floridana. The sequence goes on from NC_084482.1 coordinate 3,480,382, forward strand.
GCTTCTCTATTTCCGGAGGTCTGTCATTTACTAAAGGAATAGCAAAGAGTCTTCATAACCTTGCCCATCCCAGAGAACGTGCTAACTGCAATGCAAAACCCAGCAATGACTGTGTGTATCAGTCACACTGCACAAGCATAGAATTTCAGGTCCAGTGGGTTGGTGTACAGAAGCATCCAACGCGTAAGGCCTCTTTTGCTAGTTGGAAAGACACCCACTTGAGAACTGGTATCCTGGAGATTCTACTTCAGACACAATATTCAGCGTCCTTGTAATTTCTCTCTTTATAAAAACAAGTCTCTAGCTTTTATGGTGGCAAAAATAAGTTTGAAAATATAAATACTTGGATGCAGGTGTTGTCCAGCACCTTGCTTCTCTACAAATGGCTAGTAGGAGCAGAATTATCTATATTAAGCCAACACAGGTAACTTTGCTTTACTTGCAATTATTCAGGCTACAAATCTTTTCCTCGTGTACTCAGTATATAGTCTCCCCACTCGGTATAGTTCTCTCACCGATACCAGATGAGATCATGGTCTCAAAAAAACAAAAGTGTGACATGGCTGGAGATGGCATAGTGTTTAGATAGGGCTCAGATTTTCGCACAAGTTCATTAGTATTTCATAGCATCATATATTAAAAACTAAACAATCCCAAGCAGACTCCAGATCACCAGTTTCCAAACAGGTATCCTCCCAACTAGCATATGAATGTTTATCTGTAGGGTATTTCTGTTCACAGCCCACTGGGACTCAGTTACTTGTTTGAGGGTTCCAATGTCCTCCTGCATTTGTTGAAACTTTGGTGTTAAAAATGTATCCTAAGTATGTGATTGGAGCAACATAAAAGTTACATGCATACCTTGTTATTAGTTGGCAATGAAGTCCGGGCTCTCAAATGGGATTACCCAAGATGCACCCAATGTTGCTCACAAGCATACAGCTTGTACATTAATCTCAACTTGGGTACAAGAGAATCATCCTTATTCTGGTGTCTGGCTTGGAGTGATACCAGTTTAAAAGTGTGTTTTGTAAGATTTTTGACTGAAGAAATATGACTCAGCCTCTTCACAGCAGGGTTAAAGAAATCAATGTTTGGAATTAAAAGTTAAGCCAGGAATGAAATTTCCATTATTAAAGGTGGACAGATGCTGCTGCTAGTTATAGAGCAGAAAACTCTTAGATGTGCAAAGAGGTGTCTTTCTTTGGTGATGGTTGCATCCATTTCACATTTTTTGCCCTGGAACTGGCAGGGTGGCCCACTCTGGCAACCATTTTACTTCACGTATTTGAAGGCAGGGATTTTGGAGGTTGGCTCATCTGGAATGTAACCCTAACCTGTCTTTGAACTAGTATCAATACTCCAGCAGCAGACACTGCTTTTGCTATTGGGATAGAAAACTGAATCCCCTTCTTCCCACCCCAGATTTAAGAAAAACATTTAGGACATTTAAACCTCAAAAAACTCAAAACTAAACCTGAAAAGGAAAGGCAGGCAGCATGAAAGTCTGATTTGGCCAGGGGTGGGGGGAGTTAACATACCAGCCATCAAAATTTTAAAAGGATTGCATTTGAAAAGTTTTTACTTTTCAAATGCAGTTTGTGGAATATGTGTGGGGCCCATCTTAGGGCCAGACCTCTGTTCTGAAGCAGAAAGGGCACACTGGTTGTAGGTCTGCAACTCACCTGCTGTCCCTGCTGTGTGGGTGGTGGCACTGGGCCACCAGCGCCAGGCGTCTGTCCATAATAGGCAGCTTGTTGTCTGTAGTATTCTGCCCAGGCTGCACTGTAGTCTGGCTGAGGTCCTGGTGGTGCTGTTGGCCCTGCCCCAGTAGCTACTTGAGCTGCTTCCAAAAAGAAAAGAGGGACTAATTGTGCAATCCTAGGCATGCCTACTTAGAAGTAAGCCACACTGAGTTCAATGAGATTTACACCCAGATAAATGTGTAAGGACTGCAGCTTTAAGACACTCAAGGGAGACACTCAAAACCCAGCCTGATAGAAGCTACAGCAAGGTCCTCCAAGGCAGCCCAGACCCTTAACTCACCTTGCTTCTTATAATACTCTTCCCAGGCTTTTGTGTAGTCCTGCTGTGGTGGAGCTCCAGGCTGTTGGGGCTGCTGGCCTGTAAGCAGAGTCAAATGACAACAGGAAACTAGTCATGCAAAGCTTTCAACTATTCAAGATCCAGCTCACTTACAGGTTTCAGATTCTAAAAGGAAGACTGGCAATGGCCAATGGCACTGACTACTGGGAGCAGGGCCTTATAGTCAGACAAAATCTGTGATCACCAAGACCAATGGGGGAGGAGCAATGCCTTGGCTCACAATATGCTGAGCTTCCGAGGAGCATTAAACACTTCTGAAGTATAGCATGACTGCTGGGACGATCGTGCTCTTCAAAAGGTGGGAGGTGTACTTAACCATGGTGAGTACATTCATAAACTCCTGACTGTAGTCACCACATGTAGGCATCCACCCCAAGACAGAGAACAGCCCATTGACAAGACTCCTAAATCAGAAGCCTTGGAAGGACCTCCTCCCCTGACTGCTTTGTGGATCTCAGCATCTGAAAGGTTTCAGCTCTTTCTTTTCCTGCAGCAGATTTAAGAAATTGAAACTAAATAATAGGAAATATTCCTCATAGGAAACCATTCCAAAAACAAAAAAGGTGTTTGCTTTGAAAAACAGTCCTCAAATAGTATTGCATTGTTGAACAATGCCTAGTTCATCAACATTTTGTTAGTGTCAAGATTTTGACTATGAGCAAAGTGCCAGCTGACAGAACTTATACTGGCTTGAGGCTCAACTAAGTGGCATTCAAATTAAGTCAGTTATTCATGCCTGGATTGAATGGGCCATCCAAAAGAGCACCAACTCTCATGACATTCACAAAGTAAGACACAGACAGTTTAACAGGAACAGAAAACAAATTCTGAAACATTTCAGGAGACTGGAGAGAAGTTACTCAATTTGGTTTCTCAATCAAGTTGCTTTCTGTAATGCTTGTAATTATCATCGTTACTCAAAAGTGGTTAAGTAACTGTATAGTCAATTACCAAGTTTTTTGTAATACTCCTCCCATGCTTTAGTGTAGTCTGACTGTCCAGTGGGGGGTGGTTGCGGTGGCTCTCCTTGCACTGGTGGCGCTGTGGGGGCGGGTGGTGCTCCTGGAACTGGGCCAGGGGGCTGCTGGTAGTAGTGAGAGTAATACGCTGCCCAGGCTGCATTGGGGTCTGCAGCTGCTGCTGCTTTATCTGGAAAAGAGACAACACAGAAAACGGAAAGCTTCCAGCTCCTCTTAATTATCCCCAGGTCTGAACACAACCTCCTGTGAGTGCACAACAGTATTTTATAAACTGTCCTGATAATTGAAAGGTAGTATAAAAATCTGATACTTACTTGGGTCATGAGGAGCAGGAGGCTGCCACTGTGGATAGGCATTCCCCCAGCCTTGGGGTGGGTACTGTGGAGGAGGTGGCCCCCCAGGACTGAAAGAGGAGGAAAAAGGTCACTGGCAATATTTACATTAAGCAACCCTCTAGGCTCAAAGTTCAGAAATCTGCAGTCTGCTGAGTGGCAAATCAAACTGCTCTAGGAAGTCACTGGAGAAAACAAAGCAACTGGAATTTCTTTGTTTTTTTACTAAGATAAAGGTGTTGCTGGACTCCCAACACCTGTCAGCCCCAGCCAGCATGGCCAATGGTGAGGGATCATAGGAGCTGTTGTCCAACATCATCTGGGGAAACAGAGATACCTGATCCTTGTAGTAAGACATCCCAGACCTGGGCCAACTTCCTTTACTAAATACGTAGACAAGGGAGCTGCATTATCTTAAGACCAAATTATATTAAGAAAAAAATTGTGGCGAGTAGAAAGACGCTACTGATTAGCTTACAGATCTCCATGAAATCAGAACCTGCCGATGGCCAAGCGAGGGGCTATTCTAACTTTCAAAAATAGAAACAAGTGGTATTAACATATTAGCTTTTGGAATCATACATGTTACTTCCATAACAAAAGGAAGCCACGGCAGCAAAACCATCTAACACTGCAATTTGTTCTATGTTTCCATATTAGATTGCGCTGGTATCACTTTCTTGGCCCCAGATGCCCTGACTAGTGCTGTGCTAACTTTTCATATGATTGTAATTTTTCAGTGTGGAAGATAGCAATGGATTGGGTGGGATGGCAACAGCAATGTACCTGCCAAAAGCCAAAGCACACTGAAAAACTACTTTTTCTATAAATGCTGGTGATCCATGCCCCCTCTTTTAGCAAGTGTTTTGTTAAAAGAGAGGAGTGGGAGAGAGAGATTGTGTACTGCAGAAAACATTTCTGGCCCTGTTCGCATAATCTTTGAAAGATCCCCTAAAATGGGATGGGGGGGCTGTTCATAGATGGTTAAAGGCTTTGCAAAAAAGAGGCCTTCAGAAACATTGTTTCAGCTCACCCCTACCCCAGAACGTTTGGGGGCACCACATTTAGCCATACATATGCATCTTTCCAAGAGAGCAACCATAGGTTATAATATCTGAGAGGACTAAAAAAGGGTGTCAATATTGCCAGAGGCAAAATGGCCAAACAGGGAGGCACACTTGAGTGGTCTTAGTACTTACTGAGGGGGAGCACTAGGTGGCCCTTGATTAAAAGGTCCTGGGTTGAAGGGGCCCATTGGAGCCGGTCCAGGAGGTCCTCCAGGTCCAGGTCCAGGTCCAACTGGGCAGAGGGGACCCTAAGGAAGAGATTAATTTAAGTGAGAACTACCACATCCAGAACACAATCACCAACACTCTTGGCTTGCTCCCCATTTAGGAGGCCTGCAATACAGTGAAGGACAGGCAACTACCTCAATCTTCTCCTCAATGAGCTGCTTGGCATGATCAATTTGCTGTGGTGAACCACGAATGATGAACAGTTTGAAGTTGGGGTCTCCATTGGGCGGTAGCTGCCGAGATATTTCCACAAAGGCTCCTGTCTGCTGATTTATAGCCTTTACGTTTTCTCCACCTGAAAAGAGAATATGGAGGGACCAATTAGGGACATGATTTGTGCCACCTCAGGACAGCCAAACTGGCGAAGACAAGAGACACTCACCTCTGCCAATAACCAGTCCACATTTGTGAGTGGGGATAGAAAAGGTCATCTCTCCTCCAGGAGGTCCCCAATTACCCTGCCCTCGGCCTCTACCTCTGCCTCCAGGAGGCATTCCTGAGCCTGGAGGACCTGGTGGACCACTCTGCAAGAAAGCAAAACAATTCATTTTTATGGGAAGAAGAAACTGGAAACATCCTGTGGTTATGTGTGCTCTTTCTTAGTAGAATAATAAGGTTCCCAGAACACAATGCTCATTCTGTGTATGCTGCATAGCAGTGGCTTGCAAACAGTACAGGGAACCCTTGGGTGTTACAGAAGCTCATTGGGGGTTCCTGAATCACCTAATTAATCACAAAGTTCCCTAAAACACTGTTTGCCCACCACTACTAGCCTTCCCCTGCAACATGCAGCTGCAGAGATGTGTCTGATGTGTTTTAGGGCACTCTCAATTAATGTGGGAAAATAGTGATAAGAAGCTTGGCTATCACCCCACAACACGCCCCAGAATCATGTGCGTAATATCCTGTGGATCTTCAGCTAATGTCAACATGGAGATGCGCTGGACAGCCAAGGTGAACCCCATAGAGCATTTCATACCCGGAGACTCTGGAGAAGGTCATTAATAATCCTGGCAGCATGTTCACATCTGTCAGGGGGACCCATGATATGGGCAATCTTCTCGGGACCTGTCCCATCATCTGAAATGGGAACCAAAAAGAATTTCATCAGGTTCCACATTCAATTAATTTCAGAACCAGGCCACTAGTTCTTGAGCCATTTGGTGCAGCAACAGTATAAAAGCATTAGTTCTCAAAAAGAGAGACAGAAATGCATTTAGTCTCCTTAATGGCTTTTTCCCTCAGCAGCAATAGGCCACTCCAGTTCTGTGGAAGGAGAACACACAGAGTTCACACAAGCAAGCACAAGAGAATCAAGATAAACAAAACGGGCATCAATGCCCTTCAGGAAACTGCTACTACAAACAGTGCCAACATTTGAATGCACTAAAATACATGGATCTTTGATTGCATCAAGTCTTAGTCTGGGATCTCTCTAGGAAAAGATACACTCTCATGATTTTCAAAAGAGTTTTGCAGAATGTAATTATAACAGGGACAACAACATGGAGAATAGGCAACAGTGATGGTGGGCAGATCAGGCAAATAGGTGAAAGCAGGGAGACACACCACACAACATTCAATAGGTCTGATGTTTCACCATGCAATATGAAAACAGATTGTAATGAAGGAGATTCGGGCTTCTGACCTTGCTTGAACTGTATTCGAACTCCAGCATCATTTTGTATTTTCTTAATCATCTCACCACTACGTCCAATAACCACACCAACAGAATGCCTGGGCACAGGGACCTGAGCAAACAAGAGAACGACAAGGACAGAAAAGAATGATTCAAATTACCAAGAAATGTTAGGACTGGGCAATTCTGGGTATTAATACACAGGCATTTCGGTATGCCTGTGGAAAATGTCCCACCAGAAACCACCTTTCCCTTTTCCCAACAAACCCCAACCAATGCCCTTACATCAATTCCTCCGCCAATCCTGGAACCATACTCATTTCGGTCACCAAAGCCACCCTGGTCCCGTTCTCGTAAGATGTCCATTACCATTTCACAGGCTTGCTGCAAAGAAACATTAACATTAATCTTAGAATGATTTGGTCATTGGCATTTCTCCCAAGGTAGACAATTTACATGAGAACTTCTAGTATGAGCAGCAGCAAAGATAGCAGGAGGGGGCATAATGGAGAGTAAAGACAAACAGGATGGAACAAAGCCATGAAGAGCTTTAAAAAGGCAAGAGTTTTGGTGGATGTGGTAAGGAATGTTTTCATAGCTAAAAGGCAGCACACCTTTTTGCAAAAAGATAGTTCCAGGTTCAGGCATCTCTAGTAAAAAGGGTCTCAGTTGGAGCAAATTGTACTGAATAAGTAGCTCAATATAACTTTATACTAGTGTTTCAGTATAAAAGCAGCATTTTATGTTGGTGAGAAGCCAAGAGGGGGTGTCACACAGTAGGTCAATGACAGAGGTGAATGACTTTGGCAGCAGTTTTGGAGAGTGGCAAGAGGACCAAAATACAAGGAAAGGCCAAAAAGAAGATTGCAATAGTCATAGGAGGAAACCACCACAGCAGGAATCCCAGAGTTTTAACTGTGAGGAGGGTGCAATTTTCACAATGTTGCACAGTTGAGCATCTAACTAGTTAAAAAAAAAACTTGGTCAAAGAGCCAAGTACAGTATTAATATTAAAGAACATTTCATTGTCCAGCTTTTTTGTTATTAGAACAAAAAAGATAATTTGATCATTGATTGATACTTATTGCTAGTTATAAAGTCAAGTTAGCTGACATATTGTGAAACATGAAATTTCAATGAACAGTTTTTCTCTTCTGCTGTGTTACCTGGGCTAAGCCATGGCTTGGCTTGGCATTAGGTCTGAACATACGTGTTTCTCATACAAACCACAAGCAGTTAGCAAAGAACAATTCTGGGTTACAACTCATGGTTTGTCTGGAATGAGGCCGGCCCACTCTATTTAAAGAGTCGCCTTCACTCGTACCAGGGGCGCCGGCTTACAAGATCGTCCTCGAATGGCTCACTTCTTATACCTCCAGTAAGAGACGAGGTTGGTGAGGACAAGGTCTAGAGCCTTTTCTATCATGGCTCCTACACTATGGAATTTGTTGCCAACTGACCTCCATCAGGCCCCCTCCCTGCTATGCTTTCGGTGGACCTTGAAGACCTGGCTCTTTACCCAGGTGTGGGAAGGGGATTAGGCTGGCAGATTGCAGTTCTCGGGGGGTTTAAATTCAATTTAGGCTGGCAGATTGCAGATCTTGGGGGGTTTAAATGTTTAAGCTTTTAATTTTTAATTTCTAATTTTTAGGATTTTGATTATGTCTATAAATGTACTTGTGTTTGGTTGTAAGTCACCCAGAGTGGCAGATTAACCTCTGCCAGATGGGCGTCTAACAAATCTCATAAATAAATAAATAAACAAACCATGAGCCCAGGTTTGGACATAACTAAGAAAACCCACAGCTCAGCCCTGGGTAGCACAGAAGCAGCAGGAAAGGGGAAGGAGCACAGCAGCGGCAATCTTCTCTCTGGGAACATGCACACTTGTGCTGAGCCACAGTTAAGCTTAACATTATTTATTTATTTATTTATTATTGAATTTTTATACCGCCCCACTAGCATAGCTCTCTGGGCGGTGTACAACAAATATAAATAAATACAATAAAATCACATAAACAATACAAAACAGATATATATAGAAATCCACAATCTAAAACCAGATTAAAACATATATAAGAAAAACTAAAATGCCTGATAAAATAGGAAGATTTTAACTTGGCGCCGAAAAGACAGCAATGTCGGCGCCATGCGTATCTCATGTACAAACTCTGCCTAGGCCTGGTAACTCCTGGCTGATACAGGGAACTGCAACTATCTCAGTCATAAAAGAACAAGAGTGCAGTTGCTCACTCACCCAGAAAGACCAAGGTATCTAAGCAAATGGGCAGGATGCTTACCTGTACTTTATAAGGATCACCAATTATCCGAAGAGGCTTATCTACATTTGTGTTTTGTGAACCGTCCTGAATTAAAATCATCTTCACTCCAGCTCGCTCCTGTGTTAAGGGAAAGTGAGGAGACAAACAGGTTATATACTTGCCCAGAACTCCTGCAAGCCTCTCCCACAGGGCACAAATCAAAATCAATTTGAATTTCAGGAGGCTGTAAGTCCAAGAAGCCAGCCTTGCCCCAAGAGGCCAGAGAAACCAGTGTTGCAAGTGCTAAGCCAGCCAGCAAGTGGGGGGGGGGAGAAGAGTAAATGAGGACAACACCAGCTTTGATGCAAGGAATCTGGCTGTAAGCACAACATAGCCCTCACCTGCAACTGCTTAATGGTCTCTCCTCCCTTGCCGATTACCAGGCCTGCTTTCCCAGCTGGGATCATGATTTCCTGCACTGTACCATTCTGGCCATTGGCGTTATCATGGAACTGACCAGGTGGCCCACCACGTCCTCGAGACACAATATCATCAAGCATCATTTTTGCCTTCCTGCAAAGAAGTGGAAGGACAAACAACATAATGCCGCCCTGGGCTCCTGCTGGGAGGAAGGGCGGGATATAAATCAAATCATAAATAAATAAATAAATAAAATAATGATGAATGACATGATTTACAGCCTCTATTCTCTTGCGATGACAGAACCATCATTTAAAATGGAACTCCCAGCAAAGTTTTTTGTCCTCAAATCACCAATAGATCAATGTTGCTCCTATACCAATTCCACAGCATCACACATTAACAGATACCTTTACCAGCTCTAGTTGTCAACGCAATCATTTTTTTTTTGGTCTGAACAGTAATGACTGAGTTGATGGCCTTGTATTCTGTATCTATACTAATTTTATGTTCTCTAGTTGTGAGACCAACAGGAAAATTCCTACTTGTCTGCCAAGTACTGAGGTGCCATAATTGCAATACTCAGAAGATTTTAGCCCCACCCCACCCCACTGTCAATTTAGCCAGACATTTTCTAGAGCTCAAATGCTTCCCTAAAAGAAGAACCAAAAGGCAATGGCCACCTGTGACTTGTGTGTGCTAGAATGGAAATGTAATAAGTAAACATAACATTTTTTTCATTCTTTGAGACCCCAAAGTAGCTTCTAGAGTAAAAAATGCAATAAAAACATGAGATAAAAACAAATACATAAAACAGCAGCAAGAGAGGAAAATAAAACTGGGTCAGTTTAAAAATACATTGCCACAACAGAGGTTAAAAACAGATTAAAGACACTGGAATTAAAAAGAAGTCTTTACTGCCCTCCCTATTTTGAGAGAGGAGGCCAACTTAACTGCTTTTAGGAGGAAGTTCCACAATCTGGTTACCGCTACTGAGAAGGCCTAAATGTTATCCTGGTTGTGATGCCTGCTTCTCTGCTACTGCCCTGAACTATGCCACCTGGCAGCTCATATTTTTTTGGCACATCATCCCCTTCCCCAATATACTCCCCTTATCTTCTTGAAATAACACCTTGACAAAGGACAAGAGGCTACTCACTGCACAGATTCTGGTGATCCTGTCAGAGACACACTCCGCTCTGGCAATCCTCCACTGTCTGTAGGAGGAAAGGAAGGCTATCAGGAGATAGGCTACTATACTCCTCCACATAAATACATCTCCCCAGAGTTTGATCCCTCCTGCAATTATATATTATCTTCAGGGTTTTGAAGGAACTGGCATAGCAAAAAAGCAGGTCCTTCGAACACATGCACACCACTATAAAGGGTAGCTTCTATTTCTACGTGGTGAACGCTGCTGATATGGTGATTGCAGGCAATAAGAAACAGCATAAGGATTGGAAATGGTGAAGAGACCTGTAAACTTAGCAGCTGAAATCTCATCATACAGCTATTTAAGTCAGTTCTTCACTCAAGCAAAATTAACTTGCCTCAAGCTGGGAAGGACTCTTTGCTTTATGAGAGCACTATATTCATGCCCCCATCCCAACAATGAGCCAGCAGAGTGGATTGAGAAGATACCTGCTACTGGCCACATTTTTTGTCTCTTAAACAATTATAGGGTTGGGAAGGAACAGTCAGCATCTGCAGCGCTGTACGCCGAAAGTTCTAACAAAATCCACCCCATGCTCTGCTCTCCCACCTCACACCTACCTGGTGAGATCTGTACTTTGCATCCAGAGTCCTGCTGTATTTTGTTGATCTGTTCCCCACCTCTTCCTATGACTGCAAAGTAGAGGGGCATTAAGAAACTCAAGCTTGAGATAAAAATAGAGATGTTATCCTAACAGGTAGGCTTGAAGACAACACACATTTCCTTTCCCCACAACAGATGGGAAGGGCCTTCTCACAATAAATACAAACACAGAGGGGTTGTGTGCACAGGTACACTGGGAATAGCAGTTAAGTAGAGCAGTAATCCAAGGTACCCTCGAGTTTCATTGTTTGTATAACATAGCAGGAAGGGAGACAAAAGTGATCCTAAGTAGGCAAGTCAAACATACAGGAAACAAAAAACTCAAGGGTCTCGGAGGCCATAGAGGCACAGTAGGCTACAAGAACTAGAACTAAGCACTCAAGTTTCAACCAACTTCTAGCCTTCAGAGCTTGAATGCCAAGGCAATGTAAAACCAGGGCTTGTAAACAAAAATGCCTTCTGGGAACCAATCCCCCTCTGCTTAGTGAAAACTCTGTTCAGGCAGTGTTTTGCAGCCACCATTCCTTCTGGCAAAGGCCTACCCAGGACCTTCTATCTTACTTAGTCAGGATCACTCACAGAAAGTTGATGAATCCAAAGCAAAGGCCAAAAGCAATCCAAAAAGGAATTCTGAGCCCCTGCAGCATTCCTAGCCTAAGCCTCTGAAGTGTCCAGGGTGAATCCGTGCAGCTGCCCAAATCCTAAAATTCTTGCTGTGCATTGGAAGTGCTCACATGACACAAGCCTGGAGTTCTCCTTAGCAACCAGCCCCTACCATTTCATGAATGAAAATGTTGTTGGAGCACTTTACAGAGCAGAACACCCATCCCGATCTCTGTAGCTATGTACCATACACAGCTTGAAGCACACAAGGCCAACTCAAGTGCTTGCCATCTCTCAGAAAACACACACAAAAGGGTCACAAAACAAACCAGCCTGCCTGAGCCTTCTCTATGGGAAACTCAGCCAACAGGCATCGAGAAGTCAAGAAGGCACTGGTTAGTAAAGGTAGAGTGACAGTCTTTCAACTACGACCATAGGTTTCTGCCCTCTCTGTCTAATACTCACTGAGTCCAACCATGCCATCAGGTACTCTGTACTCTTCAGTCACTGTAGACCTGCAAGGGAAACGGTCAGCAGCTTAAAGTAAGGAGTGGGAGGGTTACAGAAATGGACCTGGTGTTCACCAGCATCCATCAAAAAACAAAACAGAGAGCTTGCCTTCTCCTCCTCCTGGGAGGGCAGACAGGAAGGTGGCTGAGCAATTAAGCACCGCTCTGAGGAAATCACCATATACCAGTGCAAAATGCACCAGTGCAGCCTGGCAAGACCCATTGCAAACCAAGTAGCCCAGAGGCCAACTACAGTAGCAGTTGTACACAAGCCTCAGACACAGGCTTCAGAAACTGTATCTATGAATCAGAAGCTCCTCAAGAACTTGAAGTATCTAAGAAATGGCCAACCAGCACAACCTTTCTCTACCTAACAAGGCATCCAAGTGCTTGCAGTGACTGGTCTTTCAATGGTACACATCTCACAAATCTGGATGCTGACCTCGCCTAACAAAAGCAGCCTTTTCACTTTGGGGGTACTAAAATGGTACCCCCTTGCAGGTAAACTGAACTGAACTCACAAGTTGAATGCTGTTAGCAGGTTTTTACCATTCCAGCTCAAGCACATGTGATAGGGGATAAGAGGCACACAGATAATTTACCTGGGTGGAGGATGGATGGGTCCAAGCTGAGGGGGAGGTGGCATGGCTGGAAAGCAAAACAAGGGATTGGTTATGAATTCACATTCTACAAGATGAACTATCAGTCCCTGGCTACCCCATAACTCTGTTTTCATAAATGGGTCCTGGTAAATTAAAATACAATGCTCACCTTCCTAAATCCCATAGAGTTCTCCCCACAAAATAATTAGTTGACATGTTCTCCCACTTTTCAGTATCAATATGAAGAGACTTTGCATGTAGTTAATACCATTTCCCAGCCCTTTAAAAAATAGACTGTACTTACGTTCTGGCTGAGGAGCCAGTTTCTTGCTCTCTGGCTGGTCTGTCAAAATAAAAAGAAATGCTTTCAAATCCCTTTCAAAAATTAAAAGGCAGTCTCCCCTCCTCTTTCCTCCAGCACTAAAACCCAGCCTCCAAGATTGCAGTTACAAATAAGGCCATTCTGGAAACTGGAAATGGCTACGATAGATATACCTATGATGCATTAACATTAATATATTTATAGGCAATTGGTGCAAGTACCAGTTTTATGTAGCCACCACTCATTCCAATGGGATTTATCTGGAACTGCTCAGCAAACCTCATAAAAAATGGAACCTTTGCAGCCATGCTCAAGGGACTGGGACTATTAGGTATACTAACACCACTACATAACGTTTGGCAAGGTGCATGCATGTTTCTGTGTGTGTACTTCACACTCTTAAGGATCCAGAGCTAACTTCTACATGAACAGTATCACCAACACCATTTTCCCTGCCCCAATGGGGCCAGTCTCACAGTACCTCCATCTTCCAGTTGTCTCTTCTGACCACCAAATCCGAAGTCAGGTGTAGTGTTGTTCACTGTTGTGGCTGAGTCCCCTCCAATTTTAGCTGCTATCTGAAAGTAGAATCAACACTATAGTTAGCTACAAAGAACAGTCTTCCCTAAGCCTTATCAAAAGAAACAAGAGCAAATTCAAGCCGCAGGAACATCAAGCCATACAGTATACAGTGCAACACATGACATTTAAGATAGTGTTTTTCCTAAGCCCAAAGTGGTTTATATAAAGAATAGCAAAGCCACAAAATCTCACCATGGTAGTTCATGCTCTAGTTATCTCCCATTGAAAAAATGGAAATGGACTGCCTTCAAGTCAATTCTGACTTATGGAGACCCTGTGAATAGGGTTTTCATGGTAAGCAGTATTCAGAGGGGGTTTACCATTGCCTTCTTCTGAGGCTGAGAGGCAGTGACTGGCCCAAGGTCACCTAGTGAGCTTCATGGCTGTGTGGAGATTCGAACCCTGGTCTCCCAGTCGCAGTCCAACACTTTAACCACTACACCACACTGGCTCTCTACTTATCTCCCATTAGGCTACTGTAAGTGCTCAAAAATTTAAACTGGTACATGTATTTTGTACCAGTTGACTGACTGATAGTAGGCAAATTGGAGAGCGTTACTCTGATATTGTGTGATCTAAACTGATTAACCTTTAAGCATTAATTTTTTTGTGAACTGAGTAACTCAGATGGTACAAGCACTTTTTTGTATGTGCCCCCATGGGTCCGTTCAACATCTGACTTTGGGTGCTATCACCAAAGGAAGCTCAGCAGGCTTCCGCAAAGAATAGAGCCTTTTCAGTGTTGGCATCAACTATACAAAATGCCCTCCTCAAGAAGATGCATCTGGCTCAGACACACGATTCTGTTAGGTGCCCAGCCAGAAGATGACGTGCAGCTGGGTTTTGAGTAACCTGACCATTCTCTTCAGAATTGCAGTACCACTACTGCTTGGTGTGACTTTGCTGCTGCTGTCCTATTTTGTTGTGCTTGCTGTTATTTTTGTGCATGTTGATTTTGTGAGACATTTTATGATATTTTATGTGATGAATATAGCCATATTATATCTATATAAAAATAATCACATCACAAACATACGTTGGATAATGGAAAGGACCAAGGAATTTCAGAAGAAAATCACCCTGTGCTTTATAGATAATAGCAAAGCCTTTGACTGTGCAGATCATGAAAAACTATGGAATGCTTTAAAAGAAATGGGGGTGCCACAGCATCTGATTGTCCTGATGCACAACCTATACTCTGGACAAGAGGCTACTGTAAGGACAGAACATGGAGAAACCAATTAGTTCCCAATTGGAAAAGGTGTAAGACAGGGATGTACTTTATCACCCTATTTGTTTAATCTATACGCAGAACATATATGAAAAGCAGGATTGGACCAAGACGAAGGAGGTGTGAAAATTGGAGGGAGAAATATCAATAATTTAAGATATGCAGACGATACCATACTACTAGCAAAAACCAGCAATGATTTGAAACAAATGCTGATGAAAGTTGAAGAGGAAAGCACAAAAGCAGGACTACAGCTGAACGTCAAAAAGACTAAAGTAATGACAACAGAAGATTTATGTAACTTTACATTTGACAATGAGGACATTGAACTTGTCAAGGATTATCAATACTTCGGCACAGTCATTAACCAAAATGGAGTCAATAGTCAAGAAATCAGAAGAAGGCTAGGACTGGGGAAGGCAGCTATGAGAGAGCTAGAAAAGGTCCTCAAATGCAAAGATGTATCACTGGACACTAAAGTCAAGGTCATTCAGACCATGGTATTCCCAAACTCTATGTATGGATGTGAAAGTTGGACAGTGAAAAAAGCGGATAAGAGAAAAATCAACTCCTTTGAAATGTGGTGTTGGAGGAGAGCTTTGTGCATACCATGGACTGCGAGAAAGACCAATAATTGGGTGTTAGAACAAATTAAACCAGAACTGTCACTAGAAGCTAACATGATGAAACTGAGGTTATCATACTTTGGACACATAATGAGAAAGACAGGATCCACTAGAAAAGACAATAATGCTGGGAAAAACAGAAGGGAGTAGAAAAAGAGGAAGGCCAAACAAGAGATGGATTGATTCCATAAAGGAAGCCACAGACCTGAACTTACAAGATCTGAACAGGGTGTTCATGACAGATGCTTTTGGAGGTTGCTGATTCATAAGGTCACCATAAGTCATAATCAACTTGAAGGCACATAAAAGTCTTGGACTTTTTGTAACAATGATGAAATTGAATGTAATATAACATCCTCTTATATATTAACTCTATGAAGCAAATTCTGTTAACAGCATTTAAATTCTAGGTACTTTCACATTTACATTTTCCTTCACATATAATTTCCACACTGACAGCCTAAAAGCAGCTTCTTTATAGCAACTATACTTAGTACGTTTCCCCACCACGTTTTTTGCTATGTTTTACACCAATGAAACAGAAGCAGCTTTCAGACTTTCAACTTGGCATATACATAACTTCCAATGAAAAGCACAATTTCACATTTTATCCATCAAATACTGTTCTCCTCATGCACCACAAGACATGCCAGCATTACTTCAATGCAGGAACCAATAGCTTGTCCCCAATGAACCCCAATTCCATCTAGAACTAGACCTTTACAGAACACTTGCTTGCAGTAAAGTCTAAAGATGCATTAACCAGGAAAGGCTCTCTTTCCTCTTTAGCATCCCTACACCTTTAACAAACAAGGAAAAAGGAATTTTGCCAGGGCAGGTTTTGTATACTTGCAGCATTGTGACAGCTGCTGAAATTAACTCTTTTACACAACTATTAAAGGAATAGAAGCCCAAAGGTTGGCCACACCTGTTCTATACTGAGAAAAGTATGAATTTCTGCAGCTCTCTAAACCAGCCTCTCCTGAAAGTTACAGTATAACCCCATGAGCTGTTACACTCAGACCTACAGGATCAGAAACTTAGTGATGGTGTTGCAGTGAGAGAAGACACAAAGCACTCAAGCTCACAGCATGCAACATTTTTGGGAAGGGATAGATGGGGAAGCATGGCTATTAAGTTCCTTCTTCACACAATAAGGACTGCTACAGTGGCCAAATATCCTAGTCTGATCTCAATAATAGAAATCACTAGGCGCTATATACATAAACTTTGGTGCTATACATGTAATAAAAAGGCACAGAATTTGCACTGAGGCTTGTGTGATGTAAGCAACAGACAAGAATAATGAAGTGGGTTGTGAGATATTTAAATATACCAAGGGAAGGAGGTAGGTGAATGCCAGGAGGCAAAGAGTTCTAACAGGAGAGAGTGGCAACATAGATTGGGTTTATGGAGGATGAGTACCAGAGGAACAATGGCCTGGGGAAAAAACAAACAAATTTCCCAATTTTTCTGGGGGAAAAAAACCAAAAAGGTTTGGCGGGGGAGAGAACAGAAAAACCCAGTTTTTTTCTCAATTTTTTTCTGGGCCTTCACATCTCTAAATAGGACTTCCTCTCCTCTACTCCCCCATCTACTCTAGAGGATTGGGGGAACCCTCAGAATAGACTTGGAGGGGGTACAGTGGGAGAGGAGGTCCCACTGCACAAGCAGAAGTCCTTGTACTAACAGGATGAATTGGGTGGATACAACCTAAAACTGTCAAGATGATTCGCAATTGTGCTTTAATTTAAAATAGAAGCCCAGGGATTAAGTCAGCCTTTCCCAACCTTTGGGTCCCCAGATGTTGTTGGACTACAACTCCCATCAGCCCCAGCCAGCATGGCCAATGGTCAGGGATGATGGGAATTGTAGTCCAGCAAGATCTGGGGACCCAAAGGTTGGGATAGGCTGGATTAAGTAGTCACCAATGGATTATTTATAACAGGTGTGGGGCCTTCCAGATGTTGCTGAACTACAACTCCCATCTGCCCAAGCAAGAGTGGCCAATGACCAGGGATGATGGCAGCTGTAGTTCAGCACCATCTGAAGGGCCCAATGTTTCCCCCACCTGATTTAGAAGGTGAAAATGAAGAAGCTTTGAGGGCATCTTATGCTGCTCTTCTGTTGGCTGAAGTCACTGCAACTGTAGTCTTGCATACTTGAATTTTAATGTGTATGTATTTTATATTGCTGCTGCTATTTATATTTTTTTGGGACTTGCCTAATTTGGATTTACTTTTTATATCTATATGCTCTTTCTGCAGGTGCTTTGCGCTTCTGGCTTAATGTTTAATGTTTGACATGCCACTTAAATGAAACATTCTTGAAATAGTTGACATTTGGTGTGAGAAAAAACAGCATACAAATTAAACTATGACTATGGGAAGTAGTAGGCCTTTGTATTAGAGGGCCATTTTATTAAAAGCAGCTAAAGCTGCACTTTTACACACACTCTTGGGTACAAGGCCCACTGAACATCCACAAGGATTTCCACTCACACAACACAACAGGATTTCACACACCCCTTTCCTCCATGTCTGCTCCAGAGGGTTGGAGGAACTCCTAGAACAGAGTTTCAGGACATGCAGGGGAAAATGTTCTATTGCGCAAGCAGAAATCCTTGCACTGGTACATTCACTTAGTGCTACATTGGATACAACCCAGGAAAAATTACGTTCCATTGGATTTCAGTCCTGTCTACAAATGGAAGGGCAAATTTGCAATTCAAAACTAAATGTAGTAGAGGCAATGTTAATAGCATAAACTTGTAAGCAGGGTTGGCCAACCTGGTGCCTTCCAGATGTTTTGGACTACAACTCCCATCAGTCCCAGCCTGCACAGCTCTGGACTGTAGAGTCTATAACAAGCATTAGCAATGGTAAAATATTTTGAGCATAGAAATAATGGAGCAAGAATGCCAGCAGAAACGAACAACCAACAGATTAGGTCCCCAGTTAAAAAAGATTAGACATAAGACAGAAAGTGTGAAATCTTACTTTGAGCTTAATTTCAGAGTTTTTCCTCAGACGTACAATTTCCAAAGTGACTGGGGCTGATACAGATTTATTAGGGTTTTGTTTACTAATAGTTTATGTACAGGGGTCCACAGCAGTATTTGATTTAATTTTGCTGAATTAATGGCTTTAAAGGCAAGTATAGGTGGATATGTGAAAGAAAACAAGAGGTAATCAAATTCTGAAAAACAAAATTATTACAAGTCATTTTTTAATTTCTTCAGTGTGAAGAAAACATTTGAAAAAGTGGAATGGGTAGGTTACTTTTTTTGTAAAGATTTTAAAAGAATCAGATTTTACTATGCAATATAAGTCTTCAAAATAAAAATAAATATAGATATACACAAGCCGGTTTGAAAGTAAATGCGAGCCCCCCCCCCCAACTGATGAACATCTTCAGATTTGGAACTCAATGCAACGACTTGTTGGTGGAAGAATGGCTAGACCAAGAACTATATGAGGAATAACTGTTCAGTGAAAATAAAGGTTTACTATCAATGTATGTGATAAAACTAGAAATATTAAATTAGGAGACTGGTGGATACACTTATAATTTGAATGGAGACCTGGGGTTTAAAAACTGCAATGATGGCCAAGAAACTGTTTCAGGCTCAGTTTAATGAGTTTAAAGCATATATTCAGTGGGAGGGGACATCACTGATTTGAAAAATAAAGAATGCTTAAAGTGCTCGATTTACAGGGAGAATCTAAGTTTTGACTGTAGAAAAACTGCAGATACCAATTTGTGAAAATGAAGTATAGAAGTCATCATTTTCATAAATAAAAGTTTGAAAGAAGAGGCAGCATGACCAAGAAAAAGTGTTGCAATAAAAATACAAGAAACAGCAAGTATGAATGAGAGCTTTAGCTGTTTCAAAAAGGGTCAGCTCCATTAACTCTGCGAAGATGAAAGTACAAGATTTAGTACTAAGTGGATGGATACTCGCTGGAGTATTCTGGCACAGTGTTGGTTAACAAACCAGAAAAATGAGCAAGGATTACAGGAGGAGTGCTAGGTCTGGATGCTTCTTCCTTATTCATAAAACATGCTTTATGAAGTGTAAAACTATTGTCTAAACCAGGCCAATATATGGAAAGGAGAAATTAAAGATAATGCTCAAGGCAAGAAGTTTGAGGGCTGGGAGAAATAGTAAACTTTATCAAGTGGATGAGGGAGAAACAAAGACTCAGTTTTTAGAAAACTATCCATTTTTAGAAAGCAATCAAAGAAGAAAGATTTAGAAATGTTAGTTAAGAAAGAAATGAAATTAGGCAATAAATAGCATAGGTGAACATCAACAAATAAATGGCACTGGAGATCAAAGAAGAAACTATCATCTGTGAATATATACATTTACAAGGGGACCGAGAACAGAACCCAGAAGAATGCCAACAGATAGTGGAAAAGAGAGAAAGAACACCATTAACAGAGATCTTCATGAAGTAATGTGAAAGATGTGACTGGACCCAGAATCAACAGAACCACAGTGCCCTAGAAGTTTTCAGCAGCAAATAGTGTTCGACTAACATGCCGAGCACAGGATGAATCTCCAACTGCAGCAAAACTTCAGCAGTGCCGTGATGGGATGATAATAAGGAAACACCCACACTAAACTTTTTTTGTAGTTACAGCAAGACACACCAACTTTAACAGCAAGTGCAGCATAAAATATTGATTTTTGTAGATTCC
Source organism: Rhineura floridana (assembly GCF_030035675.1). Lineage (NCBI taxonomy): Eukaryota > Metazoa > Chordata > Lepidosauria > Squamata > Rhineuridae > Rhineura > Rhineura floridana. Next base: position 3,500,413 of record NC_084482.1, read on the forward strand.
ATTACCGAAGAACAGGTATAGCAGATGCCGACAGAAGAACCTAACACTGACCTCATATGGAAGGCTCAGGACACTTGGTTGGTTCAGATGCAACACCAAACCATGGTTTGTCACTACATGAACATGCTCTGTGGTTGGGTGCTCCATCCTTACCTCTCTCCAATCTCTCGTCCCTTACTATTGAGGAGGAAACCTTAGTTTGCTGTTCACATCCAAGCCAGATACATTGTTTCCCCATAAAACAGAGGTGGGATCAGAGTGTGCAACCACAGGGCTTAATCATGTGGCACCAAGTCATGCCTTGGCACTGTGTCTGAACAGTCCCACTGTAACCTCAGCAGGGAAGACTGATTCTAAATCAAGGTGAATTAAATCAATTAGAAAAACGGTCAAGTTAAATCAAAGTTTCCCACTGATACTTTAAAAAATATTTCCAAACCAATGGTGCAAATCTGGACACTAACTAGATTCTCCTCCTTACAACCAGACTTTGCATCTCTTCGTTGCACTTTATATATTTTTCATGCTTTCCCTTTTCATATAGAGGGAATATAGTTAAAATATCCCCATATTACAACCAGCACAATGTATCTGGTAGAGGCACTGATTCAGTTTAGAAAATGCTTATATATGCAGATTTAATATTAACCTAGTTGTTATCAAAAAGAAACTTAGAATTTACAATAAAAAATGAACCATCAATTTTTATCCACTCTGAACCTCAGCAAGCCAAATACAAGTACAGAGATCAGAATAAAAAAACTGTGTCAAATTCTTCAGACAGGTAGCGGAAATGAGTTGACTGAACAAAGGGTATCCAGAGGACAAAGAATCTGAAACAAGGAAGTCAGCAAGCTACTTAAACTTCAACAGACAAAACTGATAAAATAAGGAAAAGGTTGCAGTGATTCTGTCGATTAGCAGGAACAAATAAGAATCGCCCACCAAATCTTACAAGAAGATAGAAAAAGCGGAAGGGGGAAGATGGATTCTAGAAAAGAGGTGGTTGTGCAAGAAATTAGAGTGAGAAGGTATTCTATTGGTACACAAACAACCAGGGGTTTGGTGGCTTTCTGTTTTTCCCTGGCCAGCTTTTCTTCACCGTGTCTGCATGCTCCGTACACAGTAGCCTGGCTTGGTGCAAATGTATGGGCACAGGGAGAGAAGATTGTGGCTGCTTTGCTCCTGCCCACCTGTTTTGCTGCTGCACCACAATGAGCTTAGGGCATGCCTTAGCATGTCATACAAATCTGGGCTTGTGGTTTAGCTTTCCCAGACAAACCATGAGCCGTAAGCCATAGGACAAAACTTGGATGCCATTTGTGGTTAGTCTGGGGTGAGCTAAACCACAAGTCTGGTCTCAGACAACATGCTAAGTCAAACCATGGCTTATCTCAGTGCAACAGCAAAACAACCAGAGAGAAGTACAGTGGCTGTCGGCTGCTCTCGGGAAGCCCATGCTAAGCCATGGCTTGGTTAGGCTTAGCGTGAAGTGTGAACTAGGCCAGAGTTTTATGGTTTGAAACAGTGCTATCACTGAACTTCAGTCAAGATGGTGAATGTTAAAAAAAATGGTTCTAAGAATCTGAATTTCATCAAGCCAGATACTACTATGCAACAATTGATTTGCCATGAAGTGATATCAAGGGGCATCTAAAATGAACATCAGATAATTGAAGAACCATTGCAATGCTACATCAGGAAGTGGTAGGCAAGTTTTTATTCATGTATTGGAGGCAGTAGACTGGCACATGGGGTGTGTCAATGATTCTCACTTCAGTAAAGTACAGTACAGTAAACTGTAAGGCATTTCTCCTATTGTCTATCCCTGTATTACTCCCTCAAAATAAAAAAATGACACCTCTTCTTAATGACAAGGTCTAGCTACAATGAAATTGCAAAACCTTTAATTCATGTTGCCTTTAGGATGACTGAGAATTTCCTAACCATGAAAAGTATGATGTTAGAAGAAATACTCAACAATTAATCTTTTAGATTTTCTCCCCATCATGACCAGCCTTTGATGACCAAAATTATTTTAGGCTTTTTCTGCTCTGTACTGTGTTGTAAGTGGTGACCAATAGTCCATGGCATGAAAATCATACCAGGACCTAATCAGTTTTCAACTTGAGGAAATTCTGCAATTATAATAATTCATCTTAGCTCTGGACTTCTCCAGCATCAATACCTTCAGTGCTTTGATACGTAAAAAAATAAAGCTGAAAGGTGTAACGGCTCACTGGGCAATGACGACAGCCACACTTCTCTTTGAAAGAACACCTAAAAGAAGTTTTGCCACTCCCTTTCTGATAGCTGGCTTTTCATACAACTTTTATAACTGAATAAATTAGTAAGAAATCTAATTATTTGTGACGTGCCTGTGACAGTCTTGAATGACATTACCTCACATCAAAGAAAATTTCAGGATCCAAGCAACAGAAGCCCAAATTTACTATTTACACAGCCCTTCCCACAAATCCCCCCCCCAAATTTCCCTCCAGTAGAGGATTCTAAAAGGAATTCCCTCCTCCAGTCCCTGCCTGCAAGTCACTTCAGAAGAATACACCAAACATTATGGGTGTGCAGCAACCTCAGCTTTCCTTTGCAGGTGAATACCCAAAAGTACATGATTAGCCAAGATGGGGAAAAAAAGCTCATGGAAAAGGAAACCCAAGCATTAGCCGTGATCATATCACTCCGGTGCTAGTAGACCTACACTGGCTACCAGTTGTTTACCGGGCCCAATTCAAGGTGTTGGTGCTGACCTTTAAAGCCCTATATGGTTTCAGCCCAGTTTATCTGAAGGAGCGCCTCCAGCACCACCAATTATGCCGCCTGACGAGATCAGCCACACAAGACCTTCTCTCAGTCCCACCAGTCAAAACAGCGAGGCCCCCACCCTCTGGAATTCCCTTCCTTTTGATCTTCGCCATGCCCCCTCCCTGACAGTTTTCCGCCGGGCCTTGAAGACCTGGCTGTTCAGGCAGGCCTATGGGATTTCTGGGATGGGTTAGTTTTTAATGCTGATTCAAGACGGATTGTGGTTTTATTGATTTATTATATTGTATGATTGTATCATTGTACGTCGCCTAGAGTGGCCGTTAACTCGGTCAGATAGGCGACTCAGAAATAAAATTTTATTATTATTATTATTATTATAGGTAAAGTGATTAGGTTCTAACCCTGTCCAACCATCAAGCTCTCTAGACAGCCAGCAAGAGTGACTGGGCTGTAATGAACCTTCCCCCACAGGACTGTAATAACAAGATATTCCATACACCCTGAGCTCCTTTGAGGATGGTAAAGGGATAAGAATAAATAAATCATTCCATTTTAAACTACCACTGCCCAACAGAGCATACCTTCCCCCTTCCCTTTACATTATAGAACTTAATTCATAAAGCAAGATACACTAAAAGCAACTATCCAGAAACACCCCACTCTGAGCTGGAAACCTTGATTCTAAATCTAAACCCAGAGACTAGTTCTTGCTCCTCAGTGATAGGTAGGGGCACTCTGCACATAACTGAATCAAGAGTGGACCCTGGCTCTAAATTAAGCCATAACTGTTCATAAAATCTTATCAGCATGCTTCCTCCTTATTTAACCTTGCTCCCCTGCCTTCCACAGAACATTAAGTTTTCCTCTTCCTTCTCTGAGACAGCTGAGGCTTAATCTGCACGTGCCACAGAATCAGGTGAGAATAACATGGAAAAGTCCTGAGATGACAGGGTGGATTGTACAATTACAGAGTGAAAGTGACAATCACATTTTTCATAGCTCCCACGTAAACACGCACACACATACTTCCTGCAGGTAAAAAAGGCACACCCAACTCCCTGTATGCAGAAAATAAGATTAAGAAGGGTAGGCATAGCCCTTTCCCTAGCGTTTCTAGGGGCAGACAAGTTTCAAAACTACTTTTCCAATAACTTACGGCTCTATTCAATCAAAAGTTTTGCAATTACAAGAACAGCAGGAAGCTTCAGCTACTTTTTTCATCCAAATGCAGCAAACAATGGCTGCTTTCTCAAACCATTTCTCCAAACCATAGTTTGAGAGCACACTATGGATTGTGCAAACCGTACCATACATTCAGGTAAAAGTACGGTTTACAACAATCAACAGTAGAAGTTTCTTATCTTTTTCCTTTATATATAAAGGGAAACCAAGCATGTGAACATTATGCTCATCACAAACCATATGTTGTTAGGATTAGGTCTAGGGGCTCTGAAATTACCTATTTTAACTTTTTAACTTGTTCATAAATGATCTAGAGTGAGCGGTAAGCAATGAAGTGGCTAAGATCGCTGATGATACTAAATTGTGTTGTTAAAACACAAAGGGATTGCAAAGAGCTCCAAAAGAACCTCTTTTAACTGAGCGAATGGGTGGCAAAATGGCAAATGCAATTCAATGTAAACAAATGTAAAATGATGAATGTTGGGGTAAAAAAATTCAAATTCATATATATGCTTATGAGGTCTGAACTGGCAGGGACAGAAACGAGACCTTGGGGTTGTCATGGATAGGTAAATGAAGGTGTAGACCCAGTGTGCGGTAGCTGTGAAATATGCAAACTCCATGCTAGGGATCATTAGGAAAGGAATTGAAAATAAAACTGCCTATATCATAATGTCATTATACAAATTTATGGTATGACTGCATTTGGAACACTGTGTGCAGTTCTGGTCGCCTCACCTCAAAACTGGTATTGTAGAATTGGAAAGGGTTCAGAAAAGGGCAACCAAAATGATCAAGGAGATGGAGCGATTCCCCTATTGCAGCATCCCCTAAATATTGCAGCGTTTGGAGCTCTTTAGAGAAAAGGCAAGTAAGAGGTGACAGATAGAAATGTATAAAATAGCGGTGTTCAACGTTATATATGGCACAGAGAAAGCAGATAGATAAAAGCTTTTCTCCCTCTCTTATAACACTAGAACTTATGGACATCCAATGAAGCTGAACAGTGGAAGATTCAGGACAGACAAAAAAAGTACTTATTCACACAGTGCATAAACTATGGAATTCACTCCATAAGACGCAGTGATGGCCACCAACGTGGATGGCTTTAAAAGAGATTTAGACAAAAACATGGAGAGTAAATGGTTACTAGCCATGATGGCTATACTCTGCCTCCATGGTCAGAGACAGCATGAATCTGACTACTAGTTGCTAGAAACTGCAGGAGGGGAGAGTGCTATTGAGCTCAAGTCCTGCTTGCAGGCTTCCCATAGGCATCTGGTTGGCCACTGTGAGAACAGCATGTTGGACTAGATGGGCCACTGACCTTATCCAGCAGGCTCTTCTTATGTTCTTAGTGTCTTATCTCCAGTTTTGTGCTGAAAGATGCCCTCTATCAGCCCCTGCTTCCATCCCCTGCCCTTGCAACCTGACCTATGCATGTGCAGGATGCAGCAGTGTAATCCAGAGCTGGCAGAACAGACCATACTACTTTTGAATGCATGCAGGAGAGCACATTTCTACACTTCCCTGTACAAAAAAAAAAAAATCCCTGCAAACAAAGTACCAGCACAGAAGGGAGTAGACTAAGCTAGAACCTTTCTCCCTCATGTGTTCGGCTGCGGAAACTTTTCTGTTAACAGCAAAGTGTTTTTTAAAAAAATGGGATTATGCCTTTTATCCAGTCTGGTAGTTGGTAAAACCCATTCTACCTCAATCAGATGCATATGTAGACTAAGCCTCTCTGTATATTCCACAGAACGGACCTGCCAGATTAAGGCGATAGTTCTTGACTGTACCATTTCAGAATAGAGATGCCATGTATTTTAAATGCTCTGCCATGCTATTTTTTTTTAAAAAAAGATCCTGCACATAATAAACTACAACAGGGAAAGCAGCAATAAGAATTTCTCCTTGGTGTGCTAGCCTTTTTCCGTGCAGGATGATGTATGGCTGATGTGGATTTAAAAAAACTGAGGAGCATTCAAAAATACGACTCCATCACCAGTCAGTAAAGCTGCAATCCAATACACACTTACCCAGGAGTAATAAGTCCCACTGAACCCACTTCTCAGTAGATATGTATTGGACTACACTGTAAATCTATAGTCTCAAAAAACCTAATCTGAAATCTTAACCCAGACAGTCTCCCACATGCATTATGCTAAAAACACAACATGTACACACCACTTGTACTAAAATAGTATATTAGGGACATCATTAGGGTAAACCTATTTCCTTCCTTCCAGCTTTCTACTTGCAGACCTTTCAAAATGTAAAAACCTCCCTTTCCTTCACTTTAAAGTGAGACAGTAATGTGTTCTATTATCTCAGTGCATCTAAATCAAAGTAACCGAAATTATTTCCACGTGCCCTGCGTTGTTCTTGTTTTTTTAACTCTTCCTGCAAAAGCAGAGCACATAGACAAACGTATACCTAGCTTTCCCCCCTTTTAGATCGAAAGTGGTACAGTCGAGAATTCTATTCCCTCATGAGTCTACAGTGTCTGCTCTCAGTCTGTTACGTGTGTAGAGTTGCTCTCCCGCTTCACCAGGCCTGATGCAGGCCTGCTGTTTCCTCCCCCCTGCCATATACTCTCTTCCCGCTATCTCACAGTCGAGTTACCCTCCCCCCGTCGGCTTCAGCTTCCTCACCTGCCGGGCGCGCTGAACCGCGTCGGCGAAGGCGTCCTTACGGATCCCGCCAGGTCCGGGACCCGCCGCTCCACCGGTCTGGCCAGCCCCACCAGCGCCTCCTCCACCTCCCTGATTGGACGCCCCAGCTCCTCCCCCCGCGCCCGGCGGCCCAGCTGAAGGCGGCGGAGGACCGCCGGTGCTATAGTCCGACATGGCGGCAGAGAAGGAGGCGGGAATGAGGGCTCAACGCGGGAACCAGGCCGAAGGCTCTCGCTCTTCCCTCACCGCACACAAGCCCGCACTGCACGCCGGGAAGGCGAGGAGGCGGGACTGCCGCCCTTTGTCCCGCCTCTCTTGGAGGCCAATCGTTCATGGGCTACAGATGACTGGCAAGGAAATGAGCCAGTGGATATAAAAGGAAACAGGCGGCCTGAATGCCTGGCCTATTACAAGCTAAGAAAGGCGGGATCTACAATTTGAATGTCAGGGAACTTCCCGAATTGTAACTAGGGAGGAGGTTCTCGCATGGTTTATACCTATTGGAAAATGACAGAGGGTGGGATGAGAAGTGATCTTTAAGCCAATCAGAGATGTAAGATTGCTCAACCATGACTCTTCTATTGGAGAAACAGCGAATACGTCATCATGTCATCAGTGTAGATTGCATTAGTTTCAACCAATTCGACAATTTAACTTTACTTAGATGTCAGGTCGAATCCCGCTCACGGGTTGAGGGGCGGGACTGAAGATTGATTGACAGAAAATCCAGCCACTCCGGTTAGGGAACTCTTAAGTACAATTAAGAAAAATCACCAAATAATTAAGAGCGTTGAATGATAGCGCACGCACCGCCGCGGCCACCCGCCAAAAATTAGTGGAGAAAATCACCAGGGACCAAGTACAGTTTTTCACGTAGGCGCAGTGAGTGAAAAAAGACGTGGAAAGACACTCTTCCGGTTCATATTCTTGAAGTGATAATCCGAGAGGTTGAAGAGGTGGACGTACAGCATGATTGACATTTTGCTGGACCAATAATCAGGATGAAAGTCCCCCTCTCCCTCGAAAAGTGCTAGTTCTCGGGTTGTCAAGACAATGGATTAATAACTGCTAGAAGTGGGGAGATAAACCCTTCCCTGATTCCTGCGCGTGGGCCTCAAATAGACCTTTGCAGTTGAAGAAGGAAGCGCTGGGTGGATTTCAGTTTTCAATAAAAATGCGCATAGAAATCATACAGAAATCCAAGCGTCATGCAGCTGCCCCCCAAAAAGAAATGAAAAAAGACACCAGCAAAAAGAGAGAGAGAGAGTGGCTCCTGCCCTTTCTAACTCTCATTTTGTTTCAGTTTGTGAACATTCATACACGCTACCTATCTGCTTCTGCGTGCAAGTGAGCTCAGAATTCGGTCAGGGAGGAGGTCTAAGGTGGAAAACTGAATTCAGCCGACTTCTGATGCAACAGGATTTGGGAGGGGGATATACTGGAAAATGAAATCAATCGCTCAGCCCCACCACTGATCTGCAATGCGTGCGGTAGAATACCAGTCAAGATGGTTGTAAACTTCTCTCTCAGCTTCAGCCCAAACCCACAACAGCACTGCATAACGCTGTTGTCTCGGCATCGGTTTGACTTGCAACGTGTATCGGGTATGTTACTGCAACTGGCCTACATTGCAACGTCGTTGTAAACTATTCCCACCGCTTCAGCCTAACCCCCGTACTGCAGTATTGTATTCAGAATGAACTAAGCTGACGACCTGCCATAAGCCACTCTTGCCCAGCTACAGTCCCCTCCTTCCATTTGTAATATTGTGGTCATGGCCTGTGCTTTCTTTGAAATTTGCATTCAAAGAGCTAATTTTAAGATGCTGAAAACCTAAAATAAGACAGTTGGAAAGAGCAGGAACCCTTCTCTTTTCCAATGCCATTTGTTTGGGGGTTGATGTGCTGACAGATTCAGATCCACAAGGGAGAAACTGAACAGGAAAAGTAGGATCAAGCCCTACTGGTGACAGTATTCCACTGGTAATTGCAAGGAAAACAGCCCATCTGATAGCTTCGTTGCCCTTCTCCGTTATCTACACATTTAATATATTTCTATTGGCAGAGGTGGATTATTTGTGTTGAAAGGAACAAAAATATGTCTAGTTCTTACAGTATGAAAGTTAAATAATGTTCTATGAAGCCGCAGGATTTTTTTTTCCTGGCACCTACTTACTTTAGTTAAGTAGGGCTGGGTGCAGAAAATGAGGATTTATGGTGCTAGCTGAGAACCTGTATTCTAAATCCTACGGAAGGTATATAGTATTCAGACTACATAAATATGCATTTGATTATCATTGTGTCTTAGAACAAAGCTTTGCTTGACAAAGAGGTGTGTAACACAAAGTCTGTGTGTTCCTTCTCTTAACATAATCTGATCCAAAAAAGCAGTAATATCCACTCACATACACACTTGGCACAGCGGTGTTTTCTAGGTGCCAAAGGTATTTTTGACACCCTGATAGTTGCATTGATTAACCTAAGTAAAAAACACCCAGAATCCCTTGCTAGCAATGTTGCAGAGGTGCAGGTCCCTTATTACATGATGCAGCCATATATGATAAAATAATGTGTTGGGCCCTAATAAAGACTTAATTTTCATTGAGATGTGATAAATCTGTGTTTAGGCTAGATCACGTTAGACTGCAGATGGGAGCTCATTATATGACTGAATGATCCTTTGTCCAAAAACTGCCATTCCAACAGGAAGTTTAGAAAACTTAAACTGTCAGCTTCAAAGCAACAATCTCTTAATTGCTACTGCCTAGCCAGCCATCCCACCCATGCATGTGTATTTTTTGTCCTACAGCTTGTACTTTTCATTTGCCCTATCTGAACTTTATTTTGCTACTGATTTGCCTTCACTTATTGAAATAATTCTCACATTATTGGTTAAGTGTTGCACCTCCTTCCAGTTTGATATCAACATTCAGAATCCACTGCAGGCCTGCAGAACATATTGGAGGGTAACTTTCTGATTGTGCATGGTTGCTTGTGTAGTGCAGGCTTCAGATGCTGATGCAAATTACAAAGTCCTCCCAAACAGTGTTATTTGGGTGAAGGGGCAGGATATAAATTTAAATAAAAGTGTTCAAATAATCCAATATGGATTTTGCAGTCATTGAATTTGAGACAGAATGTTACAGAGATGCTTAATGGTCAGAAATCATCAGCTGATATGCCCTCAATGGATACTCTGGTCTGGACTCTCTGATCACTAAGAATCTCTCCTGCTTTGTGAAGTTAACACACCTCGGAACTAAAAGGGAGGGGCACCTGGAACCAGATTCTACATTTTCAGTTTTAGAGGCAGCTAGAGCTGTGATATGGCCGCAGTCCAAGCATTCTTTGAAGGCAGTTGCTCCCTTTGGGGACCTGGTACACAACAGCAGCTCTGCTGCCTGTTATACAAGTGTCTGTTTTCACTGGCTTGTAAATTTGTGAGTAAACAAATTTACACTAAATCTCCAGGGGTCTCTCATCCAAAGGAAATATAATGCAGTAGTGCAAGGATGAGGAATCTGTGGCCCTCCAGAGATTGTTCCGTAGAACTCCCATAATCTCTCACCATTGGCTATGCTGGCAGGGGCTGATGGGAGCTGGAGTCTAACCACACCAAGAACGTCACAGGTTCCCCATCCCTGCTTTAACATTATCCCTCAAACTTCTCACAGCTTGGTGGTATGAGTGAATGGCAATACTGTACAGCAGTTATAGATGAAAAGGCCGGGATCATCCTTACACACATTTCCCACCCCTCCAATCAAGCTATAAAACCACATTGTGCTGCAAGCCAGGAGGACTGGTGAACCTTGCACAGAATTCCTACACCTCTTGGGTTAGAAAGTTAAGATCAATGAATAAATACGAAGGCAACATAGTCACAGCAGATTCCCACACTAAAATGTTTGTACTCTGTGATAAAATCCATTTTCAAAATACCAGGCCAAAAACATAAAGGAAAGTTTAGAAAATTTATTAGCTTGTGTTTTTCCCCCTCTGAAATATCAACACAAAATGAAGCAGCAACAGATGTACAGAAATAGCCTTGCTGGAGTCAGATTCAGGCAGGATTTATAAAGAAAAAGGAGTGCAAGATGAATGCAAAAGCTGTTGGTAGAATTTTCCCCTTTGTGCAGCCCTTAAAAACTGAATACTCTGCTAAACACCAGAGCCCTCGCTTGTTCTGGAAGCAAGTGACAGAAAGTACCTAGCTTCTTAGAACATTTTAGGTCAGAGATCATCTGATTTTTACAGTCCAAATGTCTTTTCACTGCTCAGTTAACTTGGGACCAGAGCCAATGTGGTGTAGTGGTTTGAGTGTCAGACTAGGACCTGGAAGACCAGAGTTCAAATCCTTGCTTAGCCATGAAGCTCACTGGGTGACCTTGAGCCAGTCGCTGCCTCTCAGCCTAACCTACCTTACAGGGTTGTTGTAAGGATAAAATCGGTTGTGGGAGGAGAACCATGTTTGTATACCCCCTTTGGCTCCTTGGAGGAAGGGTGGGATATAAGTGTAATAATAAATAAAATAAATAAATAATTGGTTCCACAACTATTGTGCAGAATCACTCGCAGGAGAGGATCTGGTCCAGCTCTTTGCCTCCACAGCCCAATTCTCCAAACTTTTTCTTATGTCCACACCATGTTTTATGTCACATACAAATTAACCCTCTCCTTCGGATTGCCAGACAGCATCCTAAAGATTCCCCTCACACCTTTCCAGTGTGCAGCTGGACTGGGAGATGAGGCAGCCGCAGTGACAGTTTATCCCACCTGTTTTTTTCTCCAGCCCTTTTATTTATCCCTCCTTCCCCCATCTTCTGCACAGCACACCTAGGGGTCCTGCCGTGTTATAGCCAACAGAGGAAGGGACAAAAGACAGGAATGGGTAGCAGAAACTGCCACTGCCTTTTCTCCCAATGTGGTGACAAAGCTGCAAGACACAGAGGGAAGCTTGACAATCCTGCCTCTCCTCCCCATTGGAACAATTACCCCAGGAAAGAACTGCCAGCCAGGCTCAATGAATACTTTTATCTTTGCTTCAACCCTGTATGGTCAATCTCTTGTCTGTTTTTTGACTTCTGTTCTCTCCCTTTGCTACTAAAACCAAGTGCCATTAGCTTAAATCAAAAACAAGCTTTCACTGAAAACAATCTTAAAACATTTCTCTGCCAAAATTAGCCCAGAGAGGGTTGAGTCCTCTTCCAAATAGCATCATGTCAGTTGTTATCCAATGGGTTCCCCACCTTTCTTTCTCCTCTGGATTTTTGTATCATCCCCTCCCTCTAGGAATGCAGCCTGATAGGAATACAGGCAGGTATACACACTCATAATCTCTCTCCATTTCTTTTGGTAATGAAAACACAGGGATTCTCTCCTGTTAAAAGTTCTAAAAGAGAGGTGATATTCAGTACCCATTTTTCTGTAACTTCAGTCTGAGAACCTACACCTGAAGAACTAATGTCTTTCTCGAAGCTCTTAAAAGGGCCAAAAGCCTTGTTGAACTTGGAATAGGTTCACCCTCTCTGTTGCATGAGTTGAGATAGGTTTCCCTTACAGGGAAATGCCATGTCCTCATGCTAATTACTGCTAGCGTAGTCAGCCGCTGGAGACTCATACAAGTTGCACTGTGGATTGACTACTGCACAAAACCTCTCCTCCCTCTTTGGCATCCTTTTTGTGTGAGGCTTCCCCACCAATATGCTACTGCTTTAGTCATGTAGGAAAGATGCTGTCTGGATGAGTCCTTAGGGCTCCAATTCCTAACCTGTGTTCCACAAGAGGGGCCCAAGTAGAAAGCCACCACTGCGGATACATCATGAATGACTCTGTAGTTTGTTGCCACTTGAAATGTGAAGGTCTTGTGCAGCATTGATCCCTTCCCAAGAAGTCACATCCACACCATACATCTAAAGCACATGGCTTCCCCAAGGACTGGGAATTGTAGCTTACCCCTCACAGAGCTACAAATTCCCACCACCCGTAACAAACTACAGTTCCCAGGATTCTTTGGGGGAAGCCATGTGCTTTAAATGTATGGTGCCCTTTTTGTGTTCAGAGGCATGCTTATAATTGTTAATCTTGTTTAGAAACCTATTTAGACATATACTGTAGGCTGCTTATATTAATCTGTATGTTTAAATTAGATCTGGTGGAATATTCCTATTGTTAATGTCAGCTGGTAATGTTTATCTATATATATTGCTCTTTCTTTTTATTAAATTTGCAAATAAAAATTCTCCAAAGAAAAAAAGAAAACGATATGGCCAAAGATATCAACCCAAGAGAGAGATGAATTCCCAGACACAGCACAACACTACAGCTGACAGGACTGGATGAATCACAGTGGATTTACCGTAATCCAGAAATCACCACCCCACCTTTGAGCCTAAATTGACAAGGCAAAGGGGAGGGGAGGACTGGGCTATCCTGCACTTGCTGAGGAGGATGCCTTTCAGTAGCAGCAGGTGTGGTGGGGCAGAGCTATCCTCCTGATATTTGCATCGCTACTACTTATTTGGATGGGTGTAAGCTTGGGCCCATGTAGGTGCACCGACAGGACCGAACTGGTACCCCTGCCAGGGTGCCCACACCACCCTGACTTCACTGCTGCTCCACCTCAGCCCCATCTAGGTTAGCAGCAGTAGTACCAGTGTGGGGAGGTCAATGGCCCAACAGCTCTGTCCCACCACTGACTTCCTACTTTTTTGGAAGCCAATCATGAAAAATATAGATGTAACAGTAAATTATGCCTTCCAATTTTAACCCAGACTCCCCTCCCAAAAACCCACACTGCTGTGTCCCAGGTATCAAAACCGTGGGAGAATGCAGGAGGTCAACTTCAATTGTTGGTGTCTTCTAGTAATGGTTACGAAAGTCCAGGGTGTGTCCTGAACATAACATTTGGCTTCATCTCCCCTACACCCCCCCTCCCGCACAACATGTCTGTAGCCCTTATGGTTGCAAGGCGTAAGAGCAATGAAATGCCTGGGGGTAAATCTCAGATGCCAGACAAGTTCCTGAGTAAAACGGGGGGGGGGGGGACGACGAATTCAGTGCCTGTCATATCTCCTTGCCCATGATTAGCAGAAGCAGAGTAAATTATGCAAAACAACAAAGATTGCTTTTCTTGGCATAGAATCTTTGTTATTGTTTTTAGGGCAACTCTACTTGCACTCCATAGATCAGTTTAGCAGAGGCTGGCAACCCTACTAACCCAGCACTGCCCACATCTGAAGATAGTGTTCCATGTAACCTATTGGAGCCTTTAAAAAAAAAAGTATTGGATGGTGGATGGGGAGGAAGGTCTGTCTGGGCAATTTGATTAGCTACTAACCTGCCTCTTCTACAGCTTTCAAAGCAATATCCCCCAGAAGAAAAAAGGAAAATATAAGTTCCTACCTCCTTTCTATTACAACCTGCCAATGAATAGAGGACAGCAAGACAGAACAGGGACATGGAAAGCAGGGACCATGGATTCAAGCGCTATGGGGTGTGTGGGTGTGGCATTTCTTAAGCAACAATGCTGGTGTGATCAATGCAAACTTCTCCTAGCAAGCAGAAATGTGTTTGCACAAGAAATCCAGGATCCTCAGGCAAAGTGCATTGATGATGAGAACAAACTAGCCCTTGCAATTTCTTTCTGCATTCTCCACCAGCTCGAAGGGAGGGAGGGTGGGGGTGGGGTGGGATGGGAAGACATTTCAGTTCCTCTCCAGATGTCTAGGTAGAGAAAAGAGCGCAGACCAGTCTTATAAGTTCAAAACAGTCAATGTGCAAAATATACAGACACTTTCCATATTTGGTAAAGGTAAAGTAGAGCTGGGCTAAAATGCAATCATCAGGGGCTCCAGCACCCCTACAGGATCTGAAAGAAGGAGGTATGGAAGAGGGATAAACATTCAGTTTTTGCAAGTGGAAATCTTGCGGGAGGGTTAGGAATCTGTCTTCTCCCATCCTCAAACCCCCAGATGCCTATGCTGCTGGCGTATCAACAAACTGGCTTGAAAAACTCCTGGAGGTAATTACTGAAATTTCTAATGTCTCCAGTGTGATAGATTGTCCCTGAATGTGTTGTCTCCAATGCTGGGAGACTGCTGATTAAATGGGGAGTGATCCAGAGTCTCCCCACTATGCTAAGCGGACAGCTGCTCATTCAGATCTGGCAACACATCAATGGCAATCAATGCTGATTGGGTTGGTTTCCCACTGGATCATGATGTGTCTGGTAGAAACATGCAGAACAGGAAACATGATGTGGTTGTCATATTGGACGATGGAGGGGAAGAAGACACACGCAGTGAGCGGTAGGCTGCTGGGGAAGAGCTTTGACTCAGAAGCAAGCCTGATTGGTGAGGCCATCTCCAAAGACTCCACCATGTGGGAGCCCTATGAAAATCTACCTCAAAAGGGCCATGGCACTTCCCATCCCCAGGCCTCTGTGGGGAAAACATCTCTGTGCGCGAGTGGGCCAGCCCTCCTCAGTGCTCCTTGCCTGGGAAGGACTCTGCTCTTGGTGAGGATGGGGAGAACCTGGGCCAGTCCACTCTAGCACTCTTCCTCTTCTCACAGCCCCCTCCCCAGGACCCTAGAGCAGAGGAGGCATGGCCCCACCTGCTACTGCTTTGGAACCCACTGTCAGGAAGAGCCATCTTTCTTGAGAGGTAGGTCCTGGCCATTTGGGTGAGGGAGGCATCCACTTCATCTGGACGTTACCCCCAGAGCCTGCTTCATGTTCTCATACACAACATAGCTGATGCTGACAGCAGGAATAACCTTCATGAAGTTGGGGGCGATGCCACGATAGAGGCCCAACACCCCTTCTCGGGAAAGGATGTGCCGAAAGAGCCCCAGCATGGTTAGCTGTGGAGCACCTTCAATGGTTGCTACAGAGAGAGAGAGAGGGGTGGTGGTGGAAGGAGAGAGTGATCAGGGCCAGGTTAGTCACAGTGGGGTTGTTTAGACAGCTGAGATTCAGAGACTGTTGATGAGGTCTATCTCATAATCAGGGTAGGGTTGTCAGCTCCTGAGCCAAATCCAGGTTTTGAAGGGCTGTTGGGCATGATGCCCTCACTGATATTCCTACTGCCTATTCATTTGCCCTCTCCCTCTGGCCGCAATCCACACAACTGTCCAGAGGGACAGTGCAAGGCATGTGAAGGATGATACTCTGTCTCATGCATGGAAAACATCTGGCCCATGGGCCAAATTAGGCTGTTTTCCTTAAGCCTTGCCCACCTGCCCCACACATGACATCATATGATGTCAGGTATGGCGCAAATAAAGATGTGGCTGCAAAGGAACAATTAGGAGCCTTAAACTGCACTCCTGATTGTATTTTGGCATGCAGGGCTTGCTCTCAGCATTGATCAGCTGGGCAGCGCTGATGGCAATCCCTCCTGGGATTGGCTGCATTAGGGAGTTCCCAACTGGGAAGTCCCTAGTAGAGGTGATCACTGCCAAAAGTGAGGTTTGCTGTTGGCTGATCAGCACTGACAGGAAGCCCAGATGAGAACTCACAAGTGAAGCTGATCTGTGCAAAGGAACATTTTTCCTTTGCAGACCAGATTGGATTCAAGTAGGTCTGCAAAGGGAAATGATCTGATGTCATAGTGACTTGCCATGCTAACCATCTCCTCATTCTTGTCACTGCTTGCTTGCTTGCTTGCTCAGAAAGAGCAGCTGAACAGGGAGTAACAGCACGGAGGCTCTGGAGGTCAACAGTGGGCTCCCTGCAGGGGTGTGGGCCTCAGCAGGTGCCCAGCGAAGCCTACCTCTGACACTGGCCTTGGTCAAGTCCCCTGAAGCTCAGATTCTGAGACAGGAGGCATAGCCTGTGAACTTGGGAGTAATGTTAGGCAGAGGGATGAAGCCTGGCAGGCCTGGGCAGAGCCTAGTGGTGCCTGGTGGGATCAGAGAGCAGAGCCTGGCTGGCCCTGGTATCTCAGTTGATTCCTGATGTTGTGCATGCATGCGTGTGTGTGCGTGCATGCACATGGAAAATAGCCCGACTCCCTTTTTTACTGGCCATTCATCCTGAGAGTTTACCCTTTTTCCTGAAGAACCTGAGAAAGAAAAGGCGAAAACTGAGAATTCACATCAAACCCTGGGAGCTGACATGAGTAAGGCTAAGTGATTACGTTGACAGGCCCAGAGCTGCAGCCAACATTTTTGAAGTCTTTCAGTTTCTCCTTTTCCTTCCTCAGCATTCCTCATTTCTTCTCCACCCACCTCATGTCCCCCCCCCCCCGCCCTGCCAATCATTAAGGGGATTTTCCAATTAAACCACCCTCCTGTAGTTATTATGCCTCAGTCCCCAGCCACACTCAGTGCTCTCATTGGACAGAAGACTGTCCGGACAATGGTATGTCCTCACCTTGGGCCTGCATCCGGGTCCGCACCAGAGCTAAGGGGTAGCTGGCAATCTGGCCACAAGTGCTGGAGATGGTGCCACAGCCCAAGAGCACCAGAACGCCTGGGTCAGCTGTGTTCTTGCTGTATTTCTGCAGCCAGGTGTTCTTCAGGGTCTGCAGTGAAACAAATGTGAGAGGGACTAGGCAACTTGGGCATAGAGTGGGTGCATCACAATGCCTGACAGAGATGGGAAGGCAGCAGCTTTTTGGTTGTGTCTTAAAATCTGCTGAGATTTCCCTTTTGCCACAGGGCAAGAGAAAGAAAGAGTTCATATAAGGATAGTGGCATATTCTTTGGAAAGGGCCCACTGTCAGACTAGTGTCCTTTCTCACAGAGGACTAGCAGCCAGCAGCAGGAAAGGCTGGACTCCCCTCAGTGTTCATGCCAACCCTACACCCAGCCACTGACCTCATAAACTGCTAAGTCAATGCCAGCATAGGGGATGATGCCCAGCACATTTGGCAGGTAGCCCTTGTAAAAAGCACGGATTCCTTCATTCTGCAGGACCTGCCTGGCACAGTCAGCCACTCCTGAGTACTGGCCTGTTTTGCGGAGGGTCAGCCGTGTCTTTAGAACCTGCAGGGGGCAGGAAAAAAGTCAGATGAACTAAGGCATGAATATCCCATCCTCATCTGGCAATGGAAATAAAAAGTAGTATCTGGGAGCAAAGTGTGATATAATACAGTAGGAGATGCCTTTCACTGAGTTTATCCATTACTAGATTATCCATCCAGTTCTGCCCACCTAACCTGGCAGTGACTTTTTAGGATCTTGGATAGAGCTCTTTTGCAGATCTTGTTTTTTAATCAGAAAAGCTGTGGATTGAACACACTGCTCAGTCTCCCTCTTCCATCTGAAGCAGGTGATTCCATCTCTTGCCTTTCTAGAGTCTGTAATGAGTGGGATGAGATAAACCAATTGAAACTCAGTCTGGACAAGGTGGAGTTGCTCATAAGGCAACCTTGGTTCCAGTGGAAATAAAGTGGAAATACATACCTTGGGTGAGGTCATACTCCCCACCAAATATCAGGTTCATGGCTTGAGAGTACTTTTGGATACCAGTCTCCCCTTCCATGTCCAGGCTGGTGCCACTAACACGTTATCCATTTGTACTGATTTACCAAGTATCTCCTTCCTAGAAAATGGGACCTAAGTAAATATATGCCCTGGGAACTTACTGTTTAGACTGCTCTAGTATGTGTTGGGAGTGGGGCAAGAGCAACTCCTGTTTTGTTCTTTTGTTTATGTTCCAGAAGGGAGAGAGAGTGAGGGTCCTCCAGATGGATAGGCTTTGTTTACCTTTACCTGTGATGCTCTGACTGACTTCCTTCTGTCGCTAGACTGTTACGTCTTTAGGGAAGCTTACCTGCCCCTTTGCTCACTTCTCTTCTTCGACTGTCTGGGAGAGAGGAGACACCTTTTGTCTCTGCTCTCTCTCTCCTAAGCCATGAGGGCAACTCCCAAGCCTGGGCATTGTGCCTCCAACTTAGTTAGTTAGAACTAGGTATGCCTTCAGATCTACTATGTATTTCTATAAATAAAGTAGCTTTTCTTATTTTACTAAGTCTTAAGTCTCAGTGATCTCAATGCAGGGTAAAAGCCTGCTTTCTTAGGTAAACGCACAGACTGGCACACACGCATTTCAGACCGCTGAATTACTCTGCTTAACAAATATACAAATTTACACAACATTATGGTCTACATTGGGCTGTTTAGAAACTACTAGTCTAAAAAATGACAGCAAGATTTAGATTTTACATTAGCTGCAGAAAACAAATAGCACCTATCTGAGAGCCACTGGTTGCTGATTTGATTGTAGGCTAAATTCGAGGTACCAGTGCTCCTCTTTAAAGGCTTTTACAGACTGGGTCCAGGATTCCAGAGGCAGCACCTTCTTCCATATGTCCCTTGTTACCCTTTAAGATCAGGAGACAAGAACCTTTTGGCAATTCCACTGTCTGTTAGACTGTTGGCAAATGTGCCTGTTCGGTGGTGGCTCCTACACTTTGAAATCAGCTTCCCTGCACAGTGCAATCAATCCAGGACTTTGGTCCTTTTAAATAGGTGTATAAGATTGTGTTTTAAACATTCTTTTGTGACTAATGGAGTTGTCAGCTCTGGTTTCATATTATCCCCTTTTATTGTTGGATTTCTGATCTTATCTGTATTGTCAGAATTTTAATTGTACCATCCTTTGAAATTTGTTATGACTGAAAAGCAAGTTAAAAACAACCCAAAAAAACCAAACAGCAGTTGGATCTTTTATGTGCGTTACCAATGAGATATGACCCTTCCCCCAGGGCAGCAACAGGGTTATACCCAGGATGACTCACAAATGTGGAATGATGTAAGATTCATTTTGGTACTAAGGACACTCAGTGACCCCCCACTGCTCCCTGAAGCACGTGGGTGCTTGCCTGGGCACAGGAAGCAGACATCTCTCAAGCTACTATCAACCGAACCTCAGTTTTCCCTAGGATCAGGTGAGTACACTATGGGTCCTAGGGTGCTTGCTTCTCCTCTAGGGTTGCTGTCTCTTGAGACAGCTGAGGTTCCTGGTAAGTGCTGTAAGGACTGGGACCTCCTGGCTGACCTTGAATCCAAAGAGAGTCTGCAGTCAGTCTTGCAGCCTCTTGCATCAATTCCTGGCTGGGTTAGAGGGCATAAAAGCCTGGCAGCCCTTGGGTGGTGGGTCTGACACCAAAGAGAATCGTCCCTTGGGGAACTCCTTAGGGAGTCCCAAGAACAAGGGTGCTATCCCCATCTATTTTTTTCTTAAACCAATCTAGTGGAGATTGGTAGTGGGAAGAATATGAGGCACATGTGTAGTTCCTGCACAGGGTGAGAGCCTGTGTAGCAAACTGAAAGATAGGAGAAAGTCGCTAAATGCCTTCAGAGTGAGAGTCTGCAACTAACAGAAGGCTGGCCCTCCCTGGGTGTGAGACGGGGGAAGTAGAAGAAGTGTCCTGCATGAAAGATATTGAGTGGGTCTGACTGTTCCCAATTCACTTAGAGGCATACTGAGATAACTGGTTCTGCTAGGTTTTGTTGGTGGGCTCTTGTTAGGTCCATATCAGGTGTTTAGGAGGAATCTTAGTAAGGAGGGACAAGGGTGATGCCACCACAATTTCAGTGATCATGGATAGAGGGGGGTAAAGCCGTGGGGAGGTGATGACCTACCATAGAAGATGAAGGCCTTGTTCTTTGCTCCCACTCCTCCCATGGATGGGTTCCTCATTGCTCATCTGCTGTGCCCACTGGCCAGTGGGTGCTATTGTTTAATGCTAGATTGGTACACAGTAAGACCAACTCATCCATGATTTGATCATGGATAAGGGTGCCGATTTGGTGTGGGTGATCTGGGTGGGTGATCTAGGAGGAGTTGATCTGACCTAGCTTTGCCCACCTGGATAGTTGGTGCACCCACCAACACAGGCTGCAGGGTCGGTGGGAGGGGTTGCTGTGGTCTACAGAACTTCCATCTCTGTCACTGGGAAACCACTCTTCCTTGAAGCTGGTTATGAGAGCCTGCACCTGGTGTCAGGCCAAGGAGACAGTAAACTAGGGGTGTTGCTGGTGTAACATCTACCCAGCTGCCTGGCAGCTTCTCTGGCTGAGCTGGTGGAGGCCGTCTCGGTTGTGGGGTTGGAGGAGCCTAGAACGACAGTCCTGGGTGATTTCAATGTCCATGCTGTGGCAGCCTCTAGTGTTCCAGCTCAGGACTTCGTGGCCTCCATGACGACCATGGGGCTGTCTCAAGCTGTCCCCGGTCCAACACATAGGGCAGGGCAACTTGTTTTTTGCTCCAGGTGAAGGTCCCTTTTCTCACGCCGTCTCGTGCTGATCAGACATGAGTAAAACATCATAACCGTGCCTACTGCGTGGCAGTGAAGAAGGCCCACTTCTCTGCCTCCATCGCATCCTCAAGTAGCCATCCAGTGGAGCTTTTTTGTATTGTCAGAAGTCTGTTGACATCCACTCCAGGAAATGGAGTTTTAGACCCTTTGGAGGCGCACTGTGAATTGTTTGCAAGGCACTTTGAGGGTAAAGTTGCTCACCTCCATAGCAATCTTGATGCCCCATCTACATCTACTGCAGTCCCCAGTGAGGTGTCCAGTGCAACTTCTGCTGCAACTTCTTTCGATTGGTTTCAGTTGATGTGGCCTGATGATGTGGACAAGATGCTTGCGACGATACAGCCAGCAACGTGTCCTCTCGACCCTTGCTCTTCTTATCTGCCTGTCTGTCTGTCTGTCTATCTAACATTTATATACCACCCCATAGCCGAAGCTCTCTGGGCGGTTTACAGCAATTAAAAACATTAAAAACAAATATACAAATTTAAAAACACAAAAAACAATTTAAAAACACAATAATTTTTTAAAAAACAATTTAAAATTTAAAAACAATTCTTAGCTTATTAAAGCTTGCCGGGGGGTTTGACCGAGCGGAGCCAGGGTGTGGTCAATGTATCCTTGTAAGAAGGAGTGGTCCCAGCCACTCTGAAAGAGGCGGTGATAGGACTGCTTCTGAAAAACACCACCCTAGACCCATTGGTTTGTGACAACTACTGCCCGGTCGCAAATACTCCCTTTTTAGGGAAGGCGATTGAGAGGGTTGTGGTACAGCAATTGCAAGCACAGATTATCTTGACCCATTCCTATCTGGGTTCAGGCCTGGTTTGGGGACTGAACTGGCCTTGGTCACGCTGATGGATGGCCTTTATTGGGGGAAGGACAGGGGGAGTGCGACCCTGTTATTCTTACGTGAATTCTTGGCAGCTTTTGATACCATTGACCATGGTATCCTTCTCGGCCAACTTGGTGAGATGGGTACAGGAGGAACTGTTTTACAGTGGTTCCGATCCTATCTCCAGGGTTGTTTTCAGTGACTAGCATTGGGTGATTGTCTTTTGGCCCCCTGGCAGTTGTGCTGTGGGGTGCTGCAGGGTACCATCTTGTCCCCAATGCTGTTTAACATCTATATGAAGCCCCTAGGAGTGCTCATCAGGAGGTATGGGGTGAGGTGTCAGCAGTACACTGATGATACCCAGCTCTATTTTTCTGTAACATCTGAATCGGGAGAGGCCGTGCAAGCCTTGACTCAGTGGTGGTTCTGGATGAGGGCCAATAAACTGAGTCTGAATCTTAGCAAGATGGAGGCGCTGTGGGTTGGTGGTTCCTGAATTTGTCTAATTGTTCAGTTGCCTGCTTTGGATGGGGTCGTACTTCCTCTGAAAAAGAAGGCTCGTAGTCTGGGGGTGCTCCTGGATTCATCTTTGTCACTAAAAGCCCAGGTGACCTCAGGGGCTAGGAGTGCCTTTTACCAGCTTTGGCTGGTAAGACAGCTGTGACCGTTTCAGGATAGCCTGACTACTGTTGTCCATGCACTGGTAACCTCCAGGCTGGATTACTTTAATGCGCTGTATGTGGGGCTGCCTTTGAGGTTGGGCCAGAAGCTGCAGCTGGTTCAAAATGCGGTGGTGCGACTGCTCACTGGGGTAGGCCATTGCCCTGCTGCTGAAAGAATTGCACTGGCTGCCCGTTAGCTACCGGGCCAAATTCAAGGTTCTGGTTTTGGTGTACAAAGCCCTATACAGCTTGGGACTAGGATACCTGAAAGATTGTCTTACCCCTTTTATACCCAGCCGATCACTATGGTCTGCAGGTGAGGGCCTCCTGCAGATACCATCTTATCAGGTCCGTTCTGCACAACAAAGGAAGTGGACCTTTAGTGTAATGGCACCTACCCTTTGGAATTCCCTCCCCTTAAATATTAGGCAGGCGCCATCTCTGCTATCTTTTCAGTGCCTACTGAAGACCTTCATCTTTCATCAGCCTTTTAAGTAAAGACCTTCTCCCAGTCTGCGTCTGTGTTACAATTAGAATAGATGTTTTTTAAGATGTTTTGTTTTAATATATTTTAAAATCTGTTTTTAAGATGTTTTAAAGTGCTTTTAGTGTTTTTGTTTGCAGTCCTGAGCTCTTACTGGGAGGAAGGCCAGGATATTATTATTATTGTTGTTGTTGTCTAGCCTGGCCACCAGTCCCTTGCAGAAATATTCAGACCCTGCTTGGCCCTATAGAGCCTGTGTCTATAGCCCAGACTCAATGAGCTCACCAGAAATTGTCATGCTTGCCATACAGTCCTGTTTATAACTATAAAGGTGCACTAATGGGCTAATGAGGGTGTAAGTTAGAGCAAATGACACAGCAGAAAAACTGAACACATGCATTTAGCTTGTACTCTAAGTTGTCTTTCTGCGTCCTTGCCAGCAGTTCTAACAGAACTGAAGCCCATGTATCTGTACCTGCACTGGCTCATATTTTACCATTGCGTCATTCTATCCTTCCTTCCCTCCCTTATCCAATGACACCATACACCCCTGTAGAAATGTAGGCTGTCATTTCCTAGAGAGCTGGAACCTAAGATTTTGATGCTACTTTAAAAAGTACCATGTACATTGATAGTGTAGTATAGCTAACTGAAACAGATTTAACCCCCCTTCCCCCTCCCCAGGAAACTATGCAACAACAATTCTGTGGGTCAATGCAGTCACAAAACTACAGTTCCCAGGATTCTTGAGGGGGAGGGAGCCACATGTCTAAATTGGATCCATACATCACCATATTCTGCACTGATGCACACTTCCATACTGAATCTTAACTTAGTATGTCAGTTTCTACTACTGCCTCTACCACAGTGAACTTCTGTCTTCAATGACCTCCCTACCTTTCTCATCAGCTTAGCAGTGTGTTATCTGTGGTCATGTTTGCACACTCCTCCTCCTCCTTTTTTCCTACAACCAACAGATGTGTAAAGGGGAGGACCCTCCTGAAATTGGTATGGGAGGGAATTAGACTGTGTCTCAGATGAGGGCAGTAGCTTATCCAGAGCAAAAAAGATTCTGGGCATCCATTACTATCTTTCCAGCTTACAGAAGCAGTTGCCCAGAGGCAGGAATTGCTCTCATTAAAGGTTTACTAGTCTAATGCATTTAGAGCAAGAAATTCTGTGCCAGGAGGCAGAGAGAATGGAGCACCCTTTGCAGCAAGCAGTGTTGCACTGCAGAATCAGGGGGAGGGAGGAAATACTCTTTCTAGGCCTCAGTTAGTTAATTAGCACTCGTGCTGGGCTCTCACATCCATTTTGGTGATGAAATCAGCACAGAATGAGAATTTAGCCCTCAAGCTCTCTATTTCTCAAAAAATCTTACCTCCATGGGATAGATTATGGTTTGTGCTGTGGCACCAGCCAGTGAGCCAGCAATAAATCTCTCCTGCACTCTCAACGTCTCTTGTTGCCCACGAATCACCCGCTTGATCTGCAATGAGAAGCAATGGATTGTGACCCACAGAAAATGTATATGAACCCCTCCTTAACCACTAGGAGTTGAGTGAAGGCAACGTGGTTGACCAAGAGAAGCATGATACCTATAGGTTTTTGTAAAAAAGACATGCCCAAGGTAAGCCCCATGTACTTACACAATACCGTGTAAGGGGGGAAATACCATGCTGCTTGAGATCATTGTTCAATTCTATAATGAAACACTTATTTTTGAAAGTCACCCCCTCCTGCATACATTATCATGCAAAGCTGCAGCCATGTCCCTATGCCTTACCTGTTCGTAGGCCATGAACTTGATGGCAGACTCAGGTGCAATCTTGAGGACATTGATGCCATTGCCTCGCCATAGTGAGTGGATGCCTCCCTCGCTTATCATGCCCTGC
Organism: Rhineura floridana; assembly: GCF_030035675.1. Lineage (NCBI taxonomy): Eukaryota > Metazoa > Chordata > Lepidosauria > Squamata > Rhineuridae > Rhineura > Rhineura floridana. Next base: position 3,525,196 of record NC_084482.1, read on the forward strand.
AATCCTCCTAATACATTCATGTTGTTGCTCTTTGAGGCATGGACCTACAAGAAGATGGAACCACAATGTCAGCACCTAGGCAGGAAAAGAGTCTGTAAGTTCTACCTCATAGCACAACCCAAGATGGGCATTTGGTGGTGGTAACACTAATAACAAAGCAGTGTGCGTTGTGGGAGTTCCATCCCAGCATCCTTTGCAGCATTGCAAAAGGTCCGTCACATTTCCCAGCGCAGCCCATTGGGAAGGCAAAGCCAAATGTGCAAGATTTAAGGGCCTCAGTATGAGACTCTTTTGCGCTCTCGCTCACATGCAAATATACATTAATTTGGGGGTATTTGGCGCAGCAGTAATGTGGGCAGCATAACAGCAACACCTTCTAGTGTTGCCAGCAAATCTCATGTAAGAGAGTAAGAGGGAGAATGTGCTGGAAAGTGCCTGCCCTCCACCCCTAGCTGGACCCAGAAAACCTTAATAACTATAGGCCAGTAGCAAATGCTCCATTCCTGGGCAAGGTCCTGGGACGAGTGGTTGCGGGCCAGCTCCAGACACTCTTGGATGAGACCGATTATCTGGATCCGTTTCAGTCGGGTTTCAGGCCTGGTTTTGGCACGGAAACAGCCTTGGTCGCCCTGTATGATGACCTTTGTCAGGAGAGAGACAGAGGGAGTGTGACTCTGCTGATTCTCCTTGATCTCTCAGCAGCTTTCGATACCATCGACCATGGTATCCTTTGGGGAAGACTGGCTGATTTGGGAGCGGGAGGTACTGCATGGCAGTGGTTCCACTCCTACTTGGCGGGTCGTCTCCAAAAGGTGGTGCTTGTGGAGCACTGCTCAGCATCCTGGACTCTCCAGTATGGGGTTCCACAGGGGTCAGTTCTGTCCCCCATGCTGTTCAACATCTACATGAAACCGTTGGGTGCGGTCATCCGGAGCTTTGGAGTGCGTTGCCATCAGTATGCTGATGACACGCAGCTCTATTTCTCCTTTTCATCTTCTTCAGGTGAGGCTGTCAATGTGATGAACTGGTGCCTGGCTGCGACAATGGAGTGGAGGAGGGCTAATAAACTGAGGCTCAATCCAGACAAGACTGAGATGCTGCTAGTGGGTGGTTCTTCTGACCAGATGGTGGATGTCCAACCTGTTCTGGATGGGGTTGCACTCCCCCTGAAGGAGCAGGTTCATACCTAGGGGGTTCTCCTAGAACCATCTCTGTCACTTGAAGCTCAGGTAGCCTCGGTGGCACGGAGTGCCTTCTACCAACTTCGGTTGGTGGCCCAACTACGTCCCTATCTGGACAGGGATAACCTGGCTTCAGTTGTCCATGCTCTGGTAACCTCCAAATTAGATTACTGCAATGCACTCTACGTGGTGCTGCCTTTGAAGACGGTTCGGAAACTGCAGCTTGTGCAAAATGCAACGGCCAGATTGGTAACAGGGACCAGACAGTCCGAACATATAAAACCGATTCTGGCCCGCTTGCATTGGCTGCCTGTATGTT